>NC_067299.1:1889000-2203833 GCF_020740795.1 Apus apus | reverse complement strand
CCTCAAAACCATCAATACTTGGAGCGTTTTTGAATGGTGAACCTTCTGGTGGGAGGGCTTGGTGTCCTTCCTGGAAAACATCTTCACTGATCTGTCTCTTGTAAGGGTGAAAGGGGTTTCTGCTGCTCTTGAGAAACCTGTCATAATTTCCTACAGTACTTTCTTCGTAACTGTACCGTCTGAATTTTTCAGTGCTGAAAGATGGTTTGAATTTGTTCTTGCCACAGTGAATTCCTTGGCTTGTGGAATATCTTCCATGGATTTGATCCTGGGCTGGAGAAGCAGGGCTGGGGCTGTGAGAAGACTCTGAACTCTTCCTTTCTGTCCTGCAGTCTGACTCATATGCTTGGCAGTTATAGCTGGGGTTATCCTGCAAGGAATTATTGGCATCTATTTAGGATGAGTATGAACAAATATTTTTATTTCCAAAAAAATACATTAAAATATGTACTATTGATGACAAAAAAACATTACTTGTTTTAACCATCTTCATGCAGAGAAGCCCTAAAAGATCTAAAGGTTTTTCTGGTTACTTGGTATCCAAAAAGTGTTCAAAAGTAAATTAATAAAAGCATTGAGAAGACTGAAGTAACCTTAATTTGTGCAACCACCTCGGAAAAACCGGACATCTTAGGTAACTATTGACTAGTTGGTCTGACAATTTCAGGCAGAAGATGATGTATGATTGAGTGATGAAAGATTACATGACAGGAATATGATAAGTGCAAGTCTTGTCATATGCAAGTTTAGTCAAATAAGCTTGATCTCATTCTCTGATGGTGTTACAAGCTGCCAGATATGTTGCTAGTTACATCACTTCCTTTCATTAACGTTCACTCTGAGACAGGTAGGCTCTAGCCAGACATTTTAACCTTCTTCCTGTCTCATCTCCTCCCTTCCCTTTTGCACTTTAGCAAAAAGAAAATAACAGCTACTAAAGTGCTCTTTAATCTAGAAGAGAGAGACTTAACAAGAACTAGTGTCTGGGTCTTGAAGCTGAACACATTTAGCCCAGAAATTATGCATATTTTCCCTGACATCAAGGATGAGTAACAGCTTGGATGCCTTTTGAGAAGACGTGCCCAAGTCAGGAGCAGGTTAATTGTGCTCAGTGAGGGGAGAAGTGCAAGATTCTGTGTTCCACACCAAGTCAGAGCAGATTGTCAGGTGGTCCCTTTCTTCCTTCCCCCTCTACATCCAAGTTGCTCTGAGAGTATTTGAGGAGAGCAGGTAAAGAAATATATGCCTTCATGAAGACCCATCTTTCAAGAGTCCCAAAGCCAGTGCTTCCTGCAGAGTGGAGCAGGCACAGCTTTTTCAGTCACCTGCACCTGGGACTGTGTCCAATTGTAACATGTTCTGCCATGGGTTCCTGCAGAAAGCAAATCTGACCTGATGACCCTTTGGGCTTTTCAGATGAGCACAAACTTGCTCGGTTTGTAACTCCTTCATTCTTACTCCCTCACTCTCCTCTGCAGTCCTAATACGTGCACTTATGGTGGCTTTTGTTCAATAAGATTTCCAACCCTCCCTATATTTAGTTTTATATTTGAGCTGTGTAGGGATGGCAGGGCTGCCAGTGCTCCACCTGAAATTTTCATAGGTATAACAATGGTTATTTTGCTGTTGTTTGATGAAAATACTGTTCTCAGTTGTACTTCTGTTGGGGAAGGGAAACATGGTGAATATATAGGCAACAGGAGAGAGATAATATTATCCCAAAAAAGTCTCAGGGAATTCTGAAGTACTGGAAGGTGTTCTGTCCTGGCAGGGAGCAGGCAAAAAGATTCTGATGTCTCTCTGTCTGCTTATTAATTTATTTTAGAAAGAGGATGAGAATTACTTTAAACGTAGCATTTTTACTGGATTACTAGCTAGCTAGATTGCCTGTTTATAAAGTAATAGGATTTTAAAGCAATCAAATAGAAAATTTAGCATGGAGCTTAAGATTAGCTCAGAAGAATAACTAAGGTTTCCAGGCTTCAAAAGTGAAGCTCTCAGTCCTTACTTTGTTACAAATTAAGAAGGATGAGATTTAGTACAGCAGTTGCTGAATGTTCTATCTGAACTTGTGGTTCTGAAGAAAGAGAACAGAACTGGGCTGTCTTACTCACAGTTTGCTGAGCTGGGGATATTGAATCCCCCTGTGTCTTCATGAGGTCTTGTTGGTCCCTTTCCAGAGTGTCCGAAGAAGAAAACTTAATATTTGATTGATCTTGGAGTAGTGAAACCATCACCAAACCCACGTCAGGTAGAAATCCTGTTGTGACAAAATCAGATGGCAATAAATATTTTCTAAAACTTAAACTGGAAAAGAAACCATCTGGTTAAATGCAGATGACTACAGAGCTGGACAACAACCCATCCTAGAATTCCTAATACAGCTGCATTTTTTTTTTTTAGCTTTCAATGTTCTGTAGGTGCCATTACAATGAAGATGTGAGTTTATACGAATTTACAGCACATTTTTTATAAAAATAATGACTTTGTTTCTGTAGGTTCACAACTTAATGAAAATATATTGCTTTGGGGTTTTGTGAATTTAGCAATATTGCTTTATGGAGAGATGGTGCAATGTACCTCCACTGCTTTCAGTGGGACTGTATCAAGTAAAAGGTTTTTTTGCTCTCATTACTTAGACTGATGGTTACTACAGACTTCTATTTTCATTTTTTTCTCTTTTATTAGTACAATCCCTTCCACCATTTTGTTCTGTTTTGCATGATTAAATGTATCTGAGATGTGCAAACAACTTAATAATTCCATATTCTTGTTAGCTGTCTCTCCTTGCAAGTTCCCAATCTTTGATCTTTGGATACATGGGACATATCTGATGCTGTTCCTTAGATTAAGAGGAATAAATTTGATCTGGTATTTTGTTTTATATCATTTATTTATTTATATCACCCCCAGTCCTTACTCACTGTAACTATAGAGTGAACCTGTAAAAGAAGAACTCTGCTCCCCTTCTTATGTCATGCAGGTAATGCTGCACCAAATGTGAACCCGTGGAAAGGTGTCCTGGGTTTCTGGTTTAGATTTCAGGTGTACAATTTGGGGAAATAAAGGCACTTCAGAGTTAATTTGCAAACTCTTTGGCACGTGTTTAAATAGCTGTTAGGTAAATAACTAAGGGTTTTATTAGGTTTAGTTAACAAAGATGTATCACTTAAAAATGTGGAAAACCTTTTTTGCCCTTACAGTTCAAAGAGAAATCTGTATTTATGATGAGTAAGACTGCACTGCCTGAGGGAAGAAAGCACAATGGGGCTTGGAAATCAAGGATGAGACCTATAGCAGTATCTCAGGAAAAAATGGTGTTAGATAAAGTTCAGAAATGTCTTAGACACAGACTCTTCTCCCAGTAGCTTAACTGGAGGCTGATGAGGGGATGTGCTTCTGACTGACTCTGATCTTGAAAGAAGCAGGTGGGAAAACTGACAACTGGGAAAGATGTGTGTGTATATTTGTAAGTGTCCCACAGTGTCTGCCCCCAGTGCTGCTTTCCCACTTATCTTCAGGTTATACAGAGCTGTGTCTGACCTCTCTTGAAAACTGCAATTTTTCAACCCAGCTGTCTCATTTGTGGTCTTAAGCATTAGAATTTTACTAAAAGCTGTTGTGCAGTTATGATTCTTGCCTAATGACTTTCGTATTGCAAGAGACACTTGACAAATGGTCACAGGTAAAGAGGAAAGGAGGAACTTGGTTTCAAGAAAATCAGATTAATTAAAATAAGAAAATACTTAAGTCAAAAAGCTCTGACTGCAGAGTATAGTAATGCCTGAAGCTTTTCTGTTCTCATTCTGTTTAGCATGAGGATGTGTGACAGAACCAGATAAAAAGAACTTTATCTGAAGGGTTAGTTCAACAGGTCAGAAAGGTCTGGCTCTGCTTACTAAAGGCAATCAGACTTCCTTTCTGGAAACAAAGTGGTGTCATGGTTTTGTGGACAGTCCATACAAAAGGTCGGGGAAAGCCAAATTATTATTGTCCTTCTCTTCCAGGAGTTTCACCAGGTTCTGGTGATGAACTTCATTTTGCTGTCTCATGGAGGCTGGTGGGAAATGAGGAGCCTTGTTGTCATTTTAGTACTGTAAAAATTCCACTCTGCATCACGGAAGTGTTTTACTGAATATGAAATGAGAAGCAGCCTTGTACTAAAACAATGTCAAGCTGACAATCTGCATCAAACGGTGACTCTTTACTGCCTCTGTTGAGAATCCATTTCAGAGGGATCTCCTGTGTGGGGGAATAAATCTCAAGCCTGTGATCGTAGCAGAGGGTTCAGTTCTTGTGTTCATTTCAGCACAGCTCTTCAGCAGCTCAGGAACAGCTGCCTCTCCAAAAGACCCTGAGCCTAGAAATGCCATGCTCTGGATGTGTCTTGCTGTGAGAGGAAAAACCTCTGGCCTTGTACTTCTGACCTTCTCATTTTTTTTCTTGGAGCCCACATTTCTTGCTCCCAAAGCCCTTTGCAGCTTCCCTTTCACTGCTACGTATCACAGCAGGCTATGAACACAGATGAGCAGAAACTGCCACCTGAACATACTGGAAAATCTTTGCTGCTTCTGTTATTTAAATATATTTTTTTTGTTGTTTTTAAGATGTTATGGTTAGAGGCAAACTTCTTTTGTAGGAAGAATATATATTAAAAAAAACCCAACAAAACGCTGTTAATACAGATTTTAGCAAAGAGAAATCAGATCACTTACTGAGAAATTTTCTTTTAGAGAGAAGAAACTAGAGTCAGTGGAGGTTGCCAATAATCAGGATGGCAATAAATCAGTTACAATAAACTGTTCCTGGAAGACAGAGAGCTTAAGGAAGTTGTGGGTTGCCTAGACGTAGGCCGTGTTAAAGAAAACAATGATGCTTTGATTTGGGAAAAGGTATCTGATGATCCCAGATGTAGCTGGAACCATTTCTCCCCAGCCCATGTCACTTTTACTTTTGTAAATGTTGCGTGACAATCCCAGGCTCCTGTGATAAGATAACTATCTGTAAAAAAAAAAAAAAGAGTGAGAAACTGTAACCTCAGCTGAGCGTTTGGATGAGCAGGGTAACAGCAGCTGATCTATTAGCTCTGCATGACTGGAGGCCCGTGGCAGCAATCCACAGCTCAAACAATTCTTGGTTTTGTGTCTTTCCTGGCTAGTGGGGGATGTTCTGCTGCTGATGCACTTGAGCAGAGCTCGGCACGGGGCCGTCTGAGCAACCCAACCTGCTGCAAACGCTGCGTGTTACTGTAAGTGCCCTCTCCATCCCTTGGGGCTGGGATCAGGTTTCATCAGAGGAAGGTGTGTTTGGACCTTCCCCAATTCATAATTCATTCTGCATGCGTGCCCGAGGCAGCTCACTGATCCCTGCCTGACACTGCCTTGTGGGATCTGCTCGCTCCTTTGCCCCCTCCCCCAAGCACTAAATCATCTCTTTCCTCTCCAAATCACACTGAGGTTTTCCAGTGCAAGAGGTAACTACATGGGATGTTTTTCCCAAATCTTTTATGTGAGATATGAGAGAAGCCAAAAGGTTTTAACGTTCCAAGACAGTTTATAGTTAAAAATCTGCCCCCCAATTATGCCAAGTTCCAAATATTGTAGAACTGATCACAGTTTTGTGACCAACACTTGCCACGTGTACAGGGACATTTCTACATGTAATTATTTAAGTGGGAAACTTTGAGAAGAAAAGGGACTTATTAATGAGAATCAGAAACTTTAAATTCACTTAGAATGAATGCAAAGACCTTTCTGAGTTTATGCCTGACAAGCTGACACCAGAGGTTGTGCTGGATCATGGTTGGTGATAGCTGTGATTTCTTTGGTGATCTCTAACATTCCAGTCACTGAGGCTGGTGCTATTTTTAGAAGACATTTCCAGGAGCAGGATTTCAATCTGCACAGCACTAACCTCTGGTTTAGCCACAGTGATTTCTTACTGCTTTCTTGCTTCTCTTTATAGTACATATTTGACCTTGATTCTAGGATATTGAAGAGCTTTTACAGAGCTGTTAAGGATTGTGTTTTATTCTCTTCTGAATTTAGATCTGTTTGTGAGTTTTTGCTTAATTTAACTGTGCTATTTTTGCTTCCTCTTTCAGGAGTTCTGATCTCAGTTCTTGTGGTTAGCTGGTGGTTACTGCCCACATGTAGCATCTCTGGAAAGAACTTTTGCATATTTAGAGAGAGCATGTGGAAAATAAACTTAATTCATCAGGGCTGGAGCAGTGAGAATCTCAAATACGGGTGAGGAAAGCTGGCAAGCATGAGAGCCTTTCTACATCCCATTAGGTGAGGTGTGTTTGCTGCCATCTTAGGAGTAACTACAGGGGAGGACAGAGGGTTTGGCTGCAGCTGCATCACAGCTCCCCTGATGTTACACCTCTCCCTGTGAATCAGTTCCTATGGAATAGTTATTTTGAGAATGAAATAAATAGCTTGAAAGTAACAACTTATGAGGAGTTTACGTGCAGGTAGCTGGTTTTCAGAGCTCCATAGCAGTGGAGGTTCTGCTTGAATAGATCTGGTTGTGAAGTATTTCCATGTGCGTTTGGGTACGAGACTTGATATGTGAACTGACATCTGAATGGAATAATGATGAGCTTAATCTGATAGATCTAACCAGACCAAGTTGTCCAGTGAGGTACTGCAGGGTTTTGGATTGTCTCTAATGTCATTTCTTATTTTCATTACAAGTTTTTTGAGAGAAGGTAAATCAGTGGATGCCATCCACATGCAGCAGTGAATTAAGACTGTGCATTAAGGCAAATATTCCTGAAGGGAACTGGTTGCTAGAAACATGGTGGCATAATGAAATAGCAAAAGAATTGATGACAGATGGAAAAACAATGATAAGAAAATGATCTAGCAATTCTCTGAGCAATTTCAGAGTGATAGGCAGTGCAGTGATCTGCATTATCATAGGTCATTAAGAAGTCTACCATTATTTTGAGTCATCTGCATCAAGGTCCTGAATTTGTGTAAGAGAAGGATGCCCTTTTTTATGAGATCATTCCTGAATTATCAAGGTTTATTTCTTTTCATTTGGGGCTCCCTGTAGGCAAGGCTGGATGCTGAGTGATCATTGGGTACTACACAGAGACTGGGGGTAATTGTCACCATGCCCAGATGTGCTCCTGAGCAGGAGTGGTTGGGAGCTCTGGAATATCCAGGTGCTTTCTGGTAGGTGGAGAGAAATGTGGCTTGTTTGCAGCAGGTGTTTAGTCTGCTGGAGGGACACACTTATAAAATACAACAACTGTTTGTCTGAACAAGGGGTTTTTTTGGTGTTTTTTTTCTTTTTTTCCTCCCCCTTCTTTAAAAAAAGGCATTTGTCCTAAATCTATTGTATGGAAAAAACAGCAACAGTTTAAGAAGCAGATCCAGGGCATTACTTTGCACAGCTGAACATAGTAACATAGAAAGGCAGTGTTGCTGTCTCTCAGGTCTTTATTCCAGGTTCCCAGCCTTAAGATGTCAATCTAGCTTTTCTTTTTTGTTTTTATTTTATCCTGCATCTGTTACTTCTGATACCAGCTGTGAGGAAGGAGGGGTGTGTCTGTCCCTGCAGAGGACTTTGTGTATGTGTTTGATTAAATTATTTTTATATTTTCCTCCCCACTATTGCCTCTTTTCTGGGCTGAAACTTATTTGGTAACTTCTAATCCTGAAGCCATCCCAGACCTTTGGTTCTACCTGCAGCCCTTCCTTGAACTACTTCTAGTTTTGCTGATGCCTTTCTGGGGTGGCAGCACCAAAGCTACAGGTAGTGTTCAAGACATGCCGTGATGTTTACACAGCAGATACTCTCCAACTACACAGAAATTTACTCAAAACTGAGAACACCAGGTCATAGTTTCCCCTCAGCTGCATTTCCTATCCTTTTCATTTTGGGTGTTATTTGATCTCTAACACTAAATATTAATTTATGCAGAAATAGAAAACATGGCAGAAATTCGTGCAGTGTGGCTGAGATAACAACACTGGAAGAGTTTCTGCATTTCTTGTGGACTGGGCAGACCCATCCTTTGGGGAGCCCTTGGTAGAGAACTTTTCATCACAGGTGTTGATCCAATATAATTAGCTCAGCAGAAAGGGAACTCAGCACCGACCAGGAACCAAGCGTGGAAAAACTGAGCTAAGAAGTCGAGAGATCTTGTCATTTGGACTTGGTTTTCCCTGCACCTTTTCCCTCATCACAAACACTAGTCTATCTTTCTGCCTCTACCAGTGATCCTGATTTGAAAAGAAGTTACCTCTCCCAACCAGCTTTGCAACTCTGATGGGATTTTCAAAACCCTTCCCTTTGCATACTCTGTCCTGTTTCTGGATGAATGCTACTGCTGTTTCCTGAATGAGGAGTATGAAACTTCATTACTTTATCCTAGACATCTAAGCATGAAGTCAGACACGGTTCCAAGAGCTGCAGTAGTTAATATGGTACAGAAACTGTGTGATTCCTTCATGAATAACCAGCTGGGTTGGCAGGTCAGACCAGCACAAGAGATAACGGCGGCACAGGGTGTTCATGGGCTGATCAGAGCCAGCACGTAACTGAATTCTTTGCACTGAATTCAGAGCTAAGTCTTACTCCAGCAGCTCTGGGGAGTGGCAATGTATGGATGCAGCAAGTGGAGCAGAGCTGCCAGCACGATCAGGTGATTTGCCAAAGAATCATAGGAAGGATCAAAGATAAAGCAGCTCCAGCTGTTCAGTCGAGCAGTAGATGGAGAGACCTTCTCTGGCTCAAAAATGAATGAGCTGCAGATTGCTGACAGCTAGGAGAATGTTCTGGGGAATTACCACTTTGCCCTTCTCCAGGTGTGCCTCATAGACCCTGCATCTGTGCTTCACTCTTATTTTCTGTTTCATATCATCTCTTGTTCCCTTCAGTGTCATTTTCTCCTATACTTACGCAGGTTGTCTCCTAAGTATTCCTTTATCCATCCTCTTTCCTTTCCTCTCCCTGCAATGAAAATCCATGTCCTTCTCTTTTCTTCCATCACATTATTAATGATTTTGTTATATTCCAATGCATCTCTTTTCCTTCCACTGTGACCATGCCAGTTTCTGCTTTCCAAAGCAGTCTATGGGCTGCACATTATATAAAATCTCTTTTTTTACAGTTCACCATTAGATTTTAAAAAACAGGCAAGTGCCATTTGCATTTGAAGACAAATATTAAGACATGAGATTGATTAACATCTCAAAACATGTGAGAACCCCTGAATGGTATAATAAGAAGCATGGGTCAGGAATTACCAGCTACTCTGCGCCCAACATGTAACGTGTTATGACCCTGTTCCTTGATTATGTGCAGGTGTATGAACCATGATTCATAGTAAGATGTTCTCCTGAATTACCTATTGAAAGCTAAGGGCTGGATGCAACAAAAGTGTTCCCTATTGATCCTCTTTGGGGAGCATCATGTAGGGGAAAGCTGGGGGGCACATGGCATAGATCCCTCAGGATTCTCAGAATATGTTTTAGGTTCCTTTTCTCTCCCAGTGAGTCATGCTCATCTCCCTGTGACTTGAGAGTTCATCTTGGGATCTCATGCCATCTTTCTGTCTTTATGAGAAGGTGTGTATGATGATCCACCCTAATGGTTTCTGTTGCTGGCTGTGGCAGCATGTTTTATGATGGGTGTGGTACATTCCCATTTTCTCTGTTGTGCATGTACAGTATTCACCTTGCAGCCCCACCCGTGGCCACTCCCACCCTCCCACTGGGAATCGCCCACAGTAAGCTCTGTAATTACCTTTATTTGATCTGAGGAATGGATTTGGGAATCTTATTTGCACAGTCGTAAGCTGAGTGTGTTAAAAGAGAAAACAAAAAATCAGTGAGTGGCTGATTCACTGAGCAGTGATGTGTGAAGTAGAAAAGCAGCAGAGACACAGGTAGCCAAGCTGTGTAACTGGAGTGGGTTTGGAGTTTGCCTTGGAAATGTCTGACTACAGCACATGTTTGCACAGGGGAATTTCACCTGCTTTCACCTGTTTTGAGTTCTTAATGCTAGCAGTCAAAGCTGCTGGAAGTTGCATGTTTCATTGGAACAGTTTCTGTTAGTTTTACACTGAATTAAACTGATTTAGGGCAAACTGCAATTTGTACTTGTTTACGTGCTCAGTCTGGGTTCTGCAGGCTGGTTTGCCCTGGCCTCTGAGACTCCCAGGGAAGAAAACTAATCTTATCCAGTCAGCAGTAATGCAGCACTAGTTCAAGCCTTTAGTTTCTGGGGAAGCCTTTGAAAAGAAAAAAAAAAACAAACCCCAAAACCCCAAGATTCAAGCTCCTACTTTGGCTTTTTTATAATCAAATGTCTTTCAGCATCCAGGTAGCAACTAACTCAGCTAGCTCCTAGAAGCACAGCTGCTCTGGAGTGATGTGTTCTGCTGACACCCATTCCTAGGCATGCATGAAAAATGCTGCGTATCAAGTAGTAAAAATGGAGGAGCAGGTAATGGAGAATGGTGGTGGTTTCTCAGCAGGGAACCCACCTGTCAGTCCTAGCAATTGCCTTTCTTCCCACAAACCTTGTTTTCATACATCCAGAGGTCAATACCACGTTAAAGTGTTTCAAACAGGTATCCTGGGGAAACTGGGCTGGTCATTTGCTTTGGTTACCAAAAACAGTTTTTGACAAGATGCTTCATCGAAAGGTCTGAAGGGAACTAAAAATCCACTGAAATATTGAATGTCCACAGAAAAGGTATTTGCATGGAGAAATATTTGGTTGAAAGATAGGAAATGAAAGGTCAGTTTTCACAAAGAAGGAGGTCACTGGTGCTGGGGGTAATTTTTAGGAGTCTGATGGGAGTTTGTGTTGCTTAATGTATTGACAACATGGAAAAGGAGTTGAAAGGTGCTATTTATGATAGAATCATAGGGTCATGATTTATTCTTCTGTCTGTCTCTTGCTCCTCCTGGTATTTCAAAGGAGTTGAAATTCCTTTGGACAAAAATGTGCAGAGGATATTGTTATTCTGAATAGTTATGATGAAGATTGGGTGGGAGAAACAGCAAAAGTGGCTTTTAACCTTCTAGATAAACCTAAAGAGAAGCACAAAAATATTGTTTACCTAAACCCAGTCCAAACTTCCTTTAAAAATATTAAAACCTTTTTTTAAAAAGGCATTTAGCTGACTATTAAAACTCAGGGAGGGTTAATAATGGATGGTTCCATGGAAACATCAGCTCAGCAGTAATAGCAAGCACAAAAGTGAAGTCAAATGTGAAGAGTTGTAAAGGGAAACCAGAAGAGAGATGTTTTTTCCATGGTATAGAACCCTGACACATGGCCCCCTGGAGCAGTGTCCAGTTCTGGTTCTCCCTGTTTCAAAAAGGAGACAGTGGGATGGGGTGAGGAAAGGGCTGCAAGTCTGATCAGAGGAGCAGCTTCCTTAGGAGGAGTGAGTAAGTGGGCTTTGGCCTGGGAAAATGATGGGCTGGATGGGCCTTTACAACCAGGATGGATGTTTTCCAGCCTCAGGTGCACTGCATTGCACACCATCCTAAACACAAAAGCAGAGAATGTTTGTGTTTTGATGCCATGAATTCCCTGCAGTGTAAAAGGTTCCAGTGAGGTAGAACTACCTCCCTGCAGGAGCAAATACTCCAGTTAGGGAAAAGGGAGAGAGAAAAAATTGTGGGGTGAAGAAATAAAAAGGTAAACGTCTGATTATCCCCATGATCTTCCCTCCCTGCCCCCAAAATTCCCAAGTCATTCATCCCCCAACATCACGTTGAGAACTGAGTTTTGTAATTTAAAGCATTGTCTTTGGAATACCAGGAGGAGCAGGAGACAGACAGACTGAAGAGTAAATGAGGGACAGTTTGGAGATTAAAGAGCCTTATGAGAAAATATGGCCTGACATTGTTTTGCAAACAATGGGAAACACACAAATACACGAAATCCTTCTGGAAGGAATAACTGCTGAGAACAAGATGAGACTCAAGTAACTCAAAATTAGGAAGACTAAACAATGGGGGGAGGAGGGAAGGAAAAGCAAATCTAAGATGGGGAACAAAACAAGAAGTTGTGCAGGAAAGCATGAAACTTCCTGGGAAGGATGATGTTTGTTCTTTGTAAGCCTTGGAAAGCGTAAAGTCTGTTGTTAACAGGAGTACAAAGGAAGTTGCTGGGGGGAGAAAAGATCTGAAAATAAGGGAAGTTGTGAGAGAACAGGTGGAGCTAAAACATCACTATTTACAGTTATGAGACATGAGACCAGAATAGGAGTCTCTAAAACCTGTGAGTGTGGCCATATCTGACAGACTGAACTGCACCAAAGTTCATCAACCCAATTAACCTTCTCTGCTTCACTGCGAAGTGACCGATGATTCTTCTTCCCATTTACCCTCCCCACTTCCCAACCACTCACTCCTCTGCTACACCCACCTGTTTTCCCAATGCCTAATTTATTCCTAGAGTCTATTTCTGTTTCATAAACACTGCTTCCTTACTGTTAAAAGCAAATTATCTAGAACAGCTCTTTCATTTTTAAGGTAACTTTATTCTTCAATCTCTGCTCTAAAAGAAGAGCAAAGCAAAGTCAAGTTTCTTTCCCCAGTTCTCTTCATTCTTGGCTGTTTATAAGAATATTGTTCAAGCCAGCAGGACTTAAATGCTTGATGCAAAATTTGGATGAAATAATGCAATTTGTTCCTGTGGGGTGAACTTTTCAGACAGGTCCATATGCCTCGTGAAATGTGAGGTGCTTTGATATTAGTTCTAGATTTGGCCCATTATCTGACAGAACAGGAGGGCAGTGCTAAGGAATTGATGGTTCCTGTGCCTAGCAAAAGAGACTGAATAGAAAATGCAGGAGTTTATGACATTCATACCCTTCTGCAGGGGCTTAAGTGCCCCTCTTCAGTGCTTGGACCTCTAAAGTTTTCTGTCAATAGAGGATCTGTGAAGTGGAGGCTGTGATAGGGGTCTTTTCCATGCTTAAATGTTTTGATTTTTTGATGAATGTAGCAATAGAGAACCTTCTTCAAGAGCTATTTAAAATAGCACATCTGCTCTCCAGTGTTTCTTAACAGATTCTGAGATCCATCTCTTGGTGTGTCTGTCCTGCTGAGGTGATCCCTTCAGGACAAGCGTGTCTGCTGAATTGATAACTGAGACAACTAATATACCTTTTAAATTATTACTGTCCCAAATTATAATTAATTAAAATACCTTATGGCAAAGTAGTAAAAAAAACCCCCACAAACTAGATTAAATAAACCACAAAACCCAGAAAATGTGAAGAGCACAACTTTTTTAGGAGAAATTCATTTCTATTTCACAAGGAGCAGCCACCCCCTACCTCTCACTTGTAGGAAAGCCCCAGTGGCTTTAGAAAATAGAGATTTCCTTTGCCACGAAAAGCTGAGGTAATAACACCCTTGAAATAAAGCAAAATAACTTCACAGAAACAGCGAACATCCAAAAACTGTGTGTGCAGGAGCAGTTTTGTAATAAACTGTCTGAATAAACAGTCGCCGCTTCATTGCGGAAACACGGTTGGAGAAAGTGAATTGAATTGTAGCCATGGTACTGGGTGCTGCTCCAGAACCCTTAATAGAAATGAAAATGAGAAACAAGAAAAAAACCCAAACAAAAGCTAAAATTAAACAGGAATCACAAAAGTCCTGTCTTTTCCCTCCGTGCTCTTGTTGCATTTGCCACACAGACATCATCGTGCAGCTTGTAAAGCACAAGAGATTCTTCCTGGGAGACTCGTGTTCCCTCTGACAGGGATTTTGTCCATTCTCTCCTTTAGTGTGAAAAAAATAACTCCTTCATTGAAATAGAATTTCCCTTTTTGGGGAGCTGCTGGATATAAAGAGGCTGAAACTCTGCTTATTTCTTCTCTTAAAGTATTACATTTCAATGATACATAAAACATAATTAACTGATCTGAAGGAATTACCACATTAAAGAAAAAGATGTAAAACTAAACCTATTACACAACCCCATTCTGCTTTCTTATACATAAAAAATAATGCAAATTAGACTTTCTATAGGTGTTTGTTTCCAAAGCTGAAAGTACAGCTGATAAAGAATATTCATTAAGGGACTAAAAGTAAAGCTTTGTGTTATTATTAACTCTGTCCCTAGACCAGCTATTTCAGAAGAAAAAAAATACAATACATATGTAAAAATATAAATATATTTTATAACACCCCCCCCCCCCAATCTGTATCAGCATCAATAACAGCAACAGCTCAAGATTTTCCTTACTCTTGATGACCTTTGTGTAATACAGTTTTTCACTCACTTCAGTGTTTTAGCTTTTTCAGATTGACTAAACCAGTACAGGACTAACTTCATAATATTGTGGTATTTTAGGGGACTATTAGATTGTAATGCAAGGACAAAACATAGTGTTGCAGATTCAGGGGAATGAAAGAAACATCAGAAAAAGGAAAACAGTGTCCTGAACAAAAAAGAATGTTGCTTGGAGTCTTTTTAGATGTTTATTCATAAAGTAATGTCTTGAAATTAATGAATATGTTTTATTTTAGACTCTTCATTGGCATCCACATATTTATACCCTCTGATTTAATATTTTTTTTCCAGCTGAACTTGGGATTTATGATTGTAGTGGCTACCAGTTCTGTAGCATGGAATGTGTTTTATAGTCACGGAGGAGATTTGTGTCTGGTATGAAGCTGTATGAAATTAATTTTCAGGTGAGAAGTTTTTCTCAGCTTTAGTTATTATTCCTTGCTGGTGCAGAGGCCACTCAGCTCCTGGAAGCAGCCTCTTACTTGGCTTCCTTTGTCAACTTGTTTTGTGGTGACAGTCACTTCCAGTGGCAGATCTCACGCTATGATTCAACAACATTCTCCTCCATGGTCTGTGGAGCAGGGCTAGAAGGTGCCTGCTTTTCACAGCTGTTGTTTCCAATTCATAACAAGATTGATTCAGCAGAAATGCCATTGGGAAGATTCAGAGAGATAGGAGAGCTGAGGCTGGAAGGGACCTCAGGATGTCATCTAGTCCAACTTGTCCTGCTCAACATCAGGTTGTTTAGAGTGAAGTGGAGAGCAGGCCTCAGCAGGGCAACAGCCAAAAAACTAAGCACGTGTGTAGTTTCTTCTGTAAGGGAAGTCCAGGGCCTATGTCTGTCACAAAAACCAGGCACATTTGTTTGAACATTAAACATTACTAATGAACCAACCATCAGCTCTGGCTTGCTAAACTGGGGCGAAGGAAATCTTCATCTGGGTTCTCTTCTTTCTTTGTCTGTGAAGAATTCCTTTCCTTCTCTCTCTTTCCAAGTTAAATATTGCCAGTTACCACTTCCATTGTTGTGATTCTTGGCATATCTTACATTTTTTAGAAGCTCAGTGCTGCTGGAGCAGTTAATGCACCAGCACCATCATTTTCATTTTGTCAAGAATGTATTTTTTTGCATTGGTAGCTACAAAATGAAGGTGGAAACTTGAGTCTTCTGGCATATAAAACCACAAGCATTTATCATAGATCCATCATCCACTTATTTTTCAGAACTCCATGCTGTTAGGTTTGGATTATCCATCTTGTTAAATTCAAGGAGCTCACTCCTGGTATGTTCTACCTTCAGTTTGGGTATATGTGTATTTCCAGTTTCCACAGTTTTATTCTTTCTTGAATTTTCCTTTGTCATTCTCAAGTCTTTTAGCTTAACAGTGTCTTTATATGTGGGAAAGTCTTCTGTCTACACCTGAGCTTTTCCTATTTTTGTTGAATATCCTTTTAACACTGACTTTTTCTGTGGAGATTCCAGCACTAAGTAACCACCACTTCGAGCCAAGTTTTGCAGTTCCCTTTGCAGTCCTTTTTGAGCCACCCTGAACATAGACCAGTCTGCCTTATTTTCCCTGTTGAAAACCATCCCCTGCTGTATTTTTATAGGGTCAGGGAGAAAAAAAAGAACAAGTGTGACTGAATTATGCTGTGCCCTGTTTGTTTTCCGGCTTGTTAAGTTCATCTGCTGAAAACTACTGCTGGCCAATGCATGTCAAATCAGGCTGCAGGGCTCTCTCACCTCTGGGAGAGCAGACAGAAATCTGGGAGACCATTATAAGACTTCTAGTGAGTCTTCACCATTGAATGGAAATCTAGTGAGGTCTTCCCATATAAGTATTTGATGCTGTGCACTGAGTTGATATATACCCATGGACAGTAAATTTCCATAGATCTAAATAAATGGTGTTATTGCTCAACACCTCAGAAGATTATGTGCAGACTATCCCAAGCAGAGTGCCTTGCATTAATGGCTAATCTTGAAAGAGTTGGCTCTAGTGTGTAATTTTTTCAGTGCTTTGAAAGGTTCCTACAAAAGCTGGGAGACAATATTTCTTTGGTGTTACCAAAACAGACTTCAGATATCACAAACCTAACCCCAAATCCATACGGCAGATCAGGTGCTCTCTAGACACTTTGCATTTCAAAGAGAAAAAACCCAGCCCAAATCTATTCCTGGATGGAAAAGTAGGGCATACATTAATTAGTGACCTTAAAGCACAATGGAAAAGTAACGGGGCAATGCCAAGTCAGAGGATGAGAAATTCTGGAATATTAATGTTTGCCTCTGATCTCATGCTCTGAAGAACACGTGTGTTCTCCCCTCCCAGGGACAGGGCTGAGGTTTCTTGACGTCTTCAGGTTCAGTGGCCCCAGTTAATTTCATTCTAGTGGATTTAAAGAAGCAGCTGAAGTACCTACAGAGCTGCAGGTCGCTGAGAATTTGCTGAGTATGAGTGTGGTGTGAGAGGACTGAGAGGAGGTGAGTGAGTGTGTGTCTTTAAGCTAGAAGAATTACAGGTGGCAGATTTAACTTAGATTCCCAGAAAAGTACAAAAGTTAAAAAGCACTGAAACAACAAACTGAGGAAAAAAAGGCAAAAGTAAAAGCCATTCTGAATTTGCTAAGAAGAAGTTGTCCCACCAGTGTAGTTTCCCTGTTCACTGGCCTTGCAAGCGAGGAGAAGATGCAGGTCATAGAGCTTGGCCTTAGTGAGGCTTCTGTGCTGCCTCCTGTGACTTTCTCATAACCAAACTAAGAAAAAATTATTTTAAATAAAACTCTACTAGAGAGGAGGTAAAGCTGGGTGGAACAGAACTAAAAGTAGTTACTGTTTGTTGTCAGAATGAAAGGGTATTTTGAGTGGATTTCCTAAAGTCTGATACAACTTGTGATTTTCACTGATGACCGATAGACTAGAGAGGGACACTGATCAGGTTTGGAGACAGTGTGAAGAGAGAAAGCTTGGCATGTGTGTTTAGAGGACAGGATTAAAATCAAAAGGAGTCAGGAAAAATGATCTGGATAAAGTAAAATGTAGTTCAATAACAAAACCCTGGAGACGGGGAATGAGAACTAGGGAGCAGCTCTGTGTAAAAAGACTGAGGTTTTAGTGGGTCACAAACTGAACATGAATCAGCCACGTGGTGCCATGACGAGAGGGACAGACGTGCTAGCAGGTGTAAGGTGCTCACAGAAGTATATTCTGTGAGACCTGTGAAGTTAACTCCTCTTGGTGTTGGTAAAGCACCAGCTGAAGGTTTGTCTCTAGTTTTGGTCACTGAGTTTTGAAACAACGGGCTCCAATTTGGAGCCAATAGGAGGGGAGGGAGAATGGTCAGGGGCCTAGAAAATGAGGAAAGATTTCTAGAATAAGGTTTAGTCTGGAAGAGAATTGATATTGAAGGACATTCCAGCTCCTTTTTTCCCCTCTGCTTTGCTCCTCTGTTCTGCAGCTTGGGAGGACAATGCCTAGCTGTTTAATTATTCCAGCTGGGAAAATAGTAAATTATTTCCTTCTATGAATTACTTACATTCCTGGGAGAACAGGTTCCTGTCTAATATTTCTGGCATCCTACCATTTGCCCACAGAGGGGAATGTTGCAGGGACCTGTCCTGGCAGGTCTGTTGAACCAGCAGTTAAGAGTTTGCAGGGCAGGGATACCTACCCATTCCAGGAGTAAAGTGCGGGCTAGGTGTGGAAGTTGTAAGCTGACACTAGATGAGCTCCTTTGAGAGGCTCTAACAAACTGGTGAGGCAGCAGTACAGAGGGAAACAAATTGGGTTAAAATGACAGCATGTTCAGCTTCATTACATGACTCTGATGGAACCTCACCCTACGTGCTTCATTCATTTCTGAGCACTTCACCAACAGAAAGATAATAATGCTCTGGATTGCAGTAGCCCTGTCTCATCCAAACATCTTAAAATGATTTTACATGTATTTACTAAGCCTCAAAAGGCACTGTTGAGATTTGTAAAGGCTACAGAGGGATCACTTTACTAACCACATGTTTAGCAGCTCCCTTCAATACTCAGCAACGTTAAACAGGGAGTAGGAAAGAATGCAGGTTTCATTTTAAAATGTTAGGGAATTTAGTTAAAATACAGATAATATTCTTCTGCGTTGTTATTTTGTGTATATAAGGCAAAAGGTAACACCTGTGGACAGCTCTAAAGGCTTTTCCATCCCCAATAAAATAAAGAATAATATATGTCTGTAGTACATGGATCTTTTAAGTGTTGATGTGGGGAAGAACAGGGGCACACAGGCTCCTTTGGAAGAGGGTGTTTGCAAGAAGCTGGAAGAGTGATGTGCTGGGTGGTAGTGAGGGGTCTGGGCTTCCTGGGCATGGTGGAAGAAACCACTGGTAGCATCTCATGTAGGACTAGGACACTTGGCATAAGAGCAGTGCAGAGACTGGGCTGTGTTGTACAGGACTTAATTGATTAAAAAGAAAACAACAGAAAACCACAATGTTTGTCTAGGGGTTGAGGAGCCAGTTAGGGAAGCAGCAAGCAGCTGGCTGTGACTGTGAGGGCATGACTTGAGTTTCTATTTGAAACGTGGCAAAAGGGTTAATTATTTCCATGATCTTATTAAAGGTGGCATAGTGGCTTTGATAAATTGAATTGGTCAGGACTTTATTCAGTCCTTAGTGTGAGCAGCATCCTGCTGTCAGCACCATGTCAAGGCATTGGTTCAACAGTGACTCAGAAGAAAGAGCAGCATCTCAGGGCTCTGCTTCCTAAGGCAGCCAGAATGGTGTCATTTGGTGGTGGGTTCCTCGTGGGCTCCTACTCAGGACACTCCAGCCTCTTCCAGCCCTGCATAGCTCCTGAGGGCTGCCACCCTGCTTCCCAGTCTTATCGAGAGGAAGGATTATCTTGGGAAGAGGTGGCACTGGCCATGCTCACGGATGTACCAGAGGAGGATTTGATTTGTACCTCTCACTTAATCTGTGTTATCTCCATAATTAATCTCTGCATTTCAAGCTAACGATTTTTGAGGTGCAGGAGAACAGAGAGGTGTGTTTGACCTAAATCATAAAGCTCAGGCTTTCTGTGTCACAACAAAGGACGTGGCCACAAACAGCAAATCCTGTCTGCTTGGAAGTTCTCTCCATTTACTATTTCTATGCCTTATAGACACTGACCTCCCCAACACTGCAGATCACATCCAAATCAACACTTTTCCATACTTTCCAATGGACACAGGCAGAAGGAGCCAGCTTCCAAACTTTCTGCATGAGTGAGGCCTGAGCTGCTAGAATATTTTGCATCTCTAATTGTTGGGTTTATAAGCAGGACAGAGTAGTACATGTAAAAATTCTTCATTATATGCTTTTCAGTGCTTTGAATCTCTACCTTTTAAAGGCTAAATACATGGTGGGTTTTTTTTTTTTTAGGTGTTTTGTTTTGTAACTTTATGCCTTTTAAATAATATTGCATAGCTTACTGCAGAACTTCTGGCTTCAGATTGAGCTGTGCTCACTCTGGGCTGTAATCAAAGGCTCCTTTTGGTTCTAAAGTGAATCCATTATCATTATTTTTTGCAGGACTTGGAAATTTCTGTTTCAGGTTTTTTTTTGGAGGCTTCATCACTGTCTCCCTGTCCTTGGCCATTTAACAGCCTAAGAAACTAGATTATGGGAGTGATTCAATGATTGAAAGTAGTTCTGCATCACACCACTTCTTGTGTTAAATTTCTGGAGTTTGAGGCCAAAAAAATTAGAATGTTGTTGTGGTGGTTAATGTTTAGTTTCCAGGAATCCTACACAATTGTTTTCTTTTTCTTTCTGTTTTTGCAAAATGGATGCTCTAAGAAGACATAGTGCATCCTCTGGGGCTTTTATCTGTCTTTCTCATTATCCCCTTTAAAAACTGCATTTGAGCAGCAAGTTATTCTCCTAAAAAAGCAAAAACCTGTTCTTGCCAGGCACGGGTCACAAAGACATGGCTCTGTGTCTCCACAGCAAGTGTCTCCATGTGTTCCAGGCAGGTTCCTGGGTTACACCAATCACAGGAGATATTTTCCTTTACTCCCTGAAATACTTGACTGACTTCTCACTTGGTAAGTGACATGTGGCTCCAGGAACACAATATTCTACAAATATCTGCTCTCATGCACAAACTACTACTTTTTCATCCTCTGTCTTAACATTTGGGGCAAAATGTAGATGCTCAAATTATGGAGTCCCTTATTGAATGTACATTAATACTGCTGCTCCCAGGGGCATCTCCCCTCTCTGGGCTGTAGCATAAACTTGGGGCTGTAGTTGTGTATTTTTGGCTGCATATATAATGGCAGGGCATCTTCTGACTGAAAACAAGTACACAAGTACATAATCCTTTACTCCTTCAGACAGTTACACTCTAAATATTGAATATTTTTTGTTCTCTTATGCTCATCCTTAGTTATTAACAAAATACCTTTTCAGCCTAAAACCCATCCAGTTCAACCTAGTTCATCTCAGTATTCACCTTAGAAACATGATTCCACTAAACCAACTGGAAACATTTATGGCATAAAGTCTAGCTCCCCAAGATTTCATCTGATGTCCAGTAAATTTGCAGTAGGGCCACGAGTGAATGGTGGCTGGTTGTTATTTATAGATTTGATAATTATTGTGTTTGTAACACAAACAGTCCCTTTCTTGCTGGAAATGTAACAGTCAAAGTAAAAAGTGAAAAGAAAGTGAGATATTTCCTGTGCATATAAAGAAATAAGAAACAAGTTTCCATTTGCAGCACTCAAGTTTAGTAATTTCTGCAGTCAAAACATCCAGCTTTTGTCTGGGTGTCACTTCAGTCACCTCTCAATACAGGACTAAGTCTAAACCAATGTTTTCATCTTCTGCTACAAAACACATGAAGCAAAAGTAACAGATTTAAAACAGAGGCCATAGCGAAACCAAACTCAATTTCAAAACATTTTACTTCCCAAGTTTTTGATTTGCCATTGGCAAAGTCTGAAATAAATCCTGTTGTGAACCTGTGAGACACGAGACTTCCCACTTTTTTTTTAACAAATACTTCACTAGGTTTGTCTTTCTGTTCTTTAATTTTTTATATATTTTTTTTTCAGGTACTGGTAAACACTTCAGCTTTCTTTGTAACCATGGAACAGAAAGTAGCTTAAATTAATCTGGAATGCACCCGAGACAAGAAGAGCTATCTATTTTTTTCCTTTGGGAAATCACCTACAGTCTTCCTTTCTCCCGGCACTAGACCAATGGATCTTTTAGCTTACCTGGTGCTTTCTTGACTCCTTCTCTTGCTGCTCTTCACTCGATAAATACCTACAGGAGTTGTGAGGAACGGGATGTAGGTGCTGACCTTCCCCTTCCCTCAGCCTGAAGTTCTTCAAAGTCAGCCTCAGGGACTTCAGATTAAATAGATGAGCCAAGGCAAAAGAGTTCTGCTCCCCCTTCCGTTTGGCTTTCACGGCTGAGTTCTAAAAAGCTAGATGAAGTTGTCAGAGGTTTCCTCTTACCTTTTTACTGAAGCAAAACGGCGTGTTGCTGCTCCAGGACAGGATTAGGTCATTCAAACAGCCCTGCAGAGAGTGGAGCTGAGCGGTACAGAGCCTCCAAAGGCTGGAGAGATCTGATCTTACATCAGGTGAGAGAAGGCAGCTGGCTAGGCAAGCCAATAATTATGATATCAGCTCTTGTTCGCCTCGGGCAGTCCTGCATTTAATAAGAATACAAATATGACTAAGCTGCAGGTTTGTTTTTTTTTGTTTTGTTTTTGGTGGTTTTTTTTTTTTTCCTTGTTCTCTTGGTAATTCTTCAGAGAAGTTGGGCAGGTATTGAGCTCTAACAGTCTGGAAAGAGGGTGCTCCCTCTCAGCCTCTCTGTTTTTCTTTTGATTTAAAATACCCATCTCTTACCATGTTTTGCAAACCTATTATCCACCTGTGGTTATTAAACACACACTTCCCTGGCATGGATTCTGCCATACTGTCAGAAAGTGCTCAGCTACCAGAAATGGGCATCTTTCTTGCATTTATTCAGACTGAACTCTCAGGAAAGGAACTGGAGCTCCACCACAGAATTCAAAACACCTTGCACCGTTTAAATGTAAGAACGCTACAAGACCTGTATACTCAAGGTAATATTCCTTCCCACCCAAAAAGAAGAGTGCCTTAGCACAGTCATAAAAATAGAACTTGGTTGGAGGACTATCTGCATTTGTGTGGGCAGGTATGTATATATATTTATGTGTAGAGGTTTATTTTTTGTGTGCAGGTACGTAGAGAGGCACAGGAGTTGAAATGTGCAATTGCAGGAATATGTATTTCTGCTGCCCTTGCCTGGCTTGGTGCACACTCTACAGTCCCCTACACAAACCTGATCACACCTACTGTAATAATACTTACCTACCTCATAGGGTGTTGTGAGAATTAATTAATGTTTGTAAAGTGCTTTGAAGATGAAAAGCCCTGAATGAGTGCTAAATATAATTATCATCATTCCACAAAACAGTCGAAACATCTTTGCGGCCCCCAGGTCATTGTGTAGGTACACCCATGTTTATCTCCCACACGATGGGAAGATACTGAATAAGGTCTTGAAACTTTGATAAAAAACATGCTTTCTGCTTTGGAGGACATCTTCTATTCATGTGAAGTTCACGCTATTCATGAAGTGTTTTGGTGATTCCTCTTGGAGGACCCATGGTGCAGGTGTGTGATAGGGAAGATCCACCACAGCATCCACCTGTCCTAACAACAGGACCTGTGGAAGAAAAGCCATGATTTTACCTGGGGTGAATGATTTCCTGTCAATAGTTTGGTTTTATTAGATCTATCAGGAACTTCTGATGGTAGAAATGAAGATTTTGTCTATATATCTGCAGGATCTTGTAGAGATAGTGGGCATGGGGTGCTGGTGGAGATGCTCTTTCCTGTCTGGAAGGTCTGAGATAGTGCTGGGTAGTTACTTGTCCTGTCCAAGGGCTTCACACTGGATGTCCCTTAAGGTGACATGTCTAAAGCTGGCAGGGAAGGTTCTGATGATGGTCTGGGCTACACTCAGCATCTTTGCTCAATGATCCCCAGATTCTGTGCTACCTTTAATTTACAGTCCTTGCTCTGATGGCCGAGATAAACAAATCTGAGATGCTTTTGTGTTAGTAACTCACAGAACCGAAGTAATGGCCTGATGATTAACTCTGCAGTGAGCTCTGCAGCCTGCCTGGAAATCCAGACTGCTGCAGCTAGGTAGTTGTTGGTACCTAAATTAGCTAGTTTAACATTAACCTGTTGGGTGTGTTTACCTGAGCTGGCGTCACAGGTCGCTTGCAGTGCAGAGATAAGATCCTGAATGAAAGTGAACCACTGACTGGCAAGCATTATCTCCTCTTTCCTGGGATAACTATCAGGAGGAAATCCATGGAGGAAAGGGGGGGTGTCAGTATTTGCTGCAGACTTTTCCTGCTGCTTCCCAACCTGCATCACAGCCTTACATCACCACCCACTCTCATGGGCATGAGGGGTGCAACCCACCCTGCGCTGCTGCTGTGCAGCGTTTCTGCTTCCAAATGGCAACATCGTTTTGTAGAACTTAAAGTCAGTTGTTGGTGGGTTTTCCTTACATCTGTCTTGTGGTCAACTTGAAGACTTTTCTTAAACTAAACCAGTTTGGTCTTCAGGAAATGAAGCCATGTGCCCCACAGGACAGGTGAGATCAAGGGGCATCAGAAGAAACTTTGTTTTGTCAGATCCAGACAACTGTTGTAATGAGTTCATTTTATATCTCTTCTGGGTCTGAGCTTTACCCAAAACCTAAAGGTGTTTATTTGATGTACTGGTACCCATTTTAAACTTTAAATCCTGTTTCTAGATCTGATCTTTTGGGGGTTTTTTTTGGGAAAAAAAATAAATTTCAGCCATCAAAGTTGCAAAGTAAATAGTCCAAATGCAGGTCAGTGGAATCAGTTCAGTGATCTCTGACTGAGACTGTAGTTTGAAGTACTAATATCATCAGGTAGAAATGACATGCAGACCACTTTCTGTCTAACTCAGAACTTTTGATCAATTTTAACATACAATATTCCTGGGCTCCCTTACATGGAAAACCACTGTTGACCTCATTATAAACTCCTCCTGCTGTTTAAAATTGGCAAGAATGGTCTTGTTGATGTGGAATTTTGTCAGTGAGGAGTTCTCCCTATGAACTAGCTTCATTTTGTGCCCAACCAGAACATAAACTCAGCCCTTTGATACAATATTCTTATTTAATTTAGTAGCGGGATAATTGCTTATTTTTAATACATTGTTTATATTTTATCATGCAGTGATGGCAGCAGTGTTTGTTATCATAAATAGCTTTGTAGGCTCACAATTTTTGAATCCTAGCATTTGGATGATGAGCTTACAAAATGACTGAAGACGTAATCTAACCAGCTATTCTGCCACCATTAAATAGGAAAAGTGGCCCAGCATCTCTCCCTTGGGATCACCTGAGGGAAGACACACCTGGGTGTAACTTAACCGTCTGCTGTGCTGCCTTTAAATAGTAGTCAGAGCTTGCTTTTTATCTTCTGAGATATCCCTAGGGAATACACACCTTGGTTTAACCTACATACACTTCAGCCCATTTTTGTCCCTAAGAAATAATTCCAAGTGCATTTATCTGGTAGTTTGAAGTGTCTAGAAAAACACATTGGTAAACTGGACTTAGTGATTTTAGCACTTCATGTATTTAAGGGAGCATCATTCTCCTTCCCTTCTGAGCCTCTTCTTCTGACAGGATCTATCTGTCCTTTGCCCTATTGTCACAGCTCAGAGGGGGAAAACTGATGGATAATATTCAGCAGGAACATCTGAATTATAGCCTCTAAATCTGGCACACCCAGAAGATGTTCCTTTGTTGACATCTGCAGAACTTTCTGTTTGTTAATTGTTTAATCTTAAAATATAAAGAACCATTATTTTAGATGAAGTATCATTTCCTGAGCAGGGATTTAATGCTGCCTGTAAAGCACAGCAGCTGTAGCAAAGTGACAGGCACTCTGAGCTATTACTGGTTTGTTCTTCTAGAAAGGAGAATGAGCTCAAGACGTGGTGTTAGACTTGACTCTGTGCCTTTCTGCTGTAGGTGAAATTCAGGTGGGTGATCAGTTACAGTCATTGATGTTACAGTCGTTGTGCCATCTAGCAACATGTTTTGGTGTGTTGTTTTTGACAGGACTGCTCACAGTGGCAGCTTTCAGTGCAGGAGTGAGAGAATTCATTTAAAACACAGATACCGGGCTAACGAGTAATGATCCCTCCTCCTCCTCACAGGTTTATTTAGTCTTGTGCGTTATTTGTTCCTTATTCCTATTCAGTATTTCATGCCATGTTCAGGGCCCTGCATCATTCCAGGGCAGCTGGACCTTTCTCTGTCCTCAGGGAGGAATGCTCATTCCTCCTTGGAGCTGATCACTGTGTGTATGTAAAGCTTCAGACTTTGGAATCAGGTTGAAATGTCCTGCAAGGTACCATAAACTTTCTCCTGTCTCACAGAATGTGATCAGTGAAGAGCTGGCAGCATTCTGTCAACTTTCCTTTTTTTGTTGACATTGCACTTCAGAAAGAGTCTTTTGTGATTTTCTTCCTTTTTTTTTTTTTTTTTGTTACAAGATTAACAGAAGGAGGGAGAGCTTTCCTAGCCTGAAGCTGCTGGATAAGTGGTAGGTTGGCAGGCTGTCTTTGTTTGTTTGCTCTTATGGCTTCTTCATTTTTGGCTGCCAGATTTTTTTTCTAACATCACAGAGTGGTGCAGAATGAGGCTATTGGGGGAGTTTTGGGGACATGACAATAATGAGGAGAAAGTTTAGCTCAGTTTCCAGAGTACAGGTCATCTGCTGAATGCACTCTCTGGTGAAGTTAAGAATGTAGAGCAGTGTGGCCAGTGTCAGGAGACTAATGACTGAGTCTTAGACAGGTTTTATTAAGCCACCTGACAAAGGCACTGGAAACTTTGGTGCTGTTGTTGTTGGAGAGAAAAGAGCAGTTGGCTGATCCTCTGTCTAGTCACCTCTAACTCCTCTATCTAAATGGGACTTTCTAAAGGTCAGACCACATGAGATTCAAAGGAGAATGCTCTTGCATTCAGGTTTTAAGGCCCTGAGGGACTGTGGGAGTTTCAAGAACATGTGGAGCTACAAGTGAGGCCTTTGAAATGTATGAGTCTTCCAAACCCAATCCTGTCACATTCATGACTTGGAATATGTTATGCAGGTTTGGCCACTTAGTGCTAAGGCATGAGCCATGAAATGATCCCTCCTGCATTCCCTTCATGTTACTGCTTCCAAGGCTTGCTGCCTGCTCTTTTTATTGTCCATTTATTTTAATCTGCAAGATGATCTTAAAAGTGTCAAATAGCCTCCACCTACCTCAAAATAGTGTGGACCTTTTAATTCCCAGGCTATTTTCTGGCCTCTTGGCTGCCACTCTGCAGCAACCTTTCTGGAGCTGTGGCAGAGCTCAGGACCATTTGTTTGTGAATGCCAGGCCACCTTGCTTTGTGGGACAGATCAAGCATGTTAACAATTTACTGTACTTTGCAACCCAAGATCAAACACTGTGTATTCTTGAACAGTTTCTTTACAACAGCTAAGGATAATCCCTGGAATTGTTTGAGGATCTCTCACGCAGGGCTTGAAACAGTGCAGTGCACTCAGGACCTCCTGTATCCCTTTCAAAAAACTTAGGAATTTGCTGTCAGCTGGGATATTGCTTTTGTATTTATCTTGCTCAACATATTTTCTGTAAAAGTTTGGAAACACTGAGGCCAGAGAGCAACCAACACACCTTCTCTGTACCACAACCTTTAACCAAGTTTCTAACTGGTTAGTGACATGATTGATTCTAAACAGGATGATTACTATTTAGCTAACTAGAAGACACCTAACAGTGTTTTACTCCTGCCAGAGGCTTAGGCTAGCACATGATTATCTCCTTATAACTGGCTTGGCAGAAGTGTGCTGGTTTGGTTGTATTTTTTAATTTATTTTTTTTTAGCCCCTTAACCATGTCTAATAACCAGTACAACTGGTCTGGCTTCTTCCTCTCCTGGAGTGTGCTTGCATGTTGCTAACTACAGCGCTCTGCAAGCGGCCAGTGCCAACCCATGCACACCCTCTTGGTGTTCTCCACTTCCAGAGGCTTTGGGGGAACATTGGTTCCAGGCTTCCCTAAAAGCCCTGCCAATATTTATGTGAGAAATACAGGTACATAAACAGGGATTGGTAGAGTTGTATTGCAGAAGAAAACTGCTGTAGGGACACAAATGGTTGGTAGAGTTAGGGTACGATTGGACTCCAGGATCTTAAAGGTCTTTTCCAACCAGAACCATTCTGTGTGATTCTGTGAACTCAAATTTAGTTCTTGAAACATGAGTCTCTTATGAGCTCATTAAGAGAGCACTGTTGTACCTGCAAAGCTGACAGGTGCTGAACATCACCACTCCAAGGGGTTGTCTCAAATTCTACCTTCCCTTTAAATCTTACTCAGGTTATTTTTTTTTCATGAAGAAGTTATTATTGTCTTGATTTTTGAAACAGGAAGAAAAAGTGGGATGAGTTTCCTTGGGACACTCATAAGGACGAGCCTACTTGGCTTTTCCTGACCAACCATAATGCAAACACAGCTGGGGATGAATTACTTGGCACAGTCTGGGGCATTGCCTGGGTTTGGGGGAACAGGCAGCACGTTCAGCAGGAAGGTTATGGAGCTACACCTGCCTATTAGTCAGGGTTCTGACCTTGCTAGCTCCCGTGTGCAAGGTCAGTAACCAGAGCTGTGTGAGAGAGGTTTCCCCCATCCTGTCCAAAACCTTTTCACATCTTCCTTGGGCAATCCTCCCTTCATCTTTATCTTCACCCACGTTAGTGGAAAACACAAAACCTTGTGCTTCCGCAAACAGCAGTGGGAATCATCCCAGAGGTATTATCTTAGAAACTAGAAAATGATTCAATGAAAGAAGGAATGAATCATATAAATACTCAAAGTGTTGTACCTCAGCAATGTCCCTCCCTTCTTAGTACAAAGCAAAGAACAAAAGCAGGCTGCTGCCTGGCATGGGCCCCTCCTAGATGACTTACTGGGTCTGTGAAATCATCAGAAGCCTCAGAAAGAAGTGCTTGTGCAGCGTTTCTGACTTGATTTTCCTCTCTTCATTTCTCTGTAAGCATGGAAATGGTAGCTGTGCTCTCTTGAATGCCTGAGTATGT
The DNA here is from genome assembly GCF_020740795.1 of Apus apus. Classification (NCBI taxonomy): domain Eukaryota; kingdom Metazoa; phylum Chordata; class Aves; order Apodiformes; family Apodidae; genus Apus; species Apus apus. Next base: position 2,175,317 of record NC_067299.1, on the reverse strand, counting down.
TCTAGAAGGTGGATGAGGAAGGGCATGGACTGAGGCAAACATTTCATGCTCATGGATTTCTGCAGGGCTTTTACATTTCAGAAACATATTGCCTGGAAAGGGGGCATAGGCACTATGAGGTCATGAAGGTATGAAACCACATTTTCAGTGCTGGGGATGATTTTAAACACCCTCTTTAAAAAACAAGCACTGTGCAATTGTGTGGTCTGTTCAAACGGAAAGTTATAATGGGAGGTCAAAATCCTGAACAGGCCATTAATTCCTGTCTGGCAGACAAACTGAGGTTGCTTTAGCACTTAGAGGAGCTTCAGTGAGAGAGAAATATTGATCTCAGATTGCCAGATTCTCAGTTAGATGTGTGAGGTACAGGAGTAACCCACTGTGGAAGGTATTCAGTGCAAATTAATTTTTGAAAGATCAATGTACAAAAGACAAAAATAATTGAGCATAAAACGAAGTAATTGCAAGTGAAGTTTTCATTCTAAATGCATTTTAAAAGGTTCCATCTTCTTCAGCAACCATGAGGAGTTCGTGAGCGTCTCCAGACCCTCCAGCCTGCAGGGTTTGGGGGAAGCAGGAGGATTGGTTCACTTTGTAAGTCCTTAGTTTTAAAGCTTTGCTCAATAACAGGAGAGTCCCCCACAGCTTCCCTGCACTGCTTGAGTGTCTTTACCAGTGGCTTGTTTGGGTTCTTTTTTCTTTATTTTTTTCTTTCCTCTCTTGCTTTTCTGCACTGTTTGCTTTTCACTCAGGCTCTTGTGACACCAGTGGCCAATGTCTGTGAGGAATTGCCTCAGGCCAGTGTGACTTTCAAAGGATAAGACAATTTGTTACCTTGCCAATGAACAGTTTATTACATTTCTAATTATTGTTATTAGTCTGACAGGTGGTGCCATGCATGATATTTTTACAGCTGCCAAAGTTGCAGGTACTTCTTTCATGACAAAAAAATGAACCTGAGTAAGATTTAAAGGAAAACCAGGCATTCTGCTGTAGTACAGGTTTGATAGTTCTTTGCACTGACATGGTGAACACAGCACCTGGCTGTTCTCAAATCCTAAGCTGAAACATTCTGACTCTTGAAAGATTCTGTTGTGAGACCAAGTGTAATTAGAGTGTGCTAACAGGTTAAGGTAGATATGAAGGTATCCCTCCCTCCCTCTCAAGCTCTTTCCTCTAATCTTTATTACTCTACTTGTTGTGTAAATTAAGGACTCATCATATTTTTAAACTCTTACTTGGAGTTCATGTTAATCACCACCTAAGAATACTAAGTATCCCTTTCCCAATTAAGGTGTAAGTTCCCAAACATAGAGACTTTGCTTTCTCTGCTTTGTAGGATTGCTTGCAGTCAGAGAAAATTAAAAAAACTGTTAGAAATACTATGTGCATTTTTGGTGTGGGGCAATGAAACACCCTGCTACCCCTTCTGAGAAGCACAGCCCAGTTCCACCCACCCCTGTACAAAACAGGTGATAAAGCCACTCATGCCTTTTGCTTTGTCTTGCAGTGTAATTCTCTTGGTGTAATTTAATTTTACAATAGCAGTTAATTTGTTCTTAGCCATGTGGCCACTATCTTAACAAACATGCTGTTCTGTCCTTCTCATGATACAAAGCTGTTCTTGTAAAAAAGTATAATTCATTCTTTTATATATAACCTCCTTTGCTTCTTGCCTGTTTACCCAGAAATATTCAACATTCATATTCAGGAGAACCAGATGTTTGTATTTGTTACAGTTAATCCAAGTGGATTTTACTGTATTATACTTTAGTTCAAGGCACTGAGGAGATGGGACAGTCTTTTTGTCCAGCTCTGTCACTTCCCCTGCTTTGTTTTATGACACAACTGCACTGGGACAACAAGTTTCCTTGATGCCACATTTATGTCCTGTAAAAACAGAATGTAAACTGGCAGCAACAGGGACTTGAGAGGTGCATCCTGTAAGAAACATGAATTTACTCAATTGCTTAGTACAAGATTTAGTGTTTCTGTCTTTCTGCCACTTGAAGGAACTGCAGCTGTGCTAGGATGGTTGCAGGATTTGGCTGAGTTACATTTGCACCTGCCAGGGCTCCAGGAAAGAACTGATCTGCTGGAGCAGAGAGCATGGGCATGTTTTGGAGTCATTCCCTGCAGGGGCTGTTCAGCAGGTACAGTAGGCCAGAAGTGGCACAGATTCAAAATAGTGGCTAGAGAGATATTACATACTTGACTGCACCTGGTGGAGAGGAAACTAAAGATGTCAGTCCCCTCCCCTTTCCCCATCAATTGTCTCATATTTCTGAGATACAGGCGTGTGGTTACAGTGTAAACAGACCAAAGATTTTTCTTCTAGGCTAATGAGCTCCATGGGTTTTTACTGGGGTTTTTTTGTTTGTTTGTTTGGGGTTTTTTAAATTCGGTTTTTGTTTTGTTGCTGTTTTTTTTTTTTTTCCCCCTTCTAATATCTCTGCCAAAATAAAGAAATACAGAGTATGAACTCCTGCACTTCCACACACCCCATGTACACTGGGGAGAACCCTTTGTTCCTGCCAGGATGGCAGAGAGAACCTGCCCCCCCAGCAGCTGCACTTCAGGCTTTTCTGAATATCTTTCAGAAACGGAGTTTTGCCCTGTCCATGCACTGTGCTTCTGGGAACTGTGAGAGGATCTGAAATTCAGAGGCAACACATGAGCATGAACGTGTTGTTTGTTTTTTCTGTGCCATCCATTGATCCCTCTGTTGTGACTCTCCAGAAGGACTGCAGTGCTAGCTGTGGTCGTTGGCTTTCACTGCTAATTAGAGGGAAAACTGTGCTATCTTCATCCCTAACCTGGCAAGTGCCATTGAGCAGCAGAGACTCTGAAAGTCACCTGAACAAATCCTGCTGGTGCGGCCTGGCTAAGGATGTAACACTAAAGGAATTACAAAGATGATTTCAGATTGTCTCTTCTGAGGCTGTGCTCTTTCTTCAGTCCTGGTTGTAGCTCTAGATACCACAACACCACTGAGGAGAAAACAAAAAGCACAGGTGTGAGGAAGCTTGCATTGTACAACTGTGTTATCTGCAATGCAGACAAATGATTTATGATTGCATGCTTCATGTAGCAGGAATGATATTGCCAGAGGTAAGAATAAGGAGGAAAATTCAAACTCTCTTCAGGTGACAGACATCTTAAAAATAAATAGGATCCTTTTGAATTTTCTGGCAAGTCTCATCAGGACAGTCCTACAGCAAAAAGGAAAATGTGACTTTCCCTTTGCAGTCGCTACGATTGCTCCAGAATAACAACTGTTGTCTAAGATCCCCTTGATGGGCAACCAGGGAAGCTGGTGCCATCACAGGTAACTGTGCCCAGGCTGAGCTCTCCTGCTCCTGCACTCAACTTGCTCTTCTGGCCTTGTGCAATTCCCTGTCAATATGGACATCAGTTTCTCACACAACTCTGACCACTTTTCCTTTTGCTTTACCAAAATAAATGAGAAATTCTGTGACCAGCAGAACTAAAGGGAATTTGTTGTCCCAGGGCTTCCAGTTCCTTTCCAAAGAATGGAAGTGGCAGGTATTGGGGAAGCTTGCACTTGCTCTACTGCTCACAGACCGGACAGATACCAAGGGAGGAAATTCCTAAAATGCTGCCAGAAGAGCCTTCATGCTAATCTGAAGTCAGCTTGAATAGTATAAGCTTGAAGCACAGTGGAGTTCTGATGTTTTCACTGATGATACTTGATGTCACTACCTCAAGTGCAGGGCCATCTAGAAGGAGTCAGGACTAAAGCTTTATCAAGATAGGTACCTTACATAGACCTGCAAGGTCTGAGCCTCAAAGCACTTGCATCTGGTCTGATCTAAGTCATAACAGTCCATAGGGGTTGAGCCCATGAATTAACCCCTCTAGCTCTTTTCAGTCAGGTTGTGGCTTATTTTTTCCTTTTTGACATTTCAACCAATTATGATTTAACTTGGGTTGATGAATATACTTGTAATGTTTCAGCTGTGTTGTCATGCACTACCTTGGAAAAGTGTTTCACTTGTTCCATTTCTTTCCCCTTAGCTGCTTAAGGGTGTTTCCCAAGGAAGATCAGCAGCAGACTGAGTGCTTGGATCCCTGGATTTGGGAATTTTGGGTAGGGTGCCTGCAGCCACTAGATGGCACAGTGCAAGAGCATCTGTGCGTCCGGAACAGCAACTTGACGTTTTCCTTCTGTTAGTATGATTAAAGGATAAATAATATTAAATGTTTCTTTAATAGGAGAAAATTCACAGCATCTACAGTAGTGATTAAGTTCTATTAAACAGTTGTTATTTTGGACACCAGGTGATTAGTACATTCAAACCACTTCATTTCCAGACTTTGGCACCTTGGTCACTAATAACTCAAATCATATAGTTCAGTGAATCATGTTGTAAATAGTTTTATTGGTTCCATGTTGGAAAAAAAATGGAGGGTTGTGAAATGTTTTGATTTAAAGTTATGCATTTCCCAAGTCCTTGTGTTTCTGTTTTCTGTTCTTGAGTTGGCTGCTCATCACAGCAGGAATTCTAAGCTCTGCTTCTCCCTTTGCAAACACTAAAAACAAGGAGCTAATTGAGAGCAAAGAATTATCTTCCTAGAGCAAACGTGCCAGATGGTGAGAGCTGGAGTTTTGGACTCAGATGCACACAACTGCCAACATGCCATAGTTACCTGAGGGAGGAGTTACCTCCAGGGATGAGAGTGGAACTGCTCTAACAGCTTCTGGAGAAAGGTCCATATTTACATACATGCTGATGACTGTTGGGTAAAACTCAGGACCTTCATCTTTCTGTTGGCTTGTATTTTGGATTCTGAAAATATTTGTTTGTCTTCTTGAGGATGATTTTATGTCCATCATGTGAGAAGACTTCCTCCACAGCAGGTGTTTTGGTTTGGGGTTGTTTTTTTTTTAAAATTTTGTTTTTTAAATGAAAGCTTGGGAATCAAATGGTAAGATCTAGACGTATTTCAAGTTTTCAGTGCTACAGAGCAAGGCTTCCTTGGAGCTCCTTTTAACAGCTTTTAAGTGACTGGGAGCAAATTTTTGGTTTCTCCAAGCCAACTTGAGGATTAAAAAGACACACTGGCTTTACCCTGTTTTGGCCTTGTAGTTGTCACAAGTTTGTTTATGATTTCAGTGCTTGATGAAGTGAGCCTTGCATCACTTCCATGCCACTTCACAGATTTCTCTCAAGGTGTTGGTGGGGAAATGCCTTTCTCAAACATGAGCTCTTTTCATTGCTGTATTGACCTGCTTCCAACTCCTCTGGTTTTCGGCTGTTGTCGCGTGTCTTAGAAAGGTGTGTGTTCACCAGCTGCAATCCTTCGTGTTCTTTCCATTGTACATGTATGTGCCTGTAGAACTTGTGTGTGTGTGTGTGTCTGGGCAGGGCAAGGCAAGACAGCCCCATAACTGCAGGGGAAATGGAGGAGGTGACTGCGAGTCACCCACTTACTCACTGCCCTGTACTGTGGGAAACCTGTATTTTGTGGTTTTGCAGAGCCCTTGCTCTTCAGTGAAGGCAGGCAGGGAGGCTGACCTCCCCTTCACAGGAACGAATGTATCACTTACTACTCTTATGTAAAGCAAACTTAGTGTCAACTCTGAAATGAAGAGCTGCTCTGGAACTCACAGCTCACTGCAGCAGGTGCTGAGCTGGCACTTTCACAGAAGGTTGTGAAATTTGATCACACAATGGGAAATGGAGCCACTCCTTGAGGGCAATATCTGGAAACATAATGGGGAACCACCCTTCAGAGGTGATCTGGGTAATAATGGGGCTTAGAAACACTTTCTGCCTGCTTTGCTTAGAAAATTATGAACATTTTTAATAGTGTTACTGGGTTTTGCACAAGCACACTATATTTAGCTGTACCTCAATAGTCCTTCACTCGGACACACCCAAGGCAAGAAGCTGCCCAGTGCTGCTGCCATCACTTCAAGGTGGAAACTATTGACGAATTTTTCCGTTCTCTTTATGTCCTGGTTTTATTGTCAGCTTCTTTTCCCTGTCTGGAGCTTTTCACCTGTTGTCTTCTGGAAGCTGGGCAGCCCTGTGCCCCTTGAGCACCGTTCCCTGCAGCCATCGGCTGGTAAGTCTCTCACACTTCTGTACTCCTAGATGCTAATGAAGGTGGAACACCCAGTGTTATTGCATGGGCCCTGTGACACTTGGTGCTGCTGGATGTCTCTCTGCTTTCTTCTTGAGATTGCCATAAAGATTGCACCTGCACTCCCCACTGACGCACACCACAGCCTCTGAATAATGTAGGCTAATAGAAAAAGACTTCAAAGAATCATAACACAGTTTTCAAGGGCTGGAAGGAAGGGCTGATGGGAAATGTTAGAAGAATTCAACATTTCCTGCTTAGCTAAGCAGTAATTTAGGAGGACATGTAAACTATGTGCAAGTATTTCAAAGAGAACAAAAAGCAAACAAAAGCTACACACACTGCCCTGATGCTGTAGACAAAGAGAAAAGAAGGGAGAGGTTTGTTTGTCATGTTGGTAGGTGCTCAGACACAGGGTGAGCAGGGGAATGAAAATATTTAGACAGATTTGGATGTTATTTCATAGAGGTAAATGCAAGAAAGAGGGTGAGTGGTTTAGCAGTGACCTGAGCAAGTAATTATATGATTGAAATCAATTACTCAGGAGCTCATTAGCAAAAGAGAATAAGTGTCCTTCCTTCTTGTGCTGTGGACATTCTATTGGGTCCCTATCACATGTCAAATAAAACCACTACCTTTCCAAGCCACTGAAGGGTTAATACCACCTGTTCTTTCTGGGACAGTGATTTTGCAGAGCAGCTCTGCTTGTCAGGTCAAGGAGCCACCAGTGCAAAGGGAACCAGCAGGTACCAGAGCTATCTTGATGCTTGGGACTAGAAAGAAACTACAGCAGGTCAGTGAATTCTAACACTTTGTAAGTCCAATGTACACTGCACTTTGTCCTTGCCTCCTAATAATTAGGTCAGAGAAAGAAATAAGGAAGGTTTTCAAGAGCTTGCATACAATTTTAGGGTGAAATTCACTCACGTGCACTCTTGCTGAACCAGATGGTTCAAGCAGGGTTCCAAAAATGCAATATCTTTGTGCAAAACTTTGGCAGGCGCCAACAGGACAAAGCATTGGGTGCAGTTCAGAGGCACATACTGTATAACTGATCTGTCTGAGCCCAACCTCACCTGTGGTTCTAAGTGCTTGGTTTGGATATCCAAAGTGTCTTTGGATATTTCAGTGTCTTTGCCAGTTTGGTCAGTTTAGGAGTTTATGTGTTACTGAAATTCAGTTCCAGCAGAACAGGCATAAAATATTTAACTGTATTTGGGGGTTCTGAAAAGGAATATCTTGGGTTTTAGAGTCTGAGAAAACTGGGGTCTTAGTAATAAAGTAATTAATACTTTAGTGATAAGAGAAGATCAATTATGCAAACTTAGTATTTCAAGATATTTTAAGAAAACACACAAGCAGTTGATCCATGGAAACCAGAGCTAGAAGCAGTGATACACAGCAGACAAAATCTCCACAGCATGGGGTACATCAAAAAATCTTTAATTCAATCATATAAATCTTAGGACCCAGGGATTCTCCCCTTCTCAAAAGAAAACTGTTGTTTTCCTGATGACCTCCCAGGCTGCAATTTTACATAAATAACAACGGGAGAGAGATTCTAGGAAAAAAACTGTCTTCTCCAGCCATAACAAGTGGACTGCAAATAAATATATTTCAAAGGAACAGGTCTGGCTGGCAGCAGGTGATTTGTCTGCAATCATACACCACGTGCCCTGCTGTGAGTGCCCACAGAGGACACACCAATCAGGCACGTTTTGGACACAGGCCTGTGCACACAGCCAGGTGATCATCTGCAGTAGTGGTGACAATAGCACAGACAAGCATGAAATCAGGTACATAGAGTCTCTCTCCTTCCTTTTTACACACCCACCCCCCTCTCCCTTTTCACTGCAGATTTCAGCCTTTACAGGTGGAGCTGAGAAGTGATGCAGACAGTGCTTGGGGAAAAACCCAACCCTGCTGAGACAGAAAATCTAAAGATTCCTGGAACAGCTGAAAAGCCAAAGGTTGCCTCCTCGTGCTGCTGGGGTAACAAAATTGCCTGCTGAACAGCACTGTTAGGCAATTTTATTGCTGTTATCAACTGAATGATTTTGCTTGTAGATGGCTTGTCCTTTCAACAGAACAGGCCTCTCTGAGCCACTGCCTCAGCAAAACTCCTGCAGGTGAAGTCTTGCTCTCATTGCAGCTCTGACAGGAGCAGTTGCTGGTTCCCTTGGTCTCTGCACTACGGGCATGTACCTGTCCTGTTTGCCCAGGATGGAAAAGTTTGCAGCTGGAACAAAGATGAAGCCCAGGTGTTGATGGCCAGAGTTATTGTCAGAACTCCTAGGATGTTGAGTACAACCCCAGCTTTGGCCTGGAATTATAAAAGAGGAAGGTTTAGCTGGACTGAGGACTTTCTTTCTTCCCTACTCATTAGGATTGTTTGTCTGGTTGGATTTTTCCCTTTGGCCTTTTTTCTCACCTCCATCAGAACTTGATCACATTACATTTAAGCTGTTTTTTGCCACAAATATAATTTGTATTAGGGAAAAATGAGTTTCCACTGGATAAAACTCTTAAACTAGAAGTCCTGAAATCCTTTTAGTCCACTTACGTAGGACTTATTCTTCTGACTTGGCATCTGTTTCTAAAGTTACTTTGGATTTCTTCTTGGTTCAATTACAAATTAGAAGTTGCCAGGAGACAAAGTATCCTTGTCCTTCTTTCCTTAACAGTGAGAAAGGGCACCAGGGCAGCCTAGGGAGATGTGCCAGGCTTTCCCCATGTCCCTGCAGAAGGACTGTCCAGATGATGGGACTCTGACATCCCTATGATCTACATTTGGGCTTTTGGAACTGTTAGACATTACCACTCCTTATTGACAGCAAGCTCGGGTTGGAACATCTTCAAGAAGCCTTGGGTGTTTTTCAAAACCTCAACAGCATCTTCACAAGGTTTTGTGTATCTACCCAGAGTCTGTGTAACCCTTTATTGATTCATACACATATGCTGCTCTTTTCCATTTGAGTTGAGCTGAGCACAGTGAGTTTTCTAACACTCTTTCAAGAAGAACCAATATTAGAAAAAGGAAAAGAATGTGCTTTTGCTCACCATATCTATGACTTTGAGTTGTCCATAGGAGAAGACGATGGCATTGGGAGGAGTGGCCACTGGCAGCATGAAGGCCAACGATGCAGAGAGTGTGCAGGGCAGCATGACATAGAGGGGATTGAGGCAAATGGCTTCAGCCTGTGCAGAGGGAGAGCAAAGGGGATGGTTTCCGTGCACAAAAATGCATAGAAGTCTCGTGGCAGAAGACTGGTTGTATTGGTCCCCACCAGACACCTCGTTCTTTCACAGCCACTGTAGCCACTCACAGTTTGGTTCTGCTTTAGAAACTTGGAGCCAATGTCTTTATGCAGCAAGAGCAAGAATTGACTTTGTGGTCAGTGCTTTGTGTTCCTGATTGTGGAACCTGATTGCTGCAGCATAAATGAATAATAATGGTTGTATTCAACTCTAAAACCAGGACAAAAATGTGGAGTAGCTTAAACTGGTTAAGAACAGGATTAAATTATCAGGGGAAAGAGGGTAGCCCAAACTCTGAAGGTGAGTGGGTCACTTCAGAGGTTAGTTGGAGTCTGGCCTATGCAAAAAGATTTTTGTGGAGCTTATTCCAGCTTCTGCCTGGAACCAGCTCTTCACACTGCAGAACTGAGTCTACCCCAGCAACAGGAATCTCCTGTAGATATTTAGGAGGCCTGAATTAGGTTGTAGAGCTTGACTACCACCTTCAGAGACTTCTGGAAGACTAGTGGTTAGGGTGAAATGCAGTAATGGAATGTTGCAGGGAAGTAAATGCTGCTGTTGTTGCTGTCTCTATGCAGAACAAATAGGAAAAAACAAGTACAGCTGGCAGTGACCTCATCAAGTTGTTTAGGCCAGAAGGCAAAGTCTAATATGCCCATGAATTTAATCCCTTTACTTTTCCCCAGCAATGAGTTCAGAAAGGTTAAACTAAGCACAGTGTGTGTGAATACACATGCACACACCTACATGTATGGACTTTGAGTCTTGTATTCCTGATGGGACACACAAACCAGTGCTTGGCCAGGCAGTTTTCATACCTGAGCAGCTGGATGCTTGGAGGAGAGAGTTGAAAGCTGCTCTGGTAAGAATGTTTTGAAGTGACAAAACTCACCATTGAAGCCAGAATAGGGAGAAAGAGGGTAGTGGTGGCCACGTTGCTGGTGCACTCAGTGAAAGTGGCAATGAGGAGACACAAGAGGAGAGCAATAGCTGGGTGAGGGATTTGCTGCAGAGGAGTCAGTTTGGTGCCTAACCATGCAGACAGACCAGATTCCTGGAACAGAGGAAAGGATTATATATTACATGTCTTACACATGATGGTCCTATCTGTAGTTTCCAGTTGTTTGATTGGTTTTTTTTCTCATTAGCAATATAAAATATCAACTAGAACAAGGTGTGTGAGCAGCTCTGAAACTTATCCAGTCATTTCCACATCCTGCATTTGTCGTATTTCTTCCTATTTCCCATCTGGAGTTGCATCCTTGTTTTCCAGGAAGCCTTTTACAGGTCACTGTGATCTTTGAATTCTAAAGGAGTATCTCCAGTGTGTGTATTGCCCATAGATTTAATAAATGTAGTGTTCATCATCAAAGTCAGTACTTAAAATATTACAAAAATACTTTGCAGCACTGGACTCTTGGCAGGTGCCTGCAGAGGAACATCAGCACCTCCTTCAGTTTGACAGCCAGATAATTTTATCTGCTCCTGAAGGTTCTCTAGCTAACTCTACATTTGTCTTCTAGTAGTTTAATTTAAATAATATTTCCCTAAGTAGTTTGTTTGAAATAGTTTGGTGACCCATCCTGGGCACAGTATCTCCTTGTGCTCGTCACTTTAAGTTTTATTTAACAGAACCTTTCATGTATCGGGGTAGTTTCTTAATCATCCCCTTTTCTAGAAATGCAGTTAATGGTGCTGCCTGGGCTGGCAGGACCACCCCAGTTCCATAGGCAGCAAGAAAGGTTTGTTCTAAGCACAGGGCTCCTCTAAGGATGGCGAGGTGTGTCCTGCTGCCCGCGTGCCCTCTCTTGTCCTGGGAGAGCAGCCTGAGCAGCAGACGGGAGCACCCAGGAAGCCACCATCACCAGGTAAGCAGAGGAATGTTACCTCACTGCCTTTGGCTAAGGCAAAGCCACCTCCCAGCAGAAACACGATGTTCCACGGCATTTTCTGGTGAACCACTTTCCAGTCCAAAAGAGCTGGAGGGGCCTTGAACTTTGACTTGCTGCCTGAAATCCAAAGAGGTTTTGTAAGCCGTGTTAGGTTTTCCAAAGAAAGGAGGAGGACTTCTCAGTGGGAGGTGAGTTTAGTCTGAACATCAGGAATCACTTCTGCCAGCAGATCAAGCAGACTGTGGGATTGTCTCCTAAAGCAAATGATGGGAGTCTCCTCAACAGAGATTTTAAAACTTGACTTGCAAAAATACTAATGAACAATCTGTGAGTGCTGCGAGAGGCCCAGTGGAATATAGGGAAGAGTGAGGTAAAAACATGGCAACATGTGTGCAGAGCTGTGTGTGTTGAGTCCTGTATTCCCTCCTGAAGACTCCAGCTGCTGAAGCTTTCACATCTGTGTTAATGTCTGGGATAAAATTAGTTAAATTCCAAGAAGCAGAGGAAGAGCTCTGATGGGATGTACTCCTTGCTGAGCCTAAAGCATCCAGCTCTAGCTGTGCAGGAAGGGCAGCTTGAAATCTTGTGTGATGTTTGAAATTTCCTTTGTAAATCATAACTGTCAAACTCCCCGTGCACCCCTTCTGACACTGGGGTTTTGGTGCTGTCAGTAAACTTACCTGCCTGGTTTTTGTCTCTGTCATTGTTAGAAAAGTCAGAAGGGATGATGAACAACAAAACTGAAATGAAGATGGCAACTGTAGCATCAGTCACGTAGCTGCAACAGAGGGGGCAGACATTTAGTTGAGCTCTGACTTCATTTTTATGAAATCTACCCCAATTTTTCTTTGAAGTGAGGAGGAAAACTGGTGATACCTTTTATTGTCTTTGTTGAACAGAGCTGGTGCCCAACCTGGTATGAAGCCAGGGTCTCTTGTAAACCACAGCAGTACCAGTAGTATGAAGAGGATCAAAACTGCTATTTCTGCAAATTGCATCGAGCCCAGTTTCCTGCTCTCCTCCTTAATGATGCTGTAGGCCCTTTGCTCCTTTGCCTTTGTAGCAGGACTTGAAGAACAACCAAAATTATTCCGAAAACTAGAAAAAAATGGACAAGAAACATCAGAGAATTTTGCCAGATATCCTCAGAGCTGATTATAAGTTTTATACTGTCATAATAACTTTTAGATATACATATTTACATATGCATATAGAAATTATATCTACTACTACAGTATCAGCAGCCATAGGTGTTGGGTAGTAACTGTGTTGTCCTGGGCACTGCCTAGAGGATCAGAAAAAAGCTTCCTACCCCTAAAAACTCATGTTCTAAATACAAGCAGGTGTGTTCTCTGGGACTCGTGGGGAAATAATGTCACTGTCGGTGTGATTGACAAGGCTCTATGGTCACAGTCACCAAGCCCTTTGAAATTACAGGAAAGGAGAATTTGACGAGCGGAATGTGAAGATGAAAGTGCCCCTGTGGTTGCTGCAGAGCTCTATTTCAAAGAAAGGAAGTTGGGGATAATACAAAAGTGACAGGCTAAGTATTAAACAGGTGGGTAATGCAACCTGGTTGCATGGGGTGATTGGCACTGGGAACTGGCACAATACTAATCCTCTAGGTCTGTAGCAACTCTTGTCATAAAGGGTATTTACCAGCTGTGTGTAGAAATCAATTTCCTGGTTTGAAGCACAACAATCTCCCAGGACATGACAGCAATGCTGCAGAACAGGCTCTATGCAGTTCTATCTTCCTCTTTTAATCTACAGAGTGTATTTAGATGGGATTTGGTCGTGTTCCTCAGAGAAAAAGTTGCAGTATTTTAGTGGCTATTTAGTCTGCTGTTCTGTTTTATGTGATGACCTTTGTGCTGGCTGCCTGACGTGCAAGCTGGGGCTCATCAACAAGAGTATCACCTGTGCTACAAGGTGCAGTGAGCACAGGCCAGCAGGCCTGTCAGCTGTGTGACACTGTGACAGGGGGTACTTACTTGAAGCCCAAGTACAGTATCTGCAGCCAAATCCATGCCAAAATCAGTAGCACAACCATGGTAGGGAAGGCAAAGGAGAACCAAGAGGCAAAGTTGATGATGTTGCCGTTGTCAGGAAAGAGGCTGTAAAAGGCAAATGGCTGTTAGCATCCAAAATGCTGCACTCCTTGTGTAATTAATGATGCTGAAAAGAGGAGGCACTGTGAGGTCCACGAAGGAAGAGAAACCAACTTCCCAACAGTTACCAAGTCGGTATTTTCCTGTGTTGTACTGGCTGGAAGTCAGCTGCAGCAGAAGTTTCCTGGGTATCTAATCCCAAGTTCAACCAGACTTACTCATCAACTTGTCCTTGCAGTACCAGATTTGGAGTTGTCCCAGTCAGAGTTGCAATCCCTCCAATACTGGCTGAGTAGCAAATACAGAGGGACATTCCCTTGCTGAACTGCCTGTGTTTCTCTTCTAGCAGATTTTCATTTCTCTTTCTGTCTTCCTCAACTGTCAGGACATGACTGTTCCCTAGGCCAGGAACAAAAGAGAAAGAGAAGCTCGAGTGGAAAGGAAAAGGTCTTGTGCCTGTGTAATGCAGTATTTCAAGGCTAGGACACAATGGACTCAGAGCTGAAGGAGCGAAATTGCCTCATTTTAAGGTTGGCATTGTTAATTCTTTGATCTCTTGTCTGTTTTCATTGGTTGTCTCGTACAACAGAGCCAGAGGAACTTGTTCTGTACCAGCAGCATCTGATTGCTGGCATTGAGATTTACACTCAGAAACCCCTGAGTTGTCTCAAAGATGGGAAGAGGCAAGACAGCTGGTGAAGAGATGTTGCTGCATGATTGTCTAACTTTGGATTAGAAAGATCATTTTAATCCCTAACCTTCTGGCATGAAATAGGCCAGAAATTTTGCCTCAGAAATTCCCTATTATCTGACAAGTTACATGGTAGATAATAATGAGCAAAAATACACAGGGAAATGGCAAGCCTCAGGTAGGAGCTCCAGGTCATGGAAAATGTATATGTTTTTGTTGTTTAGTTATTATTGCTTCATATCTTTTTGATTAGTCATTATCACTTCATATTTTCAATCTACTTCTAACCAGCAAAATCAGTAGATCTTGCTGTGCTTTTGTTTGGTTCATGGATGAGAATTATCAATGCTGACCCAGCCAGGAACGCTACATTCTGCTTTTAGACTTTACTGGCAACCAGAATGACACTCAAGAAGGATCAGGCCAACCTCTGGTATCCCAAAGACAAACCCACCCATAACCTGCTCACCTTTTTCCTGTTTGGAGCTCTCTACTTTAGTTGCCTCTTCCTGCATCTCAAAGGCTTTGTTGATGTTTTCAGATGCTTGGCCAGCTGAGCTAGACTCCAGCTCAGACTTGTGCAGCTGTTCCAGCACAGCTTGTGCTATGGGGACCATCATGGCAGTGGTGGCTGTATTGCTGATCCACATGGACAGGAAGGCAGTCACCACCATGAAACCCATGAGGAGCCTGAAAAGAGATGTTTGAAAAGGTTGGTCCAGAACTCAGTGCTGCTGCAATCTCCTCCACCCTCTTTTTTTTTTGTTACAGAGCTTTGGTTACAGATGCTGGGTTTGGAAAGGTGCTCAGCAGTTCACTGGCTCTTCCCCTTGCCTGCTCTCTGCATGTCATCATACATTTTTGTTGCAATTTCAGCCCTTTGTGCTTTTACACGTTCTTATGAGTAGGAGAGTGGGAGCTGGTCTCCTGGAACAGCTTATCTAGTCACTATCCTGCTTATTCTATGTGCTTCCAAGGAAGACATATCATCTCAATAACACATATTAATGTATTGTAATATATTTTGAAAAGGAATTGCAACCTGGATTTGATCCCAAATGGCAACCAGTTTAAGCCATAAGGAAGATGATCTCTTCTTTTCTTTTTTTTTTTTTCTTTTTTTGTAATTTTATCCCACCTCTATCATATAAGATTCTCTTCCTACTCATATAAAATTCTAATCCTTGTTCAGTATTACTATATTATTTGTCTCCAAATTATTCTTCAGATGAGATGTAGATTATATACTAGATGAAAAAGCTTTATCTTGTGTGCATTTTTATTCTATTGCTTTGTAATTTCCTCCAGTACTCCCTCTTTTTATCATCTGAGTTAAATTAAATAGGACATGTAGCCTCTGCACAGCTGAAGGTTCTAGTCTGGCAAACATTTGTTGTTTTCAAAACAAACAACCCCATATTTTCTCTTCTCTGTGCAGTCAGTGTAACAGTTAGAGAGTAGATGTTGTCTGTGTTTCAGCTGTAGCCTTTCCTAACTGTCCAAAGCTGTACCAAGCACCCTTGTCTTTTCAGCACTGACTCTCTTGTTGCTGTTTCTCCACCTAAAGCCATTTGGAATCCCCAAGAGTCACCAGGTCTGCAGGACATCAGAGCATCCCTACGTGCACGCTTTGCTGGGGCACTCACCCCCTGGGACTACAGAAAAGCATTTGTAGGATGTGATCTGCAGTTCCCATAGGAGAGGAGCTGCAGGCAGCTCTGAGATGGGGCTTCATGGCATTAGCTCCTTCATGCCCCAGCGTTTCCACAGCTGCTACTCACAGGGCTGGTCTGACTCCCGTGATCAGCAAGACCCGCAGGGCGACGCGCTTGTGCAGGTGCCAGTTCTCAATAGCAATGGCCATCAGCAGCCCCCCGATGAAGAGCATGTTGGTGTCCTTCAGGTACTCCCGGCAGACCTGTGGCATGGAACAAGGGAGGGGAAATAGCGGCAGGAAGCCAAGGGGGGGGGGTGTTTCTCTAAGGGAAGGTCCTGGCCCAAAGACATGAGCAGGCAGTTACTGTGGGTTGTGCATCTGAGTGGTGAATTGACCTTGAGCTCAGGTGAGCAGCTCCACCCAGAGTTCACTCCAGGCCCATGCAAGTTCTGTCCCATGGACAGGACAGATGATTCTCTATGTAACAACAGTGCAATTTTCTCTTCTTTGCACAGCACTCTGGAGATAATCCCAGCATAAGAGAAGCTGACCAAAAAATACCTAGGGAAGTGTATAGAGTAAGATCTCTTACTGTTGTTGAGTCCATGATGTTCATGAGTGGGAACAGCAGGACAGGGAAGAGAGCTGTGACAGCCAAGGGCAGGGCTTCTGTGCACCAGAAGAGTGCCATCACTATGATCACATAACCACACCGGGCCTCCTGGCAGAAGGAGAGCACAAGCAATCAGAACAGACCATGCATCTCACCTGGGCTCTGAGAGGGCAACAGCCCAGCGTTATGGTCATTGCCTGATAAAGGGATTTGAGAAAAGGTTATTTTCTGTCCTTCCCTCCTGCCTGTCCTCCTACCTGTGCAGATCATAATCAAGTGATAAACTGTTCAACAGCCTTGTCAGAACAGGGAGGAAAAGGCTGGGGCCTCCAACGGGGAAAACCAAGAAACTTGGGAAAAGAAACAAATTGAAGACTTTGAACCCTTCATGACAAGGGGTTGGCAGGCCCTGCACAGACTTCCCAATGTTGCTGATGGTTGGGTTTTTTTATTAATATATTTCTGTCTTTGAGTTGCAGAAATAGTTACTGATCACAGAATCACAGAATCCTAGGGGTTGGAAGGGACCTCAAAAGATCATCCAGCCCAACCCCTCTGCCAGAGCAGGGTCACCCAGAGCACGTCACACAGGAACATGTCCAGGTGGGTTTTGAATGTCTCCAGTGAAGGAGACTCCACAACCTCTCTGGGCAGCCTGTTCCAGGGCTCTGGTCCAGCGCTGATCTGATCCAGTCAAGGTTTCTCCACCTTTTTCCCAGATGAACCCAAACTAATTTCAACAGCCTGGATTCCTTGTACTCTAAATATTTTTCTCTATTTTTTGGTTGGATTTTGAGCTTAGTACAGACTTCAAAAGGCTCACTGAGAAACTGGACACAGATCAGTTTCAGCTTCCACTGCCTGTGATGTGTTTCTTTGAAGGAAGTGTGAGCCTCTATTTCATGTTGCTCTTTTCTGAGAAAACATTGATTTAGTTCTGCTTTGGACAACAACTCCAAATTTCATGTAAAAATATTTAACTAAGTCCCACACACGAAAAAGATTCAACATCACATGTCACAACAGGCTTTCATCTGACTGGGCTGATGAAAAAAGCACAAAAATAACACTGGAAGTTACAGTTTCTTCCTTATTTTGGAACTTGCACAATAATGGGTGCCAGCAAATCCAAAGGAAGAAAGATAGTTCTGTGGCCTTGGATCAAGGAAGTTCACATCTTGTAGTGATGCTCACTGGGGCAAGAGTGAAGAGATGCCAGCTGCAATGGCTGGGTTATAGAGGATTAAACCAAGGAGCTGGGGTAGTGGCAGGATCAAACTTGTGATGTTTTAGAACATGTTCAGGGCTTCTGAAAAAGGAATGGAAAGGATGAACAGTGGGGCTAAGTGGTCTGGAGGGAGGAGAAGGTAGCATCCTAAGTGGCAAATTACCAAAGCAGGAGAAGTAAACAGAGAGAGATTTGTGAAGAGACAAAAGTACTCTTTTGTGAGCCTTATTTTTGAGTGAGAACAGTAAGAACCTTAATTACACATCCCATCAAGCACTGAAAGCAATTTCCCGTATTTGTGATCCCTCTTCTCCCATTTTGTCACTAACAGGTGCCAATGGGCACCTTTTGAGAGACCACAACAACACATGGAACATGAACCACGTGCACAGTGGTTCTCTCTTCCAGGCTCTCGGTACAAGCTGGAATGAGACTTTTCACAAAGTCAGTTGTTCTGCAAGGGCATTCCCCTCTGTCTTTAGACAAAACCATTAGCATTGTTTGCTCTCATTTGTAATAGTTTCATGTCATTATTGGACAGGTTAATAGCTCAACAGAACCTAAAAAATGTGAAATTCCATCCTGCAGGCTGAGGCACCAGCTTTTCCTGCTCAGCAGCACCATGGAACACGATTCTAACACAAGAAATCTTCTTACAGGTTGCAAAGGGAACAGCCCAGGACATTTTAAATCTTGTCCTGTAGCTGACTACACAGAAACCAGGAAGAGTCATTTTTGAAGAGGAACTGAACCAAGGCTGCCAAATCATTCCACAGGCAACACCAATGACTGATTGTATGGCAACAATGACTCCAGCAAGTAAGTTTGAACTTGTGGCCTTGGGACAAAAAAGAAAAATGAAAATTAGAAAAAAAATACCTCTTTCCAGCTACTTAGAACTTCTCTGATCCAGATATCTCCTAACTTCAGTAGCTCTTTTGCTTGTGGAATATTCACTGGCAAAAATGTACTTTTTGTGTTTGTCTTCTTAGTAAGCTTCTAAGTGATAGTTTGAGCTGTTTTATTTGCATAGCAAGGGAATAGGAAGACACGCCTGATCAGTTACCACATCTTGCCTCAAGTGCCACTACTCTTCTTGCTTGGAATCCTCTTGTCACAGCTCCAAGGCCTCTGATAACACTCAGAGCTGTGAGGAGGAAGGAGCTTTGGGACAGGCTGCAGGAGAAGACAGGGAAGAGTTAGTGACGGATGAAGGTTGGTGACGGAGACCAGAAACTGGGAGTCAGCAGGGAGCAGGAGGCAGGCAGGGATAGGAGCTAGGATTTGCCATCCAAGGAGCAGTGACAGATCAGGATTAGCTATTTAATAATGCTGGGACTGTATCAAGAGATCTGAAGACCAGAGATTAGATCTGTCTGCATGAGGAGACTAGGAAGGGGAGAAATAAGCTGGAGTGAGGAAGCAGCAGAAGGCTGGCAGCCTGCCCCTCACAGGGCTGTGCTTCAATGGTCAGTGTCTCAGAAATACCTGCCCCACTACTACAGTTTTGTGTAGTTAACTTTTTCTGAAGGAATCCTAAGCAAGGTGTCTTCCCAGGCCTGACATTTTCAATTTTAAATTATTGTTCGTAAAGATTCTTACAGAAATATGCTAAAAATAAGAGTGAAATACATAATATTTTGTCTTATGTATCAGTCCATCTGACTTAAAAAAAAAAAAGCCTCTTCTATCTGTCAATGACAAAAAGGAAAAGATTAAAAGAGGATGTGAAGTGGATACCTTTAGAAAATCAGAAGGGGGATTAAAATGAAGCCTTAAATTGTAACTTAGGTTCACATGTATGAGCTTCAGCATAGAAAGTCCTTTGCTAAATCAGATAGATGTAAAGCAGAAGTCACAGAATTGCATGTCACTGAGCACTCTGCTAGAATATGCAGTGACAGATTTATATGTTCATCCATCTGTGTCCCATTGCTTTCATATTCCCCACTATGAGTCGTCAAAGCAGAAAAAAAAGGTTTTCAAGCAGCAAATGAAGTGCTTCTGAGAGAGAATCTGCTTGTTCTCTTCAGCTCTCTCACTTAAAAGGAGCAACTCCAAGGAGAGATTTGAAGTTTTGGCTCTCAGAATAAGTTTAAAAAGTTCTTACCTTGGTCGGAAGAGCCAGAGGCAGCGGAATAGACAGGAGAGGTACCAGGAGTATGATCAGGTATTTCCTGCAGGCCAGGGTCACCTCCCAGCAGCCAGCCATGGTGCTGGAGCTAGCCCGGTGCTGAAAGGCCCGAGAGCTGCTGCTGGAGACTATATAAACACTCGGGAATATTAAACATTGACCCCTGGAGGTTGGCTGTTGTTTTTGGAACTGTAATCGGAGAAAGAAGGAAGAGAACAAAGAAGGGAGGGGACAGCAAAAGAGTGTCAGACCAAGAACTTTCTGAAGATAATCTTTCTGATAACTGGTAAATCCGGGAGAGAATTAACTCCCTGTGGACTAAGTAGGTTTATTAAAAGCAGTCTGGAGTGACCTGCACTTTGTTTAAAGAAAATTAACATTTTGGTCTTTAGTAATGCCTTCTTTGAACAGGTACCACTATTCCTCCCATAAGAAAAAAAAAGAGCAGCAGCTCCCTCTGTGACAGGTTGAAAATCGTTGGAAGTGTGTACAGAGCAGTGAAAACACACCTCAGCATCCACAACACCCGGTGCAGAGGCTAGAAACGTCTTCACAAAGTGTTGTATAAACATCATTGTATTCACTGAGAAACTCTTTGGGCAGTAAAATCCACTAGAGCAGAGCTCCTGTCACCAGCTGCCACAACAAGTCCCCATGCGGAAAGGGACTTGCAGTCCCTACCACCTGAGAGCAGGGACACCCATCTTCATGTGGTCCAAGGAGGAACCTCATGACAGTTCTGTTTCCTTCTACTCCAACAACAATAGGAGAAATGTTGAGGTCTGGTCAGAACTCAGTTCCTCCCACGTGGCAGCTCATGTTGTAAGAAAGGTTCTGGGTCAGGGAGGGAGCCTGGAGACTCATTCTGATGGAGCCTGATGTATCTTCATGGGTTGGGAAAGACTTGGCTACCGTGCATCGCCTTGTTGACCTTGGACTATTTATCTTCACCTTTCTCATCTTGCAGGTCTAGGCACGGCTCTGGTGGCTTACAAGGTGGATTGGGGGAAAACAAAGGAAAAAAAAAGTTTTTTAAAACAAGTTATAGTGAGGAATTACCAGCAATTCCTGCCCCAGTTGCAAGAAACTTCCAAAATACAAGCAGTGAATGACTTTGGTTCTGTAAATATGCTGGAATGGAATTGAAGTTTTTAATTCCAAAGGGAGTGTCTTGTTAATCACTTTAATATCTTTATTTGATAGACCAGGCAAGTGCAAACTTCAGATACCGGTAATAACATTTCCATTTTATTGATACAAAGTATCTCAGATACATTTACAGCTTACTCAAGCAGGGAGAGAGAAAGAGAAGCACAGACACTAGGTCATCTGATGTCAGCTCCACAAAGAGCTTCTGCTGTTTCTCTCTTTCACCCCTTTTCTGCCAGGGCTTGTTTGCTGTCAGTAACGTGCTTGTGGCTGAAAAGCAGCAGGGCTGCAGCTGCCAGAGCTGCAAACTCACAGCTCTCTTGCAAGCTGGATTTAGGTGTGTTGCTCACAAGAAAGAGGATCGTGTTAAATAACTACAAATCCTGAGCTTTAGCATTTCACCCTTGGTACAAAAAGAATGAGAAAGAACTTTCAAATTAATTTGATGCCCCTCCCCATTTTTGCATCCATGTAATGCTGAATTATTGTCTGAAAGGGTGCAGTGACAAAATCAGCCAATGACAATTTTTTCTGTTTTCTGGTCTTATGTCCTAAGGTTGCAATGAAAATCTAAGAGGAACCTCCTCGTTTTCCCACCTCTGTGACACGAAGGTTGATCTCCAGCTGCAGCCTTGCCCAAGGGATGGCAGGGACAATGCAGAAGGACCTTGGAAGCAGCACATCCACGGTGATTGTTCCCAGGGCTATGTGAGTCTTGTTACTTTCAGAGATGCTATAAATGAGTTCAGGAAGTGTGTTACTGCAAAATGAATGGTTGTGTCTTGGGAGGGATTTGTTAGAGCTTCATTAGCCCATTAACACTCCCACAGCAGTGTCACAGGAGTGATGCCAATTTACATTAAATTGGAATTGCTTCAGTTTATATGAACAGGTTATTATAATACTTTGTTATTTGAATTTAAAGAACAACTTGGTCTTTACTTACTGAGCTGCTCTTTGAGGCAGACCAAACTAACAGGAAACCTCATGGCACAGCCAAAACCTCTTGTGTGGTACAGTTTGTAAGCTATTCTGTCCTTCAGGAAAAGGAAGTCTTTTCTGATGTGCTGTGAATCAATAGAAGTGATTACAGGTTGCTGAGATTGCACATTGCTAGCTACTACATTTCTCAGATCCTTGTGCAAGCTGGGGAAGGGGCTAGAGCACAGGTCTGATGAGGAGCAGCTGAGGGAACGGGGGGTGTTCAACCTGGAGAAGAGGAGGCTGAGGGGAGACCTTCTCACTTTCTACAGCTGCCTGAGAGGAGGTTGGGGTGAGGGGGGGGTCGGTGTCTTCTCCCAAGTGACGAATGATGGGATGGGGGGAAATGGCCTCAGTGGGAGGTTTATATTGGATCTTGTGAACAATTTCTTTACTGAAAGGGTTGTCAGGCCCTGGCCCAGGCTGCCCAGGGCAGTGGTGGAGCCCTTGTCCCTGGAGGGGTTTCCAAGCCGTGTAGATGTGGTGCTGAGGGACATGGGGCAGTGGTGGCCTTGGCAGGGCTGGGATAACAGCGACTTGATGATTTCAAAGGTCTTTTCCAAGCAAAACGATTCCACGCTTCTATTTAAAATGTCGATTGTAACTTTGCCTCTTTTGGAGATAAGGAAAAAAAACAAAACAAAACAAAACACAACAACCAACAGGTTTAAAGTGCTCAACGGACACCACGAGGGGCAGGCGGCAGCGCTCTCCAGCCCTGCCGCTCGGCCTCCTCGCTTCCCCGGCAGCGCGGACCCTGCCCTCCCTCCTTCCCTCCGCAGCAGCAACAACAACAACAACCACCGCCCCCCCGCACCCCCGCCGTGCCCCCCTTCTCCCGCGGCTGCTGCCGGCTCCCGGGGCGGAGCGCGGCGGGGCCGGGGCTTTATCCCGGGCGGAGCGAACGGCTCCTCCGCCCCTGCCGCCATGGCCGAGCCGCCGCCGCAGCCCCGGCCCCCCGCAGCCCCGCAACCCCGGCCCCCCGCAGCCCCGCAGCCCCCCGCAGCCCCGCAGCCCCGGCCCCCCGCCCGCCGCCGCTGGCCTCTGCCCGCCGTCGAGCCGCTGCTCTTCCTGGTCACCCTGTCCCTGGGGCTGCAGGGCCCGCTGGCCACCCAGTACCTCTGGGACCGGCTGGGGGCTGAGCGCGGCTACATCGGCCCCAACGGCAGCAGCTCCGCCGGCTGCGGGAACGGCAGCAGCGCCGACCCCCTGCGGCAGGTGGGAGCGCTCGGGGGGCAGGGAGCGGGGCTGCCCGCGGGGCGCCGCGGGACGCCTCAGGGCTCTGCTGCTTCTTGCAGGAGGTGGAAGCGCTGGTCTCCCACTGGAACCTCTACATCAACCTGGGAGGCTTCTTCGTCGGGATCTTCTCCGTCACGCTCCTGGGGCCGTGGAGCGACAGCGTGGGCCGCCGGCCGGCGCTCATCCTGCCGGCCCTGGGGATGGCCCTGCAGGCGGCCGTGTACCTCCTCGTCATGTACCTGCAGCTCCACGTCGCCTACTTTCTCCTCGGCCGCCTTCTGAGCAGCCTGACGGGAGACTACAGCCTCATCCTGGCCAGCTGCTTCGCCTACGTGTCCGACACCAGCGACAAGCGCGCGCGGACGTTCCGCGTGGCCATCCTGGAGGGCTGCCTGGGCCTGGCGGGCATGGTGGCCAGCGTCGGGGGCGGCCAGTGGCGCAAGGCCCAGGGCTACATCAACCCCTTCTGGCTGGTGCTGGCTGCCAGCCTCGCTGCCGCCCTCTACGCCGCTTTCTGCCTTCGGGAGTCGGTGAAGCAGCCGAAACCAGCCAAGCTCTTCACCCTCCGTCATTACCGGGCTGTCTACAGGCTGTACGCGGCCCCGGAAAACCTCCGCTCCAGGCGGGGGCTCATCCTTTACTCCCTGGCTTTCTTTCTTCTTGTCACTGTACATTTTGGAGCCAAGGACCTCTATGTTGTGTACGAGCTTGGCTTCCCTCTCTGCTGGGCTTCCGACCTCATTGGGTACGGCTCAGCTGCCAGTTACCTGGCTTACCTGAGCAGCCTGGCGGGGCTGAGGCTGCTGCAGCTCTGCCTTGAAGACACCTGGGTGGCAGAGATAGGACTGATCTCCAATATTTCTGGACTGGTTGTGATATCTCTTGCTACCACCACACCACTGATGTTTGCAGGTGATGCTGGATTCTTAAATGCTCTTATCTTGCAGCTTAGAGATGCCAGGAGGGCAGCGTGCTCCTGGGAGTTCGAGCACGTGGAGGAAGTTCTGCCTCTGCTTCAGTCCTGGTGCCAACAAATCTGTGGACGGTGACAATAAAGTTGGCCAAACACTTCAGCCATATAGTTCCTAGGATGTTAGGTTTCCCAGAAGCTGTGTTGTGCTGCAGACATAGACTAAAGTGAACTATGAGATGTGGGAGGGTGAACTGGGTCTAAGAATAGCAGGGAGAAAATTCCTGGAGCTACAGAGTTCTGGGATTGACTTTGGAGACTTTATTTTTCAGCTGAGCTTTCCCTAATGTTTTGTATCTTGCTCACAGGTTATGGGACTCTCTTCCTCTCCATGGCAGCCACTCCAGTCATCAGATCCAAGCTCTCCAAGCTGGTCAGCGAGACAGAACAGGGTAAGGAGCTGCTCTGCTCAAGCCAGGTCCTGAAACACTGTTTTCTTGGAACATTGAAACCAAACTGCTTTGGGAGGTTAGGACTTCCCTGGCTCCTTTGGACTCCTGTGTCCTTGCATTCACCCTCAGGCCCAGGGTAACAGTTTATTTTTTCAGAATAATTGTCATGCATCCTTTTAGAAAGCTCTTGAAAGCTCTGCTTTCAAGATCAGGACAAGAGAAGAAAAGCAAGATGAAAAATACTGCATTCAAGCTCAGGGATGGTTCATTCATCCGTTTGTTTCCAAAACTTTTAGGAGCAGCAAGAGTTCAAATGGATTATGTAATGAGCGGAAAATCCTGATTTCCCTGACCATGACTCCTGTCTGTAGATCAGTAACAGCAGGAAGAAACCCAGTGTTGTTAGAGGGTTGTATCATTGACCATGGTGGAAGATGATGGATAATCCGTAGGAGGAGCATGTTTGCCTTTCTTCCAGTAATTTGGTTGGAGAGCTTGCACTTGCTGCTAAACACTGCCCAGGAGAGCCTCTCAGGCAGGGAGACAGAGGGGAGGAGAGAATCGAGGTGGCAGAGATCAAAAGGTGGCTTTGCACAGTTCATGTTTCTTACATGAGAGTGAAGATGGTGCACACCTGAGACCAGATTCCCGACCTGTGAAGTGCAGTCTTGTGCTGCGCTTAATGGTTAACGCGCGATAAGCTGTGCTTGGCACTGACCCCATCTATACAGCCCTGTCTTAATGCATTTACAATCCAGCTGATACCCAAGATCCCTGCTCGGCTCAGGTGATACAAATTCTGGAGGTCAGTGACATGGTCCTGGCCACAGAGAAGCTGAGTGACCAGGTTTGGGCTGCCAGGCCAGCCTGGTGGGCCTGATCTCTGCTCCCAGCTCTTGCCTACCACACCTGACCCTGCACGCCAGCTTTCTGATGGGAAGAACAAACCTTCAGAAAGACTCCCAGAATCCAGCTGAAGGGGATGTGTTAAAGACATTTGCAGGCAGGGCTGTCTCACCATTAACCTCTTCTTTGTCTTTTCCAGGTGCTCTTTTTGCCTCTGTTGCCTGCGTGCAAGGGGTGTGTTCACTGGTGGCTACAGGAGTGTTCAACCCTCTCTACTCTGCCAGTTTGCACTTCATGAGGGGATTCCCATTTCTCTTTGGGGCCATAATTCTTCTTATTCCAGCAGCTATTATTGGGTAATTTCCTTCACATTTCTAAACTTTGCCACGGGGCCTGTGAAGTGTAATGTGAAAAACACTCTTTGCCCTACTCAGGGTAGAGTTCACAGTTTTTAAGGCATATTTTCAGTTATGTTTGTGGGAGGGAGTTTAGTGCCTCAGTGAGCAGAGATGTGAGTCCATTTCTTCTAAATCTGAATCCTAGGGAAGAAATAAACCTGCAGCCCAGGTCATGTAGCTGCCAACACTCAAAGTGCTTCAAAGTCTCACTCCACCCTCAGAGTGGAATCCAAAATCAGGACCTGAATTTTAAAAGTCCTCCTTTATAAAAGAGATAGAGCTCTCTTAGCAGACTCTCTTCCTGTTGTTTCTCTACAAATAAAAGCAAAGGTTGAGTTATGATAGAAAATAAATCCCCTGGTTGGTTCTGGGAGAGAGAATGTGTTGGGATCTGTGGTAGAAATGAAACAGCTCCTGGCAGGATCATTTTGTTCTGTTCCTTTGAAAGTGTGAAACTCACTGCATTCAGCTGCCTCCCAGTGTGCCTTTGTAGGCTCTAACTGTTCTTTCTTTCCTAGGTGGATAGAAATCTGGGACTCAAACCGTGACTACTGTCACTTCTCAGGTGCTTCCCCATCCCCTGCAGATGGCTCAAAAGTGGCTTAGCAACAAGGAATCAGCCAGCTTGGCACTGTCTGAAGACTGCTCGTTATTCTTCTCTTGAAGGACAGATTGGTGTGGAAGGGACATCCTGCTGGTTTTTACTAATTTTTAAATGCCAAGGAATTGGAAATAATGGCTCAGATTAAAAGCAGGAACTTGATTTGCAGATGTGAAGCTAGTGTGCTGGCTCATCTCTCAGAGAAGACCCAGGAGACCCAAAAATGAATCAAGAATAAAAGCTGTTGTTGGCCATTTGCAAGGCTGGTTAGTGCTTTGGGGTTTGGTGGGAAGGGAAGGTTCTGCCGGATGCTTTCAGTGGTGAGAGAAGACTGAACTCTGGGTCAATTGCCGAACGTGTTCCCCTCTGGGCACTGCAGTGAGCAGATGAGCTGCTGGTGTGGGTGAGGCCCTAAGCAAAGCCTGCAGAGCCAGACTGAAGCACAGTTACCCAACAGTGTCTCCCTGAGGAGGAAGATCTGAGCTACAAACCAGTGTGTTGTCAGTAAAAGTCACGTGAACGTCACCAGCCGGACCAGGCTCCTGCAGAGACACCGGTGATGGGGGATCTGCCAAGGGGTGCAGTCCCTGTCCTTGTTGACTGAACTAACTTCAGCTTTGCAAGTTAGAGGTGTCCTAGGGAGAGAACCTAATGCATGAAGTGCTTGTAGGGAGGAGTGCCAGTGGTGTGTCCTGCCTGTCTGCAGCTCAGCCCAGGATGCCAAGGGTCCTCTTGAGAAGTAAAAGCTCACGGGACAATACTAAGGTGCAAATAGGTGCCTTAACTGACAGTTACCAAAACTGGTGAAGTTAAGACTAAAATTTACAAAATTGGGCCTCCCTGACTGAAGGCCCTTAAGTTATAAAAGTGTGACAAGTGTGCCCTAGTGGCATTCTGCAGAGCCAGAACAGTCCTTCCTTGTCCATGCACAGTGCTGTTGGGATGTGCTGGTGTGGGGACAAGACGTGTCCTCAGAGGTACATTTTTTGTTGTATGGGCCATAATTTTGTGTCTGTGACCCCACCTCTGCTGCCCTTCTCAGAGTATGCTGGTGTCAGCAAGCAAACCCCTTGGTCGTGGTATCGTAATTGCTCTTTTTGAAGCATTAACTGTATTGCTGCAATTCTGTTTTCTTCAAGCTGCCATAAACCAGCAGTTCTGGGTACACTGTGTTGCACACACAGTTCAGATGCCGGCAATAATGTTCCTAACTGTGAAACTGCTTAGCAGACATGTTACTTTCAGGGTGAATAAAACCTCCATTCTCTTTTATGGCTCATAAAATGACAGCTTTGCTGGTGCATCTCTTGATGCTGTTTGTCCTTGCCTGATTCTGTGCTTCTCTCCATTCATTTCATGCTGCCTCCTTTATGGAAGATTGCAGCAGAGAAGCAGCAGCAGGAAGTGATGCTTCGTGGAGAATGAGCCTGTGAGAGTCCTGAGTGTGGAAAGATGCAGATTTAGGACTTACAAGCAGCCAAAGCTTGCTTCTCCTGAACACCAGAGCAAGGCTGGCAGCCCTGCTTCGTTTGTGACTTGTTCTTCAGTGTGCAGGAAACGTGAAATGCTTGTGGACAGCTTCCTTCCCTGCTCGTGAGGAGTTTGCGATAAAAGCAGGAAAAGTGGGGAGTGGAGAAGGAGAGAGGCTTTGAGAACTTGGTGTTACATCAGTTGACCTGTGTGGTCCTGCCAGTGGACACAGGCAGGCTCCATGTCGGGTTGACAGGCTAAGCCCAGAATTAGCCTCCCTGGGGAAGAGGGCAGCTGTGAGAGCTGCACGAGGTATTTGTGGCTGAGCTGATCATGAAGGAAGGCTCCTCTACCAAAAGACTCCATGGGTGCCAATCCTATCAGCTGCTCAGTGCTGTGCAGTGAGGTGAAGCTTGTGTGCTGGCTCGGCCTTCCCCTTTGTGTCAGGGTGCTCACAAAGGAGAAGTTCAATAGGAACTATTAAGCTCGATTAAAAAAAAATTAAAACAACGTTTTTCTAGGCTGTCCTCCAAGAACTACAGCTGTGAAGCAAACACATGATCCATGCACGGTGACTGTGCAGCAGGTAGAGAGCCCCTGGGATGCAGTGAGCAGCAGCAGCCCCTGCAAGATGAGCATGAAGCCTGGAACCCCGTGGGGAATGGTGCCTGGAGAATGTCACCTCTGCTGCCCCCTCGGAGGATGAGAAAGCCTGAGGGCAAGAGCAAGCATGAGAAGGCTGCAGGGAGAGAAGCATGTGACACAGAAAAGAGGTGGGGATTTAGAGTAAAAACCAGGTTTATTAACGATGAACAACTGATAGAACAACGTTGAACACTTTCTGACATGACATAGCAAGGTAATAAGGAAGGGTGGGAACAGAAGGATTCCTTTCCTGTCTGCTCTGACTGGAAGGGGCTGGATATGGGATGTTTTGTCAAGAGCAGGTTTCCTTAACATGAAATTGACAATGATGGGGAAAGAGGAAAAGTAGCAGTCTGGGCAGCTGGGGCATGAGATGGGATCTCATTGCAGGCGAGACACTTAACCTGTAGAGGACAAGTAAGACTTCTCTATGTTGGATGGTGGGTGAGGAGGTTAATTGCTAGAGAGCTCCTGGGAAACAAGATGCAATAGTCTTACTGTGTGTTACTGGAGGGAGAAAAATCCTTAGGGCTGTTTGTGTGGGACCACAGAGGCCACGACATTCGATCAGTTACTCAAGACTTTTCCCGGAAGAAGCTCACAAGGGGCTTTTATCCTTTGGCAGATTCACCTTTGGGCTCATCTGCTGGCTTCCTCGTATTTAACCTGGAGATTAGATAGGTTCTGTTTTTGGTGAGTGGAATGCTGGGCTGATATAGCTATTAACCTTTCACTGGAGAGCAAAGATGCCATTAACTGTGAGCTGATAAGAAGTATCCATAAAGCTCTGATTAATCACTGGATTTTAACTTTTAAATTTCTCAGATGTTCATAAATCTAAGCCAAGGGGAAAATGTTTGTGTTCCTGCCAGGTAAGGCAGACTGGGAGGCTATGCGGAGAGCCAGGAGAAGGACAAGGTGGGTGAGACCCCTCATTACCTACTGAAAAGGTGGAGTTATCTTGAGCAGGGACAGGCAGAGGTGCTTGCTTCTTCTGCAGGGTGGTCATCAGCCTGGTCTCTACAGCATCGGGGCAGGCTGGTTCCCTGGCCATGCCTTGCTCTTCTCCCCGTGTGCTCTGAACAAGGGTGTCATTTTGCATTATTCAAAAAAGACAAGCTCAGGCAGGAGCTGCAATTTCTTGTCCTAATTGCAAAACAGGAGGTTGTGGAGAGCCTGCTCACCTTCCAGGCAGGTGAGAGAAGCAGGAGGAGGCTGGCAGTGCAGCATTCAGGGCAGGTGTGTCAGGGTGCCCGTGGTTCCCCACCTGCAGTGTTAGCAGCTGATGCTGCCAGTCCTGCTCCCAGTCTGTGCTCACTCTGAGCAACCTCCACCTGCCCTTGGCATCCACTTCCCTTTTTCCTGATATTTCAAGGCTGAGTAACTGCAAAAAGAGCTGGTGGGTGTTGAGAAGAGATCGGTAGAAATAAAACAAATAGTACTTGGTATTGCATCCAGCAGAGCAGGGACAAGGCTGAGCCCTTAGCCAGGGCTCTCAGAGGTGAGAGCTCATCAGCAAAGAGATGCTCCAGCTCCTGTTTGAGGGAACAGACCACAGGAGATCCTCTGTGGAGCAGCAACAACAGAATAACGTACAGCCGGAGTAGAACAGCTCCCCAAGTACAGTACAATTAGCTTCTTGAATATCTGCATGGGTTTGTGTTTCCCAGTCACAGTCCAGCCTCCTGTGCCCTCTGAGTAGAGGTGTGGTGAGGTGGTAAAGCTGAGATGTCAGATGGAGGGAAGGGAGTTGTTTTAGAAGAACTTTTTCCAAAGACCGTTTTGAAACTTCACAGGATCTAACCCAAACTTCTCTGGCCAGAGATAAGAGCACAAAGTGGTTTTGCAGCAGTAGGAGGTGAAAGGCACTCGGGGAGGGAGCGAGCTCAAGTGATAAAGGGACATTACTGGGAAAGAGAAAGGTTCCTCTGCATGGTTTAGAAGCCTCTGTGTGTTATCTTTCCCAAACACGGGGATTTCATTAGGGCTTAGCTTTTATTTGTCCTTTCCTGCTCTCAGCTTCTGATGTTCCCACAGCTCTCAGCAGAGGCCACACAATGCTTGTGGACCACTCCCTCAACTGCTCTTCTCTCTCTTGAGTGTCCTCTTGCAATGGATTCTGCACCAGTTCCCCAGCTTTCAGTCCTCAGAAGAACTCTTCTCTTTGGAGGAAGCTGCAGCCATTTGTGGGGCTCTGGACAGTCTCTCCCTCGCACCCTGGAGGTGTAGCCTGCATGACCTGACCCAAGGGAGGATGTGGAAGACAACTGATCCATCCCAGAGTCCACCCTGGCTTGGTTCACCAGGTACCACATCAGTGAGCATTGGCCTTTTGGAGCCAGGGACTTGCATTTGGAGGGGGAAGGGGGACAATGAGGCACAGGCCTTGTCTCAAGCCAGGGTACTAAGGTAGGGAAAAATCTAGAAGGAGAAATTTGGCTCCACATTAAAAGAGGTCAGCTGGGAAGTCTCTGAAGGGGGATGAGGTGCTGTGCTGGTTCTAGGTCTGCCCTAGGGAGAGCAAACAGTCCAGGCTGTTCTCTGACCCTGCCGAGGAGTCCCGAGAGGAACGGCCCTGGAGAAAGCGGATGATTTTGTCGATTGTGGCTTCCTGGTACTCGTGGGACCACCTGTGTTCAAGGGGAAGATCTGATTTAATTTTTCCTCCACTCCCGCTCTGTAGAAGCTCCCCTTTTCCTCACAGAAAATGGAGGAATGCTGGATGCTGCAGGAAAGCCTCTTTCCCTGCGCCCAGCCAGGCTGGGGAGCTACGAGCAGGATGGGATGCCGGCCTGGGCTGTTGCTGCACAAGGGGAAGAAGAAGGGAAGAGGAACCCAGGTGAGCTGCAAAGCCTGCTGGGGGCAGGAGGATGGGTGTCCTCTGAGCAGCAGTGGAGTGGGGAGCTCTGTTACCCTGAGGAGCCCCAAGCACAAAACCAGCAGAACAGTTATGGTTGGGACCTTTGCTCCCTTCGGGCTCTTTAGTATCTGAAGTGACTCACCTCCCCTTTGGACTGTTTTGCCTCCCTCATATGTTTCTCCAAATTTCCATGTGCTCTTTGCTACTTGCTTGTGCAAGCTGTTTTCTCCAGGTGTCAAGGTACTCCACAACATGTTACTGTTACTTACTTGATACCGTTGAATTTCAGGACAGCCCTCATGTCCTCGGGAAGTGTTTCTGGGTCCGGCCACTCAAAATGGTCTGTAACAGGTACAATGTTCTTTCCAGAGTTCAAGGCCGTCACAATCTCCTGCAGGAACATGCAGGTGCTCAGCTATGGCTGTGTCAGCCCATCACCAGCCCCTTCCAGCTCCAACATCCACCAACCTCCCACCTGGTGGCATCTCCTACCTTGTGCACCCAGTCCTTGCACTCAGGGTCTCCCATGCACTTGTCCAGCGCGTGTGGCGAGAGGACCAGCACAAAATTGCGGGCGCTCATGACGCTCTGGATCAGCTTGTCCTCAAACTTCCCTGCCTCCAGCTTCTCCACATCAATGAACACACTGAAGCCGTGCAGCTGCAGGTGGACCTTCAGCAGGCTGGTGGTGAGAGGAGAGGAGAGGAGAGAACACTGTGAGGAGAGCACTGCCAGTGCTGATGTTTCTCACCACACTGACACAGAAGCGGTGGGACAGGAGCAGCAAACGGGCTCCCACGGGGAGCAGCACAGTCTTTGAGATACCAGCCCAGCCTGCTCACAGCCGTCGGTGCCCACAAAGAAGACACAGGGAGCAGGACATTAACTCCCTGCTGTTGTCCCCTACAGCCCTACGAGCACGGGGTGAGGAAAGGGTAAGTTAGTGTGGAGAGGTGGCGGTGACAGGACTGGGAACTGGCCTGTCCAACCACAGCACATGCTGTCCCCATTTGCACTGCAGCTTTTGGCAGCCTCTCCCTCCCCCTGCTGCAGCCTGCAGCTCCCCCCGCTCCACCACTGATCACCAGCCTTGGCTCTGGGCTCCAGCCCAGCACCACTTGGTGTCCTGCAGGACTCACCTGGCCAGCTGTGACCCGGTGCTCCTCCGGTAGCTGATGAACACATCAGTCCCATCAGAGGCAGTTTGCAGCGTTATGGGGGAGTGAAGCATTTCTAGGCAGAGCAAATGGCAGCCAAAAGTTAAAAACACCCAACATCTCACCCCAAACAACTCTCCATGCTTGTCCCCACCTGCCTGCTCTGGCGCAGTGAGGCTTTTTGTGTCAAAGCTGCTCACCCCTGTGTGGAGGCACCTGCTTTAAATGACCACATCTTTGAGCTCCTACCCTCAGGCGGGGTCTCTATCACTATAGATGTGGTGGCCTTTCAATACTTAAAGGGGGCTTATAAGACAAATGGGGACAGACTTTATCAGGGCCTGTTCCAACAGGACAAGGGGTGATGGTTTTAATCTATGAGAGGGGAGAGTCAGTCTAGGTGTTAGGAAGAAATTGTTCACAAGTTGGTGCTGAGAGAGCTGGGTCTGTTTAGCTTAGAGAAAAGGAAGCTGGGGGGGGGATCTCATCAGTGCTTATAAACATCTACAGGGGGTGTCAGGAGGGTGGGGCCAGACTCTTCTCAGCAGTGCCCAGTGACAGGACAAGGGGCAATGGGCACAAACTGCTAAACTGGTTTAACCTAAATATAAGAAAGTGTTTCTTTACTCTGAGGGCAACAAAGCGTTGGAACAAACTGCCTGGGGAGGTTGTGGAGTCTCCATCTCTGAAGACATTCAAAACTGGCCTGGATGTGTTCCTGTGGGATCTGCTCTAGGGGATCCTGCTCTGGCAGGGAGTTGGACCAGATGATCTCCAGAGGTCCCTTCCAACCCCCACCACCCTGTGATTCTGTGTTTCTGTGGTGAAACCCTGGCCCAGGTAGCCCAGAGAGGTGGTAGATGCCCCATCCGTGGAAATATTCCAGGTCAGGTTGGACAGGGCTCTGATCTAGTTGAAGATGTCCCTGCTCACAGCAGGGGGCTTGGACTAGATGACCTGTAAAGCCAGGTCAGAAAAGTTTCTCCCAGCCCACACCACCCTGTGACACTGTGACCCACACCCCTGGCCATGGTGAGGATGCGGACGCGGTGGAAGCCTGTGGTGATGTGACAGTCCTGCTGCAGCTGCTGCTCCGTCACCCGGTGCAGGAAGTTGCGGTTGATGCCGCAGGTGAGCAGGTTGTAGGTGTACTGACGGAACTGGGGGTCGATGCTGCCCAGCCAGTCGGCCAGGTTGCTGCGGTCACAGGTGGAGTAGTTTGCAAAGGTCTTCAGCTCTGTCAGCTCCCGGAAAAACCTGGTGGAGAAGCAGATGAGAGCAGGGAGGGGAGGCTGCTGGAGCAGGCAGGATCTAGAGACGTTTGGTACCGTGTTTTTATTCTGCACAGGAGGGAGCACAGCTACATGTCGTGGTGAAGAATGAGCTAAAGGAACAGAAAAACAGCTGCACAACTGTGGGAGTGTTGTTCCTCAGGACACAGAGGTATGAGGAGCATGGCTAAGGGAGGAGAAGCTCAGGTAAGCTCCCATCTTTCTGGGTAACTTGCAGGATCCCACCTCCCCTGTGCCATAGGTAGTCTCTCCCCATCCCCTCACCTCTCCTGTGCTCCCGTTGCAGGAATCCCCCTGGGACAGCATGCGTCCCTGGAAAAGCCCTGGCAGTCCAGGCTTTGCAGTTTGAGGCTCTGTGTTCTGGTCTTTGCAAGCAGGGAAGGGCACAGATCTTTTCCCTGGCTCTGCCACTGTGGTGATGACCGTGAGAGAGGCCAGCACGCCCTTGTGGTGGTCCCGCCCTTGTGGTGGTCCTACCTCTTGCGAGTGATGCTGGAGTCCATCCCCAAATCTTCCTGCAGCTCCTCCTCTGTCAGCCTCAAGAGAATGTCCCCATCCACCTGGTGGTCCTGCCAAGAGAAATCTGGGCTGGAGAGGTCCTAGGAAAAGCTGTTGGGTGAAATGCTGCAAGCTGGGGCAAAAGGGCCCATCCAGGTGTCCCTCCCCTGGCATGCAGCCCTACCAGGAAGCTCTGGCAGTATTTGTTGAATCCGATCTGCTGCAGCCATGTCTGGACCTCACAGGCCTTCCAGTTGGGAACCGTGGGCAGGATGCGCCGAGGAACCTCCTCCCCTATCATGCGCAGCACCTTTTTGGCCAGGGAGGAGGTGGTGCTGCTGGTGGAGTAGCACACTACCCTCTTCAGGCTCTGTGTAGCCCCGATCTCACTGAAGATCTGGGGATACAAAGGGAAGAGATGTCACTTTGTTTTCCCTCCTCCTTCCTATGACCCGTGCCTGGCCAGCTGAGGACTCTGAGAGCTCCCAGGGGAGCAAAAGACACCAAGATGCAGTTGTGGCACCTCTTCCCTTTTGCACCCTCAGGCCAACCTACCCTTTACCTTTGTTTTCTTCTGCCTGGTTTTGATGGCAGCCTCGGTGCAGAGGTAGAAGGCAGCGATGCACTGAGCTTCCAGCCGTGAGCTGTCCAGCAGGGGTACCAGCCGCTGCAGGTCCTCTGCTGTCCTCCCCTGGCTGTTGTCGTTGCTGTCCAACATCTGGCAGGCGAACTGCTCCGGGTCCAGGGAGGCGATGAACGGCTCCACCAGCGCCAGCGTCCCCGAGCGCTCCACCTCCTTCTCGATTTCCTTGTTGGTGGCCAGCACCGTGATGGCCAGGCACGCGTGCAGGCGGAGGAGTTCATCGTCTCTTGAGAACACCAGCGGGAAAAGCCACTCTGCTGTCCTCTTCTCGATCATCAGGCGCTGGTTGGCCTGCCCTCCATACATGGCACAGTTGGCCAAGGCCATGGCGCAGTGGCGCAGCACGACGGGGTCCGTCCAGCGGCACCAGTAGAGGATGGCATCCAGGCCTCCATCAGAGATGAGCTGGGAACAGGTCTCCTCGGTGTGTTTGAACATGTGCTCCAGGATACCAGAAACACTCTGCGCCAACTGGGGAACATCTCGCTCCTTGGCTAAGTTCAGAATCACTCCCAGACCGATCCGAGCGATCCGATCCCTGCGGGAAGGAGAGACACAGGCAGGGAGTGAGGACTGTGACTGGTGTGGGAACTCCCTGGTGCTTTGGTGGTGTTTGCCCCGTGGCAACCAACTGTGTCCATGTGGGACATGGCTGCCAGATACCCTGTCAGGCTGTGATGCAGTGAGAAGAGACAGGCTGGTGTTGGAAGAACCTGTCTGGGTCTGATGGAAGAGCTTGTGCTGGGACAGAAAAGGGGCTGCAGAGCCCAGGACCACCCTGCCAGAGCTCTCGTGCTCGAGGTGAGACATACATAGCAATTAACAGTGCCAGGGTAGGTGGGTGCCAGGCTAGAAATAGATCTGCTAAGTCAGCTTTGCTGGGTGCGTGTGAGCTGCTCTGTGTTTGAGGGTGAACACTCGTTTGTCCCTCACCAGAGCTGTCCTCTGGCTGCTCTCCAGATCAGTGCCAAACCCAGAACAGAAGTTTCACACCTGGATGAGCAACCACGCAGAACTGGCCATGGGGTGTGTGAGAGGTGGGAACCTGCCTGTCCCTGGGATGGCAGCTTGGGGAAAAGCTGTTTGTTTCCTGAATCCTCTGCTCTCCTGGAAGAGGACAGCAAGAGGCTGGGAGCAGGTGGCTGAGGGCCACGGCTGGCCTCAGGACCCCAGTGCTGTGAGGATGGTCCTAAAATGAGACCTAGATGGGGCTGTGCCCTCCAAGCAGAGTGAGGAAGGGGAATGCTGGGCACCCAGCTGCCCTCCCATGAACTTGCCTGGGGCGAGGGGGCAGCTCCATCTCTACCTTTAGAAATGACCCGTTGGGTGCTGTGATGGAACTGCTCTGTTCCCAAGGCACAAGTGCTGGTGTGGGTGCCCCATGCCAGGCTGCTCCTGAGGGCAGTGGCACTTTTGTCCCCCAGCAGTGGCCTCCCTGCACTGGCAGGCAGGAAGAGCATTTCTGGGAAGCCTGTGGCCCATGTGGCTCATGCTGACCTTGGGATAGGTTTGGCAGTAACACTGTGAAGAGCTCTGGAAATAAAAACCCTCAGCCTCTGGGCCTGGCTCCAAGCCCAGACTTGGCCACGTAGCTGAATGACAAACACAGCCCCACCAGGTCCCCGACTCCCTGCAGCTCCAGGATGGAGTCAGGACTGGTCCAGCTCCTGGCTGAGCACCACTGCTGCTGTGCATGGATGGTAGGAGAGGCCTCTAAGCCAGGGGCTTGGATCTGGGAGGACACCATATACCTCCTTGCCATCACTCAGAGGTTAATGGAGGGTCAGGCTGGGTGGAGTGAGGGCCTGGGGTGCCCATAGCTGCTTCAACACCCTGGCCCATGAGATGCTCCTGGAGCAGAGATGGCAACTCCAGCAGCTGCTCTCTCTTGCCAGGAAGCTAAGAGCTGAATTCAGACCATGCCTGTGATGTTTCCTGGGATTAATTCCAGTCTAATGGACTTTCTTGATTTAGCTGTTACTTCTTTTTGCCTGCCAGGGCATCCAGTGAGGCCCAGGCTGCAAGTTCATGGCCTTACAGCACAGCACAGACACTGATGGGCACAGCACAGACAGTGCTGCCAGGGTGTGCTGAACCAGACATGGGGCACAGCACAGAGCTTGCCTGTCAGGGGACCTTGTGGGAGCACGTTCCTGGTGTTTGGGGGGTGAGCTGTGTGCAGGTGCTGCATCAGCACTGCTGTGCATTTAGAGGTGTTGGGTGCCACATGCACACAAACCCTCATACATGTGCTGGTGTTCACACACATGCACATACATGCTCCCACCCTGCGTTTGAGGACACCTTGGCAGAGGCAGCCTATTGCCTCTTACCTGTCCTGGGGAGCAGCACACACATCTCCAGCTTCTGAGCTAGGGGCTAGGGGCTTGGGGGGAGGGCTCCAGGGGCCACTGACCACCTCCTTGCAGCCTCACTGCAGCCCTGGTCAGCAACAAAAAGTCTCTGGGAATTTGCTTTGTCCTCCTCCACCTGCCATGTTTATGTCTGAAGGGGGGTCATGTCTCACCCTTGAGGTCCCCAGCCAAACCAACCCAGCTCAGCCATGAAGGGTGTCTTGGGCATGTCTGGGTGGCTCCAGGCTGAGGGTGGCTCATGAGGACACCCTGATCCTCACCAGCGTCTCTGAGCTGGGGTTGGTTCTCCTGCCTCTGGCTGTGGTGGGGCAGGTTGTGCCATTGCCTGGGTATGGTCAGCAAGCAGGGGATCCCCATGGGCCAGTGCCAGGTGTAGGGGGGCACACTGTGGAGCTGAGGGGGTTTGATGCACCGGGAGCCTCCAGGACAGGGGGATGTGGTGGAGTGGGTGGAAGAGATCCCTGCTGTGCTCGGGATGGTGGAGAGGGCTGTGCTGGGTGTCTTTGCAGACTCACCTGTTTTCTGCCACCAGGATCTGCTCCAGGAGTTTTCCTGCCTGGCACTTGGTCTCCAGCTCCGCCGTGTACAGCAGGTTCAGCAGCAGGTCCAGTCCCCCCTCCAGGCGGATCACATCGCACAGCACTTTGGCCACGTCCCTCCCCAGCGTGGGCATCCCCCAGGCCTCCTCCACCAGCTGGAACACCTCCCCGATGGCTCTCCTGAGCTCGGCAGGGCTGGCTGCCGCCTTGGCTCTGCCCATCGCCCGCTGCAGGGCGGGCAGGATCCGGTCCAGGGCTGCCCGTACATCGGTGTGGACCCCGGGGGAAACCTCCCGGCGCTCCCTGGCGCTGCCCCCGCCGGCCCAGCTGCCCGCCTGGCTCACACACTCCGGCACCGACAGCCTCTCTGCTCCCGACATGGCGAAGAACCGGCACAGTTTATAGAGGGAGACGAGCAAGGTGAGCACCATCGGCATCTCCTACCGCAGCATCCTCGGGCACTGGGAGCGCCCGGGCAGGGTCGCCGCGCTCCCTGGGGGCAGAGGAGGGGGGATAGGGCTGGCCAGGGGTCCAGCCGCAGGGCTGAGCTGCCGGCTCCTTGTCCCCTCCCTGCCCTGCCGGGATGCGGAGCTGGAAGCGGTGGCAGGAGCCGCCTTCCCGGGGGCAGGCGCAGCATCTCCGGTCCTCAGGGGCTGATGTCACCCCGCGCAGGCGCCGCCTCTCCAAGGAGGGGCTCATCTCTGAGCAGCAGCATCCCCCTCCTCGCTGCAGATGCTCTGGCATCCCCCCCCAGACCCCTCCTTCCACGGCCCTCTGCCTGCCCAGCCTGAGCTGGGGCTTGTCCCTCTCTCCCCATGCCCAGTCCTTCCCCATGGAGGGGCCCTTTGTCTGAGCCGCTGCTGTGGTCACCTCCACAGCTGGCAAGGACCCTGCTTTTGCAGCAGGTCCGAGGGATGCTGGGACCCTCTGCGACGGCTGAAGGGGGCTGAGGACTCGCCAGGGCGGTGGCCGTGGCCGCCAGCTGGTTGTTGCCACCCTGGCACTGCGTTTTGAACCCATTTGGAATCAGTGCAGGGAGTAAATAGCTCCCTTCCCATGGTGGAAATTCGTAGCAGTTCTGGGTGGGATCAGGATTTGCATGATAAAAGAAAGAGCAGAGGCAGTCTAGGCCCTTTTATTTTCTTTTTTCCAGGCCAGACGTGCTCAGGGCAGAAATGCTTTGGACACTTCTTGCCTGTGTTGGGAGGAGCAGCTTAAATCCTTGGCTCCAAAACCAGGTTGTTGCCAGCTCAGACTGAGACTTAAATTCAAGTTGATGTTTTGATGTCACAGAGTGGCTTTTAATCCTCTTTGAATCCAC
Organism: Apus apus; assembly: GCF_020740795.1. Classification (NCBI taxonomy): domain Eukaryota; kingdom Metazoa; phylum Chordata; class Aves; order Apodiformes; family Apodidae; genus Apus; species Apus apus. The sequence continues at coordinate 2,136,246 of NC_067299.1, read as the reverse complement.
TACCCAGGGATAGACAGAGGAAAAGGGACATTAGCTCACAGCAAAGGACGGTAAACAAGTCGACCCGAGCGGCGCGACACTGCAGGAGAGGCTCAGCACAGAACCAGTAAGGATTTTGCTGCTAAATTATTATTAACTCTGGGTAACAATACAGGCTGTTTCGATGCAGCACAGCAGGGGGGTTTGCTACCTCGGAGGAGGCTGCTGCTGGTGGCAGGCAGAATTCAAACTATTGCTAGAGCTCCCCATGACCCCATTACTCCAGCCACCCCTCTCCCGGGGTCTCCTCCTGCCATGCTTTGAGCACATCAGCTGGGGAAGGGCTTGGTGAGCCTTGGTGGGTCTGTGGTTTCTGAGGGGTAGGAGCCTGGAGCAGCAGGAGGGAGCTTTGTCTCAGCCGATCAGCAAAAGCAGGTCAGACAGTGCCCCCCCCACCAACCCTGCACCTTTTTAGGGCTCCTGTCTCTCAGGCTCGATTCGACAGGGATGGAATGAAGCTTTAGTGCAACGCTGGGCTGGTGCTTGCACCTGGGGATAACACCAGCCCTGCACTAGCTGGGGCCAGGGGACAAGGAGGAAGGTGACGAGGCTGCAGGAGAAGTCCTGCCCCAGAGGCTCGTGCCTGGTGGCTGCCCTCAGCTCACTGGGGCTTTCCAGGTGGAAATGCCTCTTGCAACACCAAATCAAAGCTCTTTCCAGCAAGGGTGGAAGCAGCCGATGCTGGGAACTGCCTGTGTCTGAGCTGGCAGAGGTGAGGAGAAGCAGGCACCCTGCTCGGTTTCTTCTCTCCCCAGATCTTCCATTAAAGCCCAGAAATGCTCTGATCCTGCCCCGGTGCTGGGATGGACCCTATGGTGCTCCTGCCCCAGTAGTGGGAACAGCTGGAGGCACTATCTCTGTAGCCTCGTCTGCATTTGCTCCTTGCCCCTAATTAAATAAACACCCCAGAGTTATTGAGAGCTGCTGAAAAAGCTGATTCAACATTAATTAGTAACTGAAAAGATGGGTTGGAAAGGGAATGATGGGAGCAAAATACACAGGCTTTTGTTTGCCTACTGCAGTGAAAGTGCAGAGGGCTCCTGCTCTCCCTCCCGGCCGCTCACCTCTGGCCCCTGGTCCTCATGCAGAGAGGTGGCACCTGCCCCATCCTGAGCCACCATGCCTTGGGACTTCCCAGGTCTGCTCCCAGCCTTGATGACATAAAAAAAAAAGCTGAAATCCCAAGAACAAGCCTTCCCAAACAGTGACATTTGGGGAAGAACAAGCCCACGGCTTTTCCCTTTGCCCCGGAACGCTGCTCCCTTGTCCCCTTTGTTAGGGTTTTTGTCTTGCTGAGACCAGACTTTGAAGCAGCTTCCCCTTGAGGTGGAGTCTGGCAGCTTTAATACCATAAGGTATTATGAAATAAGTGTGGCAAGACCTCAAAACTGGTTCCTGTTGTCCCTTCTGCTCTCAGAAATGGTGTCCAACCCACACCCTCTCCGGGAAGGTGCTGGCAGCAAAGGCACAGCCAGCAGCTCTTGGAGCTGCCTGCACATGTGGGGAGCCCTCTCCCTCCTGCCAAATGCACCCAGCTTGGTGGGGCTGTTGGGGACGCTGGGTGGGAGAGAGTCTCTGCCCCTTTCCTGTCTGTTCTGACCTTGGCCTGTTTGTTTTCTCCTGCTGGGACAGGCTGAGCAAACAGTGGATGCCAGGGACCCGGCTACAGCTGCGCTCCAGCCCGCACAGTTGCAGGAGGGCTGTGCTCCCGGACACCCAGGATGAGGCTGCTCTTCACAGCCCTCCTGCTGGCTGCTGCCCATGCTGCTGAAGGTGAGCTGGAGCTGGCCAGCCCCCACGAGGTGCCTCCTGCTTGTAGCCTGGGTGGGGATGGAGAGAGTGCAGCTCCTGGCATGATGGAGGGGCTGGGAGCCCAGGCAGGGTGAGGAGGGGACCAGGTGGTGGCCGTGGCCACTGGCCGCACTGCCTACACCTCACAGCGTGGGGAGAAGACAAGCAGGGAGCTCACAGGTATCAGTGGTGCCTGGGCAGTTCCCTGGCCATCCTACAGCTGGACTGGCCATGGATCCCGTTCCAGTGGGATCTGGGTGGGAGTGGGGAGAAGTGCCGCTGTGGCCCTGGGAATGGGGGTATCCATGGAGAGGTGGGGTTCCCCATATCTAGGCTGTGCCTGTGTTTGCTTTCACCCCGGGACCAGGCTGGGGGGGGAGGCCCCAGCCCTGCTGCCCAGCCCACGTTCCCCCTCCTGCACAGAGTCCTGCGAGGGTCGCTGCGATGAGGGCTTCAACGCGACGTACAAGTGCCAGTGTGACACCCTCTGTGTGTACTACCAGAGCTGCTGCAGCGACTACACCACCGCCTGCAAAGCCAAAGGTACCGGCCCTGCAGCCAGCCCCTTAGCCAGGGAAGGTGCCACTGGGGTGGCCACGGGTGCCCAACAGCACAGGGGCTCAGAGGTGTCCGTGCTGGGTCAGCTCTGCACCCACCTGTGTCCGCAGGGTGGAGTCAGTGCCAGGATTTGGTGGAGGGTGCTGCAGCACCAGCGGGTTCAGCAGCTGGCTCACTGCCTCCCACCATGTGGGACCCTGGGGGTCCATGTGACTCCGTATTGCCTGGGAACAAGTAGCTCCCACACCCAGACCCTGGGGGAGATGCCCAGGGCTCCCATGGACCAACCTCTTCTCTCCTGCAGTGACCCGGGGGGATGTGTTCGCCTTGCCAGAGGATGAGTACCTTAACTACGACCTCAATGTCAACTTGGGCACAGAGCCACCCACAGCTGAGCCACCCACGGCTCTGCCACCCGTGGCCCTGCACACGCCAGAGAACAAGCCAGGCCCTGTGGAGACACCAACAGATGTGCCAGTGGTGGAGGTGCCCTACACCACATTGGATGGGTTCTGGGACCCTGATCCTGAGCCCGAGCCCGAGCCTGAGCCCGAGCCTGAGCCCGAGCCTGAGCCTGAGCCCGAACCCGAGCAGCTGTGCAGCAAGAAACCTTTTGATGCCTTTACTGACCTAAAGAATGGCTCCATTTATGCTTTCCGAGGTACCTTGCAGACTTTTCCCAGGCTCTCAGGGTGTGCTGCTGCTCTGTCACCCCTCGCTGGTGGCTGGGGTCTGTCCCACTGCTCCCACCTCCACTCTCTCCCCAGGGAAGTACTTCTATGAGCTGGATGAGAGAAGTGTCCGGCCTGGCTACCCCAAGCTCATCAGCGACGTCTGGGGCATCGAGGGCCCCATCGATGCAGCCTTCACACGCATCAACTGCCAGGGCAAGACTTACCTGTTCAAGGTGGGCAGGAGCCTGGCTGCAGGGCTGAGGGTACTCCCGGGGCAGCCAGCATGGTCCCAGCCCACGCTGGCATCCTCTGTGCACACAGTGCCTGCCAGATATCCCCAAGTCCCTGTGGCTGTCCAGGGCCCCGTGTGCCCATAGCCTCCTCTCAGTCCCCACCTGGCAGACCTGTTTCTGGGGGACACTGCACCCAGCTCCCTGACCCCCCCCTCTGTCCCATACCCCCAGGGCAGCCAGTACTGGCGCTTTGACGATGGAGTCCTGGACCCCGAGTACCCACGCAACATCTCCGACGGCTTTGAGGGCATCCCCAACAACATCAACGCGGCCTTCGCCCTCCCTGCGCACAGCTACAGCGGCAACGAGAGAGTTTATTTCTTCAAGGGTACAGGGTGCAGCCCCCCCTTCCTAGGCACAGCCTGGCACCAGCAGCCAGGGGCAGGACGCCCCTCTAGCTGCTGGTGCCCCTCGAGTGTGTGTCCCCCACTAATGCCCTGTGTGTCCTCTCCTAGACAAGTACTACTGGTCCTATGACTTTGCCCACCAGCCCACCCAGGCTGACTGTGAGAAGTCCTCCCCCTCAACCGTGTTCAACCACTACGCCTTCATGAACCGTGACAGCTGGGAGGACATCTTTGAGATCCTTTTTGGTGGCAGGACTGGTAAGTGCTGGGCCAACCCTGGGGGAAAGGGCTGGTGGGTTCCAATATAGCCTGTGCTGACAGGGAGCAAGGGGTGCAGGCACCCAGGGAGGATGGAGTGATGCCTAGGATGAGCCACTGTGCTTGGGCAGGAGCTTGGGCTGTGCACAGGAACCCCCAGGCCATGGCTGCATCTCCTACAGCATCCCAAATCCCACCTTCTTCAGCTTTTATGCCCCACACTACCCAGCCCATCATCAGCCACCTCACCCCAGTGATGTTGCTGGGAACTGTTTATTCCTACTGGAGATTCTGTAGGAAAATCACAGCCCTGGGCAAGAGAAATGAAAGAGGGAGAGGAGGAGAAGGGGTCTCAGAAGCACAGAGCTGAGCCCAGCCAAAGGTGGGACAAGGGGCTGCTCCGGGCTCTGCCGTGTCCCCGTCACACATCCCATCCAGGCTGGGATCCTTTGGAGCATCCCTGTCCAAAGACCTACTCCCTGTGGGTCTCGGAGCAGGTGCTGGGGGCTGCCCATGGGGCTGGGCTCAGCTCACCCGCATGGGTTGCTGCCCCTCTGACTTCACCCTCTGCCCCTTTTCCAGTGGGAGCGAGCCGCCCCCGGTACATCAGCAGGGACTGGCGGGGGGTGCCCAGCCGGCTGGATGCCGCCATGGCCGGCAGGATCTACGTGGCCTCCCAGCAGCCCCGGAGGAGGAAGTCCCGTCGCCAGCGCAAGAGGTACAAGAACCACCGGTCACTGAATCTGGGGTTCTGGAGTTGGCTGCAAAATGACTCCGACTCGGCGGGTGTTGAAAACGACTGGTTGTCAGGCTCCAAGTGCGAGACCCTCCAGAGCGTCTACTTCTTTGTGGGAGGTGAGTCTGGGAGGGATGCGGGGAGCCTGGCTGCTGGGGCAGGGGGAGGGCTCCATCTCTCAGTGATGTCCCTGAGCTCTGGGATGCAGCGGGAAGGTGTGCAGGGCTGGCAGCCCCCCGTGGGCACCCTGACGGCGATCTCCCCTTCCTCCCAGACAAGTATTACCGCGTCAACCTGCGCACCAAGCGCGTGGACCTGGTGCGGCCCCGCTACCCCCGCTCCATCGCCCAGTACTGGCTGGACTGCCCACAGCTCGGGGAGGAGAGCACCTGAGAGGGCCCTGCTGGGCAGTACAGCCCCCAACTAGACAGAAATAAACGGAGTGCCGCACAGGCTGGAGAGCCCTGTCCATCCATCCTGTCCATCCGTCTTGTGGTCTGTGCAGTCCGAGATCCCCATGTCCCCAAGGGCTCTGTTTGTCCCTCCAGGTGTATTAACTGTGCGTGGGCTGTGCCAGGTCTCTGCTGCTCCTGGCCCCATCCACGGTGTGGCTGTGGCTGCTCAGATCTGCTCTGCCAGCCAGTCTGGCACCTCTTCCCACTGGAAGAGAGGGACGGTGCCGGCCGCTGCCAGCCGGGAGCCAGTGGGCTCAGGTCTCCATCGCTCCCGGAACTGGATACACAGCTCTATGTATGAGCCCACCCCCGAGGGATCCCATCCGAGTCACTGCTCACCTCCCCCCACTGCTGTGCTCACCTCGGGGCTCTGGCAGTCCTGGCCACGGTGGTGCTGAAGGGATGACCCTTCCCTCGGGGCTGAAACAGTGCTCGGGACCTGGCAGCTCCCGGGGGAGCGGGTGCCACTGAGACAAGCCCCTGCCCCAGCTCCTGCCATGAGAACACGTGAACAAATCCCGACCCACCACTCCCATAACCCCAGGGGCTTCCTGAGCAGCAATGGATGCCCAGGGGGTGGCCTGAGACGCTGGCTCTCACCGCTTTCCCTGGTGGGGCTGAGGGTGCCTGGGGAGCTGATTGGAGCCGGATAGAACCATGTCCTGGCTGGGCAGCAGGACGGTGGCATTTCCCTCTGGAGGGACGGGTTGTGGTGCAGGGGGCCCTGGAAGAACCTGGGAGGGGGAGCAGAGGGGTCAGGCTGCTGCGCTGTGTGTGCCACCCCCCTCCAAAGAGACCCCCTGGGCTGTACCTGGGACATGATGGCGTCAGCCAGCTTGGGGCAGCCCTGGGTGCACCCTGGGCAGCCGGGCTGGCTGGAGGTGAGAGGCAGCTTCTGCAAGAGGGGGTGGCAGAGGGTGGGTGGCTTGTGCATCCTCACCCCCACATGGGGATGCCTGTGGAGCCCGAGATCCCCCATGCTCACTGGCAGCCGGGGGCTGGAGGAGAGTGTCATGTCAGGCTGCTGCAGCCTCGCAGGGTGTCCAGGGGGCACACGAGGGGTGCGGGCATTCTGGAGCAGGGTCTGGCTGTCACAGGAGCTGCAGGTGGCTCTGCAGGATGGGCCAGCTGGGATGTCACCACTGGGGTCTGGGGACAACCGGGGCTGCCTGGGGAGTAGCAAGGGGGCATGGCAGGGCATTGTCAGCCTCAGGAGAATGTCTGAGCCCTGCCCATCCCCAGGGAGTCCCTCGGGTGACACAGGGTACTGCCTGGCCAGAGGGTCTGGCTGCCCTGCCAGCCCCTTCAGCTCAAGGGTCCTGTGTGTGTGTCCCCCATACCTCATCTGCTCATTCTCCACCACAAAGTCCCGCAGGAGCCCGTAGAGGCTGGGCCAGGCTGGGGCTCCCTCCACTGGGAGCTGCCCTGCAGGGCCGTACCTGCCTCCCCAGCCCGGCCATGCCCCCACCTTTGGGGGGGTCCCTGGGACCTCTGTACTCCTTGTTGGCACCCTGGGCAGGCACAGCTGCTGGCGCAGGGAGAGGTTTTCCAGCTGCAGGGCATGGATTTCTTGCTCCAAGGTTTGCAGCAGCTTCTCCCGGGACACCTGAGACCACAAGGGAGTGGCTCAAGAGGGTCCCAGCAAGCAGAGCAGAGAACTCCATAGCCCCTGCCTGCTATACCCGGTTGACCAGGGGCCTGGTGGTGACCCTTCGGGCTCGGCTGGCATAGTGCAGCGTGCTCAGCGTCTCCGAGAGGCAGTGTGAGGATGGGGAGATGCAGGCGACCTGCCACGAGGAAGAGCTGCAGGTGAGCTGCCAGCCAGGGGGTCACCCATCCTCCTCCTGCCTATGCCTCCACGGGGTGAGACCCCAGCCCTCTGCAGCTTTGTGCACCCCTGCCCAGCCCCCTCCATGCACGTACCATCAGGGTGACTCCCGAGCCACCCAGAGAACGGGCCAGCAGCCGGGTCAGTTTGCTGTCCCGGTAGGGAATGTGCATCCGCTTCCCTTGGGGTTTGGCCAACAGAGAGATGCAGTGTCCTGCCAGGGAACCAGCCACAGAGGGTACAGCCAGGCTCTGACAGGGACCAGCAGCTCATGCTCCCACGGGGTGGGGGGGGGTTCCCTGGCTCTTACCCAGTGCCAGGAGGCTGCGGTTGATGTTGTTGGCCTCCACAGAGAGCTCCCCACTGGAGCCGGTCTCCTTCACTCGCTCGCTGCCAGCCAGGTCCACGAAGCACAGTGTGCCCTGCTTGCTGGGGCAGGTGCTGGGCTGGGGGGACCCAGGTTGTGGGGGGGTGATGCTCTGCTCTCCCCCCTCACCCCTTCCCCATGGCCCACAGCTGGCTGCCTGCTGCTAGCCCCAGCCCCACCAATGTATCGTTGGGGAGGAGGACGTGTCCCCTCACCCTGAGGCTGTTTGCACCCCCATAAAGAACCCCTTCCCCCCAAGTCCTCCCCCACGTGCCCAGAGCAGGATTTGTGCTCACAGCCCGGCTGCGGATGTGGATGGTCAGGAGAGCGTGGCTGCGGCTCGAGTGCTTGTTGAGGGCATGGGCTGAGGTCCGTCGCCTCTGGGATCCTGCTGGGTGGGATTGAGAGCTGACAGCGGCCACAATGCCCCAGGCCCTGGCACAGCACCCATTGTCCACCCCCCTTGCCAGACATGAGCCTGCCTGGGCTTTGCAGCAGGACGAGGAGCTGACCTTGGCTGCCATGGGAGACCCACCAGCCCTAGGGATGGTCTGCAGGGGGCTGAGACCCCCAGTAATGGGTCTGGCACCCCCTGAACATGCCCCAGCCCTGCCTCTGTGGCTCAGCACCTTGCAGGAGCAGGTCAGTGATGGCCTCCAGGCTCTCGAAGTCCACACTGAGCTGGTTCTCTACATAGAAGCCACGGGTCTTGCTCCACCGCAGGGGCAGGGCACATGGTGGCCCCGGGCTCAGCAGGTCCCGGACCTGGGGGGTACAGAGGAGGGGAGGCACCAGGGAGTTCCAATGGGGCTGGACTGGGTGGCTGTGTGGGCACTTACCTGCTCATTGTGGATCTCCAGGTAGGAGGCACTGAGCACCAGGTCAGAGCCACGGCTCCGGCTCTGCTCCAGGAGGCAGGAGAAGGATCTCTGCATCAGCCCCAGCAGCCCCGGGGCCGCCGGACGGGTCTGGCTCTGCGGAGATGCCGGGAGGACAACCATTCACGCTGCTTTGGAACCCACCTCCTCCCAGCGCCCCGTGCTCACGCCCAGGCAAGAGGAGCCCATCGCACGGTTGGGATCAGGTCAGGCGGGAGGGTGGGGGGGATGGCGTTGTACCTGGGCGAGGGGTCCCATCAGGGTGTAGGTCTTTCCCGAGCCGGTCTGCCCGAAGGCAAAGACGGTGCAGGAGAAGCTGGGGAGGAGCGGAGCCTCAGGCACGGCCCGGCGGCGGCTCAGAGGCGCCGCCTGCTGGCAAAGCCCCGGCAGTGCAGGCCCGCCGGCGGGGCCTGGGTGGGTGGGATGCAGGGGGAGGTCGGAGGGCCGGGGTCTGCGGGGGGCTGGCCGGGACTCACCCGTCTATCGCCATCTCCACCAGCTGCCTCATCCCACTGCCTTCAAACACGGCCTCCTGCGAGGCGCCCGCGTCGAACACGGCGCTGAACCCAAAGGTGGCATCGTGCCTGGCGGCGCTCACCTGGGTGTGGGGACGTTGGTGGCTCGGGGCGGGGGGAGGCACAGCTCCCCCGACCCCCAGCGGGAGGTGGCACTTACGTGGATGGTGCGGTTGCCGAGGCTGTGCACAACCCGCCGGTCACCTCGCCGCGTCTCTGTGCAGGTCAGTGGCCGGACCCTAATGGGGGGGTATGTCGCTGCATGGGGACCCCAGGAAGCCCAGCTGTGCCCCTGCCATGGGCAGGAGGGTCCCCACCGTGTCCCTGAGCCCTTTGTGTCCCCCCCTTACCTCAGCACCACTCTCAGGCGTGTCTCTCTGCCCACCACGGGGTTCTCCTGCTCCTCGCCAGGGCTCCTTTGGGGAACAGAGGGCAGTGGGCTGGTGGGCGTCCCCTTGCTGGGGGACCTGTTCACGGGCACCCCAGGGCTTGGGGAGGGGGAGGCCATGGTCACACTGAGCTCACACCGTCCTCCCCTCCCCACCGTGCCCTGTGGCCTGGCAGGGGACAGAGTGCAACATCCCTCCGTGTCCCCACAGGGGGACTGTTCTGTTGTCCTCCCCCAGCCTTTCTGGGGTGCCATTCCCGCGCTGGCTGCCCAGGTGGCTCTATGGGCCAGGTGGGCACTGCCCAGGACGGAGCGGCCTCTGTTCCTTCCATCCCCCCCACCGACTCACCGTCTCTCCTGGCCTCGTGGGAGCGTTTTGGGTCTTGCTCCCAGGTGGGGGTCCCAGCCCCGCTCCCCCTCTGGCTCCATCCGCTCCCCGGTCTCCCTGGCTCAGGGTGCCCGCAGCTCCCGGCAGCAGCCACCGCCAGCCGGCCCGGGCTGCCCCGCACAACAGGTACCACCGCTCCGGTTAAACATTGACCGGTGCCAGCCCCGCGGGAGAGCGGCCGCACGGTGGGGGGCGAGGGGGAGGGGAGAGAGGTGGCACCTCGACCCCGGGAGCTGGGGAAGGGGCCCGGGGTGTGGCCGGGCTGCGGCACCTCCTGAGGGTCCCGGGCACTCTCCGAGCCCCGGGATCCTGACGGCACCCACCCTGCCCCGACGGCGGGGTGCCGGGGTGAAGACCAGGAGGGGCTGGTGCTGTTGCTGGTCCCCAGGGATGCCCGGGGGGACTGTCCCCCAGGCAGCGGGGGTTGGCGGGAGGGGGGACCGGCACTGGGAGCCGCCGGGGAAGGGCTGGGGAGGGGGGGTAGCACCGCCCGCTCGGGGCGGTCTCAGCCCGCCGGGGGGGTCCGGGGGAGATAAAAGCCGGGACAGCGGCTGCGGGGTCGGGGTAGCCGGGCAGGATGAGCGCGGCCCCGGGCACCTCCCGTGCCCCCCAGCCCGTGCTTCGTTTCCCCGACGGGGTGGCCGGGCCGGGCGGCGGGCAGGCGGCTGGGGGGGCGGGCTGCGCCCCGGGGCCTTGTCCCTGTCCCTGCCCGGGAGGGCCGCGGAAGCGGCGGAGAACCACCTTCAGCCGGGGGCAGCTGTGGGAGCTGGAGCGGGCGTTCGCCGCCGTGCCCTACCCGGACATCGCCACCCGGGAGCGCCTGGCCGAGCTCACCCACCTGCCCGAGGCCAAGATCCAGGTGAGCGTGGGCGGGACAACCCCCTCCATGACCCCCCTCCCGGGATCCCACTCCTCCGCGGGACCATCTCGTTGGGCCCCCCGCCACTTGTCTCAGTGTGTCCCCAACCCTCTGCCCGGTCCAGGTCTGGTTCCAGAACCGCCGTGCCCGCAGGATCCGCGGCACCAAACCGGAGCCACCGCCACCGCTGCTGCCTCCGCCCGGGGAGCCGGGTCCTCCCCCAGGACCCCCGGACGGCACCGCCCCGGGCTCGGCCCCCGCCCCGCCTGCACCCGGAGCCCCCAGCCCTGCTCGGGGGGCCCTCCCCACCTCGCTGGGCTCCATCTCCGACCTCATCTACAGAGCAGCCATCACCAACCTGGGCGAGCTGTAGCCACGGCAGTGGGGACCCCCCCTCCTACCCCCCCGCACCAAGGACCCCCAGCTTATCACCACAATTTCATTAGGGTGTGGAATTACCGCCAGTCCTGAAGATGTCATCCAATATCCCAAATGTCAGCGTGGCCGTGGCAGGGCCAGCTCCCCATCAGCCCCCTAATACCTACTAATCTTTTGGGGAAAACAAACAAAAAAAATACCTTAATCTGAGGCTGTATCCGTGGATGATTGTGGCGCAGCCGCCCCTAATCCCCGGGCACGTTCGCAGGTGCCAGCGGATCTCCCCGTGTCGGATATTAAAGCGTGTTCTCCAAGGGGTTTATCTGCCATCAGAGCATTAATCACCGTGTCCAGCGCTGGCAGGTTGCCCACCCAGCAGGTGTCCAGGTCCCTGGTGGTGCCAGCCTCGGTGTCCCCCCCCTTACACCCAGCTGGCTCTGCTCGCTGCTCCATGGTACCCCAAAAAGTCCCTAGGCTGTGTTGAGGGGCTTCCCAAAGCCGGGTGTCATTGTCCTCATGGGCTGGAGAGGGGAAAGGGTTCACGCCCCCCGAACAAAAGCTGGCAGGGGTGCTGCCATCTGAGTCCCGAGGGAATAATGCTCTCCCAAAAGTGGGTGAGGGGGAAGGCAGAGGGAGGTTTTGGTGGAAGCAGGATGTGGGATGGAGGGAGAGGGAAGATTCCCACTCTCTGTGGTGTCTCTTAGAGGCCAGGTTGGCATTCTGCACAGGAACAGACATTTCTCATTAGGAAGAAGGTTGAAAACCTGCAACATAATTTATTTCCAGAATAAAAGGACAACAACCTCAGAGCATGGAACAGAGACAACACCGCTCTGTGCCGGGGGGTGAGAGGCCACAGCTCTTCCTTCTCCTGTGCTGCAGCTGCGGAATTTTTAATCCATTATTCATTTCAGGAACATTAAGGAGCAGGAAGCAAAGGATGAGGCCTGAGGAATTCAGCAGCCTTCCCATCAGCAGGTACAGCAGATGGTAGAAGATAAACCTGCCCCAAATGAATGACTCCTGGGGAGGGCAAGAGCCTCCAGCATGAGGCCAGAGCTCCCGGGGCCGTGTGTGGTCACAGCTTCCCAAGGTCCCCCTCCAGGGTCCGCACCATGACGTACAGCTCGGCCAGGCCAACCACCGAGGCCACAATCACAGCTGAGAGGACACGCTGGGGACACAAAAAGAGGGGTAAGTGCCCCTGGTGGTGCCTGGTGGCAGCAGGCCCAGCGAGGTGGCCTCACTCACCGGCGCCGTCTCGGCAAAGACGTACTGGCTGCCCAGGTAGGCACAGGCAAAGGCGGCCACCACTGTCACCAGGAAGTTGAACACGGTGATGACAACAGCCCTAACGGAGCGAACTGGAGAGAAGGGGAAGAAGGTTGTGCTCTGTGGTGAGGCCTGAGGGTGGGGCTGGGGACAGCTGTGATTCTGCTCACCCAGCCTGCCGGGGCACTGCGGGAACACCCAGGGATTCACAGGGTTTGTGCATCCGGGAATATTTGTAAGAATGAGCAGCTGCCCCTTTGCTTTTTTGTGCATTATAATTTGGTGTTGGGATTAAGTGGTGAGGGAAGGGCTGTCTGGTGTCACCACTGTGACAGTGACTGACCTGGTGCTGCCCACACTGCCAGGTGTCAGCTGGATGGGCAGCCACTCACCTTGCCTTCCAAACTCGGCCAGTGTCCCATTCCTCTCCTAAAAGAAGGGATTAAAACAACTTGTGACCCATTGTATTTCAGTGTCAACTGCACGATAAAAGCAAAGCCAATGTCCTGTCCTCTCCCTAAGGCTTGGCAGCTCAGAAAGCTGTAGGGGGAGGCCTGGCAGTGGGTGGGTGGGCTGTGGGGGAGCAGCAGATCCCCAGGCCCCTTTTCTGGGCTTTTGCTTGTGGCCTGATTCAAGGACATGGAAAAGGGACCATTTCCTTAATAGACACACTAAAGGGTTTCAGCTTGTCACCTGTGTTCATGCAGCTGCCAAGAACTAATAGTTCATAGGAATGTTACTGTCATGACTGCCCAGCTCTGCTGAAACCACCCTGGTTGATGGATGAAGCAGCTAAGCCTGGCAGAGAGCAAAGCAGATCTTCCCACAAGAGTTACCACATCAGGATCCATGCAGGGGACATAAACACACAGGGACACCGGCGTGGAGGAGCAACAGAAGGATGGGACCACAAGAAATGCTGGGAGGAAGCAGTGCTGGCTTGTCCCTACAGGTCTCAGCTCTTTTTGGGAAGAACAAGTGCCCAAATGTCATCCTGTTTTCTCAGCTTCCACCTTGATGTGAATGATCTCATTTTAAAACTATGATGAAAATGTAACCGTTCAGCACAGCTGCCCCCAGTAAAACATTTACTGTAGCTGCTCAGTCTCCCTGAGCTGAGCTTTTTGGCACAGTGAACTGTTCCCAAGTCACTCTCTTCTGTTTCACCACCCTGGTGGCCGCGTCCTGCCTCTGCCCCAGACCAGACCTGTCGTCCCCACAGTCACAGCGTGCAGCAGCTCCCAGGTCCCTGCCCACGTTCCCTCCGTTCCGCACCGGCTCTAGGGGACAAGCCCCTTTGCTGTGTGCCCGGCCGCTGAGGAAGGGCTCCTGACAGCGGGGGCTGCTCCTCACCTGGCACGTGATGTTGCGGGTCATCCGCCGGTACTCCTCGTTGGCCAGCTTGGCTTTTATCCGCTCCAGTCGGGCCACCAGCTCGGGGTTCTGGGGGAAGGAAGTTCCCGTCAGGGCCGGGCACGGGCCACCAGGGACGGCGGCAGCTCCCGGCCCTCACCTACCCGCGGCGGCACCGGCACCTCGGGCAGGTGGATCTCACAGCCTTCCAGGAGCTCGTGCAGGTACAGCGGGGACTCTGCGGATGGAGGGACGGGGCGGTTAACGGCGGCCCGGTCGGTCGCGGCCCGTGTCGCCCGGGGCAGCGCGGCCCACCTGCCTCCCGCAGCGCGGCGTGCAGCCTCCGCAGCAGGCTGAACGGCACCAGGGCGCCCTCGGAGGCCAGGGCCGCCTCCAGCTCGGCCCGCAGGCCGGCGGGCAGCCCCGCCAGCTCTGCCCCCTGCACCGCCCGCCGCAGCCGCCGCCCGGCCCGCAGCGCCGACGCCATCTTGCCGCGCCGCCGTCACCGGGGCGACGCGGAGGACCACGGAGGAGGGGCGACCATGGAGGCTGAGCTAGAGCGGCGCTGCCCGCCGGCGGGGGCCGCCGGGAAGCGGAGGGGGCGGAGGCGGGCGCGCGGTGCATTGTGGGCTGGCGGTGGGATGTCGGGCTGCGCGGCTCGGCGGTGCGTGGCGGCGGCGCTCGGCCGGTACCGGGCCCGCTGGGAACTGCCCCCGGCCCGCGGGCTGCGGCCCCTGGGCGCGGGGGGAGCCGCGGGCCTCCCGCTGCTGCTGCCGCCGCGGAGGCACCTCTCGTCACGGTGAGGCCTGGGGGGGCCGGGCCTGGGGGTGCTGAGGGGAGGTTGGGGCGCGGGGCTGGGGAAGGCAGGCGGGGGGAGCTGCGGGGGGGGTCCGGTGTGGGGGCTCTGAGCGGGTGTTTGGGTTGTCTGTGCGGGCTGGGGGCTCTGAGCGGGTGTTTGGGGTGTGGAAATGGGTTTGGGAGCTCTGAGGGGCTGTTCGGGATGGGGGGGTGGGATTGGGGGATGTGAGGGGGTGTTTGGGGTGGGGGCTGTGGGGTCATTGAGAGGGAGGAGCTGGGGGTTGTCGGGGTGGCTGGGGCAGGGATATTGGAGAGGGGGGATTGAGGCAGCTGGGCAGGGGGTGAGGGGGTGTCTGGGGCAGCTGGGAGAGGGAAGGCTGGCAAAAGAGGGGGAGGTAGGGAAGGGGGGTGACCAGGCAGCCTAGTGGGGCCCTCAAGGGGTGCCCGAGGGGGGTCTGAGGTGGGGGCCGTGCCTGGCCAGCACCCGGGGCTCGAGTGCTGTGTGACCCCGGGGGCTGGTTCAGCCCCTGCAGACCCCCCAAACTACCTCTCTGCTCCTAGAAACCGTCCCGAGGGCAAAGTGCTGGAGCCGGTGGGAGTGTTTGAGGCACCGAAGCAACACGGCAAATACGAGACGGGTCAGGTAAGCAGGTGGGGAGCAGCGCTGCCCCTGCCGGCTCCTCGGGGCCCGGGCAGCAGGGGAGGCTGCTGCGGGGCAGCAGGAGGCCAGAAGTGTCACAGCTCAGTGCTCCTTGTCTCTGCTGTGTCTGCAGTTTGTCAGTCATCTGACAGTAGTGAGCTGATAAGAATCTGCAGTGTGACACAACTGCTCCTGCAGTGGCATTTTGCTCTGCTGGTTTTGTTTAAGTTGTTTGGTTTTGTTGTTTTTTTTTCCCTGTAGGGGCAAAAGAGACAGTTGTTGAATTTGAGAATTAACAGCTGAAGTTGTCATGTCTGTGCTTGTGACTCACAGATCATTTTCCGTGCTGCTGAGTGGTCTTTCCTATGCTGGTCTCTTCTCTGCACTTCTGTTCCTTTATTACTGGTTTAGTCACTCACTTTTGTGGGATGGAGATGACATGAATTTCTTCTCTCACCCCAGACTGTTTATGTTCCCTCTGCTGTGTTTGCATCCTGGTGATTCCCCATGTATCCCCATCCCACACCTTCATACTGGTTGCAGAAGTTTCTAGTTTGACCTCAGTCACCAGAATTTTTCAGAGTCTATCAGAAAAGGGCTTTTGGCTTCATGTTTTCTGTTGTGTCTGAGCTGACTGGAGCTCGCTGTGGGTTCAGATGCAGTGATTTGTTCCTTTCAGCTGTTTCTTCACAGTGTGTTTGGCTATCGAGGAATAGTCCTGTTCCCCTGGCAAGCCAGGCTCTACGATCGAGATGTGGCTTCTCCTGTCACAGAAAAGTAAGGACCTGTCCTGGTGTCTGTGCTGCTGGAATGTTCCATCCACAGTTTGGATGTTGGTTGGGATAAACAAAGTCTTTCTGGGGAGGTTTGTGGGTCTGTTTTGTGTGAGTGTGAACTAGAGGGGTCATTGCATGAGGATTCCTTTTGTGTTAGAGACGGGACAGGAGCGTGAAAGAAATAAAATGAAAATCAGGCTCCTGACATTCTTTGTAACAAACCAAAACTTTACAGCTCCTGAGTAAAAATTGCAGACTGCCAGTGAGTTGGGTTTGTCAGCTGCTTCCCCAGTGCCAACCACAAGGCCAAGTTCATCCTTCTTGTGCCTGAGCCACTGTTACTTCTCTCCCCTCTTCCCTCCATTTCCGCCCTGAGGTGTGTGATTGTCACCCATCGTGGTAGGGCTGAGAGGAGGTTAATTTGGGTGGGACTGAACGATGAAAGGTTGTGAAAGGTGTTTCTGTGGAAAAAAAACACAACAAACCAACCTGTTGTTTATGGGTATGCTTGGTCCTGGTCAGAACACTTGGCTGAGGTGCTGCAGCTGAGCTCAGAGCTCTGCTTGTCTCTTCAGGAGTGACACCACAGCCGGGCACGGCTCCAAGGAGGTCAAGGGCAAAACACACACTTACTACCAGGTGTTAATAGATGCCCGGGATTGTCCTCATATAGTAAGTAACCACTAGTCTTGCTACTGACACTCAAATATCTTCTCCTGTGTGAATGTTTTAGGCACGGAAAGAAAACAGCTTTGATGGTTAACTTGTTTAGGATTTTAGGACAAATGTGTCCTTCAAGTAATGTTTTCCCTGAGAAAGATACTCTGGAATATTGTATGACTGTTTCCTGGATCCTGTTTCCCCTTCCTCATGCTGTGGGTGTTCCTACCTAGTTGCACACAGGTCTCTGTGAAGAAGGGTTTAAACACTGAAAATGCTCTTCACTTGTTTGGGTGGAGAATTAGTCTCGAGGGGTCAAAAGGAGAGATGTTCTGAGGTGAATTGGTTGCAGAAATGAGCATTTCACACTTTAGAAACCACAGCAGCCAGCTGAAACGTGGCTGGAAAGGGGCAGAAATCCACCCAGAAAGACATAAAGCTCCTTTTCCTCAGTCACAGAGGTCACAGACAGAAGCAGTGACGTTCCTGGCAAATCATGATGACAGCAGAGCCCTCTATGCCATCCCAGGTGAGTGAGTACTCACCAGTGTGTTCCACTTCTCTGCCAGGAGGCTGCTGAGCTGCTCTTTGCTGGGTAAGTTCAATGGCTTTTGGGGTTTCTTTTTCAGGTTTGGACTATGTCAGCCATGAAGATATCCTTCCCTACAGCTCCACTGATCAAGTGCCCATCCAGCATGAGCTCTTTGAGAGGTTCCTCATGTACGACCAAACAAAAGGTAATTTCTGGCTTCAGTGGGAACTCTTCAGAGCCAGATCCTTGAGGTCCTCTGTGAGTATCCAGAACCCATGGCCTGGGACACAGTGTAAAAACCTTGGTCTGGTTTGGGTTATGCTTGAGTAAAGTTTCCTTTAAATCATTTTTGTAACTATATGAAAGGAGTTGCTTTGAGGGGAAATCCCTCTGGCTGTGCTGTGCCTCTCCTCATCAACTCTTGTCTTTCCCTCCTCAGTTCCTCCTTTTGTGGCAAGGGACACCCTGTGTGCTTGGCAGGAGAAGAACCACCCCTGGCTGGAGCTCTCTGATGTGCACCGGGAAACCACGGAGAACATCCGTGTCACAGTCATCCCTTTCTACATGGGCATGAGGGTAGGTCTGTGCTGCTGGGTTAGTTCTGTGGTCTGTGTAACCTGCCTGTCCCTCTAAGGTCAGTTTACTGACTGAAGGTACCTTCTGCTTACTGGAGAAATAACTTGTGATTTCTTTGTCACAATGCTCAGCAGAGGCATGAACATGCAACTGTTTTTCATACTATTTTTTGAAGAGCAGATCCTGCAGCTTTGCTTTTGCCTGTTATTTGTAGGATGGGAAATACAGTGTACTGCTCTGCAGAGCAGTGTTAGCAGGATACTGAGGAAGATCTCTAGGAAGGTTTGTGAAAGGGTCCTTTGCTGCCTTGGTCACAGATGGGCATGTGCACAACGGGTGGGACCAAGGGTCTGTTATCCTGCCCCGTGGTGAGGTGCTGTGGGTGTCTGCCTCTGGTTCCTGGCTCTAATGTGGGTTAGAGGGTTTGGCTGAAGCCTTCTGGATTTAGCTGATAACCATGTGCTCTTTATAGTTTAAGAACTTCATGTGGACCATTCAAAATAATGAAGCTCCAATAGATTTCTGAGTGGGAGGGCTGGGAATTACCACAGCACTTGGACTTCCCAGGCTGGACAAGCACAGTTGCCAGGGAGCCTGTGCTGTGGCAGGTGGACGTTTTGGTGTGGAACTGCAGCTTCTGTGGAGCCCCACTGACACTTGTCCTAATCCTGTCAGAAAAACAGGTGCCCAAGAGGCAAGGAAATGGGTGTTTGTAGATCTGTAGAAAGTGGGTGATTAGCATGGAGGTCAAGCCTCCATGGTCCCAAGCTCTTTGCAGATCTCCCACCTCATGAGTACGTGTCTGGAGCAGAGCCAGAAGGTGGTTGATGGGCTGCTCTGGGGGGCAGGTCTGTCCTCGTGGGAGGTGGCTACATCCAGCTGGGGTGGAGCGAGGGCCCTGGTGCTGAGCTGACAGCTGAAGACCTTTTGGTGCCCAGCATTGAAGAGCAGCTGCTAAAGCCTTTTGTTTCCTTTGACAGGAAGCCCAGAATTCCCATGTCTACTGGGTAAGTGCCTTTTGTTTCATGAAGCAGCTAAAGGGAAGGAGATTTATTTGATGGTGGCATCACTGCTGCCTGATAAGCTCTGAGGGAGAGAAGCCCTTGCCTGGCAAGTTTTCCCAGTCTCAGGAGTGGGTTACCAACTCTTGGCAGCTGATTCCAGTTCTTGATACCAGCCTTTCTCCTGCCCAGTGGCGCTACTGCATCCGCCTGGAGAACCTTGACAGCGAGGTGGTCCAGCTCCGAGAGAGGCACTGGAGGATCTTCAGCTTGTCTGGCACCTTGGAGACAGTCAGAGGCCGTGGTGTTGTAGGGAGGGTAAGCATCATGTAGCTGCTTTTGGGAAGTGCAGCCCTCTCCCTTGGGTTGATTTGCCAGTGAATTGCACAGTGGGCAGCAGAAATAGGTGGAATGGGAAAGTGGCAATGAAGAGAAATCCCATGAGTTTTTCATCTGTTGTTAGAGTGTGTGAATCACTTCACACTGAGTATGAAGAGAATGATCCTAGATGACTGGGATTGGGAAAACTGGGATATTCTGTGGTTCTGGCACTACACGCTGGGCAAGTTGTTTGCTGTGTGACTGGCAGCAATGCTCACATGTGGATCTCTCTGGTTTTCTTTGCTATGTGAGTTTCCTGGTGGTGCCTCTGTGAGGAAATACCTGTTGCTGATGCCAAGTGGTCTCTTCTTGTCTTCTCAGGAGCCAGTTCTATCCAAAGAACAGCCAGCATTTCAGTACAGCAGCCACGTCTCCCTGCAGGCATCCAGTGGGCACATGTGGTAAGAAGCAGTTGTAACTGCAGTGGTGGGTTAGGTGTGGGACCCCACAGCACTGCTCTGGGATGCAGTTTGCAGGCTGGAGTTCTGGCTGGAAGGCGGGTGGGAGTGGACTGAATCTGAGATACTTGATAGATAACATTTTTATGAGCTTCTCTGTACCAGTTTATCAGTTAGTGATAAGATGATGCATTGATTCTCTGCACCAGGAGAAGTTCCAGGCTAGATTATCCTCCTTCTCTGGTCTCCACTAGATTGGATTTGAAAGGACATGAAGTAGTTCTCTGTCATCTTCTGCTCTATTCACTCTGTCCCCTTCAGTCCTCAGTGCAAGAGGCAAGACTCCATGATGGTGCTGCCCTAGGCAGCAGGGCTGTGTGCATCTGTATCCTCTCTCTTTGGAGGACTGGGCTTTGATTCTGTTCCTGAGTGAAGCTGTGCAGTTCTGTGTCCACATGGAATTGGCACATGGGGCTGTTCCCAGTCTAGGCCAGATAAGGCCTTCAGTCTAACTGTTGTTCAAGTCCTCACTCTGTAATGCAAGCAGGAAGGTGCCCAGCTGGGCTCTTCTCCTGTGCTGCAGGGTTCAAGCAGTTTCCATCTGTTTGCATTTCAGCTGGATTAGCACACTGAGTCTCATCTCTGTGTGGACAAGAGCTGCACAGCCACCTCTTGCCTTCTGTACAACAGGTCTTTCTGGCTTGCATTTTTTAAGTAAATCTGTTTCAGAGTTAAGCTGCCCTGGAATTGCCTCTGAGTTGGGAAAAGCAAGAGAGCAGCTCTTTGCCTGTAGTGTATACCCTTGTTTGCCATTTTGAATGGCCCAAACACATGCCCTGGAGAGTAAAACCAGCTTGTTGAGTAGTTTTTCCCTCTCTGCATGCATCCTGAAGAAAAGGAGGCAAAAGTCCTGCAGCTCAGAAGCTGCTCAGCTTGACTTCTGGTGCTTGATTGTGTCCTCTCCATCATGAGAACCTGTTAATTTATCTCCGTGATCCTCTTGCCCATGTAGTTTCCTGTAGTTCAGGGCAGTAAAGAAATGATGTTTGCACAAGGACACAGAGATTAAGTTCTGAAATTCCCTTTCTGAGATGCAAAGCAGAAGCTGCTCCAGATTACACCTGTGATGGGATTTCATGTTGTTGGGGAATTCTTGCCCGGGGGAGCTTCTGCCAAGAGACAGGAATCTGAATCTGGGTGAAATCAGTTTGTAAAGATAGCTCAGGTGGTTCTGTCTGCTCTGGGGTAGAAGCAGGTAAGCACTGCTGCAGGTGCCTGGAGGCTCCAATCCTGACATCTTTATGCAGGAAATGTATATTAGGTGTGATGTCAATCAACCAGTCCTCCAGTACGTGAGTCATCTTGGCAGGTAGATGTTCCTGCTGCTGAACCATGTACTTGCTGCTGGACCAGCCCCACAAATGCAGCCCCAGAGTCTCTCTATGAGATGTGGGGGAGCTCATGTGTTGCCTTCTACCTGATGCCCCCTCTCTGTGTTTGTCCCTGGCCTCAGCGTGATCTCTGCCGTTATTTTGCAGGGGTACTTTTCGATTTGAGAGGCCTGATGGCTCCCACTTTGATGTCCGAATCCCACCCTTTTCCCTGGAAAGCAACAAAGATGAGAAGACCCCCCCCTCCGGCCTTCACTGGTAGAGCAGACTGAGTGCTGAGACCCACAGAGACCTGTGTGTGTTGTAGACCTTTGCCTCTCCATTATGCTGCAGCCAAGAACACGGAGCTTTTAAACATTTTAAACCATTTTTGTTTTAACTGTTGTCTTAACGGGGAGGCTTTTTTTGAACTTTAATACTGGCTCTCTCAGGCTGCTTGTAACCATAAGCTGTGTTACAGTTAACTTTTCCCTCCGTGGCACCTGCTGAGGCTGGAGCTGGGGGACGTGGATCCGTGCTGCTGCATCAGACTGGCCCCCTCAGCAGGCCTGGACCCTTTCCAATGTGTTGTGAATTCTCTGCAATGTGAGGTTTCTCTAATAAACTGGCCCTTCCAGTTGCAACCAGTCTTCCTTTATAAACCAAGGCCGAGGCTTTGCACCCAGCTTGTTGCTCCCCCCTCCTTCTTGTGCAAAGTGGAGTCAGCCCTGGACTTCTTGCCGCTTGGGAAGGCAGCAGTGAGGTTTTTATTTTTAGAGAGCAGGGACATGAGCTCAGCCTTCCTGCAGTGCAGCTGCTTTCTGGGATGTAGCCAGGGTGTGGTGGAGCAGCCTGGGAGATGTGTTCCTTGTGCAGCCCTTCTGGGCTGTGCTGGGGGGATGTGCAGCCTGTTTCATTGGGGCAGGGCGTGGGGAAGGTGGGCTGGCAGGTGGTGCTGAGCAGGCTGCCACGCTGCTGGGTGTGCACACAGCTTTGGGTTGCATACTGTGATTATCCAGGAGAGCTGAAGGGAACCCTTCCCCCTCGGAGGCTTGCCCTGCTGCAGAGATGTGCCTCCCAACTGCTGGAGGATCCTCCCTGCTCACCCTGTGGCTGTAACTGTTTCCTTGGTAGTTTCTGCTTTGGCAGGAAGAGCTTGTTTTAACCTGCCGTGCTCTGGCCGCAGTCAGGTCCTGCTTGGCTTTCTGGTCCTGCTTGCTCAGCTCGGCGGGTTGTGATTTTTTTGGTAGTCTGTGTGGAGCACTCTGCAGTTCTGTGCAGGTCAGCAAAATACCTGTGAGCTTATGGATTTGTGGGAATCTTGTGTTTTACACACACAGGGCCTGGTCCACTCTGCAAACCAGGCAATTCTTAAAAGCCAAAGCGGCTCTCAGCAGCTCTGAGGATTGCAGAGATCTGGGGAGACGTCATCCTCCGTGGTGGGTCCCCTCTGGCTGTCTGTGGGTTCCCAGACTTCTGGGTGATTCACAGGGGCAGAGGTAGGTAGCATAGGAGCCCTAAGCAGAAAAAGTTCAAATCTTGCACCTTTTCTTGGTCTTGCTAAAGTGACAGGGTTTAACTAACTCGCAGGACTGTTTTTCTTGATTCAGAAGTATCCTAGTTACTCTCTCTTACCCAGAGTCTTCTCTGAACAGGCTCTTTGCATTCAGCTCTGCAGGGCAGTGCTATGGGCCAGCTGGGCTGAAGGGCACACAGGCTTTGGGGGAAGCCCTGGGTGCTGTCCTGCAGCCATCAGCAGGTACCTGTACAGAGACACTTGATTACTGCTGCTTAAACAATGTGTATCTGTCATGGGTGTCTTTGTGTCTTCCTTCATGTCAGGTAGGACATGCCATTTTTAGAGGTGAAAGCTTTAGCCAGCCAGCCTGCTTTTAGGGGTAGAAAAGGTTCCATAAGAACAGCCCACAGCCCCATATTGCCACTGTCATGCTGAATTATTGGCAGGAGGAAAAGAGGGCGATTCCTCGTGTTGAGAGGAGTCTGGGGCCTGTAGGAACCTGCTTTTCCCCCCCTCCCATGGTTTGGAGCAGCAGCTGCCCTGCCTCTCCCTCGGGCTGCCCGCTGCAGCTTTACCAGCCGTTGCAACATCACTGTAAATGTTTAACCCTGCTGCTCAGCTGCCCGCGTTTCTGGGGTGGTTTCTGGGGTGCTGTGGACAGAATGCTTTCCAGGAACAAGCAGAGAGTTCGGCAGTGGTCCTGGGGAGCCGGGGCAGCTTGTGGTGCGTTGGGTGTGATGTGAGGGCACAGCTGGGCCCAGAGCAGATAGGTTGTTTGTTGTTTGGTTGGGGTTTTTTTTTTTGCGTGTGTGTGGATAATGACTGGCAAGAACCGAGGCGGCACGGGGAGCACGGGAATGTTTCGGCTCCATCAGCCTCTCCGGAGCTGCCTGGGGGCTCTGCGGGGCCTTTCCGCGGCTGCCGCTTCCCCGGGGAGCGTTTCGGAGCGCGGGCGGGCTTGCTGTGCTCTCCTCTGTAAATCCCTGTACAAAGAACTGACCAATAAAGCGCTGACGGAACGGCTGCCGCCTCCCGGCTCTGCTTGTCCCCCCCTCGGCGGGCAGGGCCTCCCGGGACCCGCCTCCCCGGGGCCGCCCTCCCCGCCCTTCCCGCCGCCATCTTCACCGGGGCGGGCCACCGGGATGGCGGCGGCCGGAGCGCACCGGCCGGGGCCGCTGAAGCAGCAGAACAAGGCTCACAAGGGAGGGAAGCACAGCGGGTCGTCCCAGCGCCGCGCTGGAGGTGAGGCGGGCCGGGCCGGGCCGGCTTCTCCGCCGCCGCCCCCGCCGGCCTTCCCGCCTGACCACGCGCTCTCCTCGCAGGCCGCGTCCCCCTCAAGGCGCAGCCCCGGCGGCGGCTCCGCGAGCTCAGCCGGGTGGACCGGCGGCACCAGGCGCTGCAGCTCCGCCGGCAGCGCAAGGAGGCGGTGAGGGCCCCGGGGAACGGGCTGCGCGGCGGGCCAGGAGCTGGGCCCGGCAGCGGAACGGGTGCCTGGGGGCCTGTTCGGTTTGGGGCGGGCGGGGTCGGGATGAGCTGTGGAGGGACCCGGGCTTGACTTGGGGCCGGGGCTGGAGCTGGGCCGGGTTCACGCCCGCCGTTCTGCCCGCAGGTGCTGGCCGAGAAGCGCAGCTTGGGCAGCCGGGACGGGCCCCCGCGCCTGGTGGTCGTGGTGCCGCTGCACGGCCGGGCTGCCGCCCGCGACCCGCTGCCCCTGCTGCAGAGCCGGGACTCGGCTCTTGTCCGTCTGGGTGAGGGCAGGGCCGGTGACTTCGCCCTCCTCTGCCCCCGGCTAAAGCAGCGCTGGCGCTTCGTGACAGCACAGGCAGGTGAGGAAACGCCACCGCTGATGTGGTTCTGGCTCGGCAGGCTCGGCAGCCTCAGTAATGGAGGTGTTTTCTCTGCAGGGGACCTTCACACTGTCTTAGACCTAGCGAAGGTTGCTGACTCCCTGCTGTTCATCCTGGATCCTGCAGATGGCTGGGATAGTTTAGGGGAGCACTGCCTCTCCTGCCTCTTTGCACAGGGGCTCCCCAGTTACGGTGAGCAAGTGAGAAACATAAAGGGCTTCTAGTGGGGTATAGGTCAAGGGGATGCTTGATGGGGAAACTGATCGAGTGCTTGTTAATGCTTGGTAGAAGAGTTACAAGAAGGTTGACCCTCTGATCCTGTTCTATGCACTACTTGGTAGCTCTTGCTGTCCCAGGGGGCACTGACTTGCCACCCAAGAAGCGGATAGATGCCAAGAAGAAACTTGCCAAAGCCATCGAGAAGCGCTTTCCCGAGGCCAAGCTCTTTCCCCTGAACACGGAGCAGGAATCCTCCCTGCTGCTGAGGCACCTGGCTGCCCAGAAGCAGCGGCACCTGGCTTTCCGGGACAGGCGGGCTCACCTGCTCGCCTGCGCTGCCGAGTTTGTGCCTGGTCAGGAGAGTCACCTGGTTGGGACCTTGAAGGTGTCTGGCTTTGTCCGGGGACAGACCCTCGATGTGAACAGGCTGGTGCATATTGTGGGGCACGGAGACTTCCAGATGAACCAGGTGGATGCACCCCCCGACCCGCTCTCTCTGAACCCCCGAGTGGTTAAAGGACAGAAGAGGAGCCAGGACATGGAGGTGCAGGTGTGTTGGCAGTCAGGGCTTTTCCCCTCCTGGTAGAACACAGTGTTTCTAAATTTCCATCAGGAAAACAACATAAAATGGGTGTATGTGGTTGAGGGGGAGTAATGGAGCTTTATCAGGACAGCCAGCAGGGCTGTGTTCTGCCACTGGGCTGAGATTCCTTGGACGTGGCATGTAATGAGTGTTATGTTGCAGCATAATAAACATGATAGGAAGGGAGTTTCATTTCAGACTGATGGCTAGCTCAAGCTGGGTGTCTTCATAGCAGGGAACTCTGCTCTTGCCCTTCAGGATGATTCTGTAAATGGTACTGATGAGATGGAGGAAGATGTTAAAGTCCTGATGAAGGCAGATCCAAACAAGCAGGAGTCTTTGCAGTCAGAAGTGGTTCCTGATCCTATGGAAGGGGAGCAGACGTGGCCCACTGAAGAAGAGCTGCATGAAGCAGAGGGTAAGTTGCAGTGATACTTCTGTACCTTTTCCTTGTTCCTGTGAAGAGTGTTACTAGAAATCCTCTGTAAATGGGATGGCTGAGGGTGGGTGTGAAGAAATGTGTTCCTTGGGACCCCAGGGCTTCTGTTCTTAGTCTCATCACCTGACTGCTGGGCTGCATGGGCTGCCTGGCAGTTAGCAGGGTTACATTTTAGCTGCCTTTTCTGGACCATGACAGTTCTGTGCTGGGAAACACATGTCTAAAGCTGATGTTGGCTCTCCTGGCGTAAATGTTGCTGAGGGAAAGGAGAATTGTTCCTGTGTTAACTCTTAGTTGGAATCCTACAGCTTCTCTGAAGGCAAACAGGAAGGTGGTGAAGGTCCCCAAAGGCACATCCAAGTACCAGGCTGCCTGGATTGTGGATGATGAAGAAGAAGGCAGTGAGAAAGATGATGATGATGATGATGATTATGAAGATGATGACATCGATGATGAGATGATGGAAGATGCAGTTTCCCAGGTACCTCCAAGAGCTGATATTGCAGGTGATCTCTAGGGCACTAGTGCTTATCCTTGGACTGTCGTGTCCTTTCTTGCTTCATGCAGGGGCACAACACAGAGCCAGGACTTGCCTGGATTGACATTGTTAAATCTCTTTTGCATTATGCTGCTTCTTGGGCCTGTTAGATACGGAAATGAGGGACTTGTAGCTTGGGTCATAACTCACGTAGTGTGAGTACAAATGGGGTTTGCAGGCCTGGGTGGGCATCCTGTGCTGATGGGCTCTGTGCTGCCTTCCCTGGCAGGAGGGGGAAAGCTGTGAGGAGGAAGAGGAACCTGCAGAGGAGGAATGTGAGACCATGACCATTTCTGAGTCCCTGCGGGACGACCAGTATGATGAGAAGGTGGAGGAAGATGAACAGGTGCTGGAGAGATACAAACAGGAGAGAATGGATGAAATGTTTCCAGATGAGGTGGACACACCACGTGATGTACCCGCCAGGGTCCGGTAAGAAACTGGACACTTTGCTGGGAGAGGAGGTGGAAGGTGCCTTTCTGTCTAGTTTGGTGAGGTAGGGCAGGAAGCCTGTGATGTCTTAGCCATGGTGTCTGAACCTGGCTGAAGGACTCTTCTGAAGACACATCTTTGGGCTCTGAGGCTTCCAGGGGAGACCCTAGTTGGGGAGCAGTGGGTGGGCCTGGGGAGCTGGGTCCTGACCTGGGAGAGGGAGCAGGATGGCAGAGCAAGGGGAGGTTGTCTGGGGACTTGGCTGCTCTTTCTAGCCCTCCCTGTGCTAAGTTATTCTCTGGGAACAAATGTTTGCTTTGCCCTCTGGAGGTCTGAGTCCTTGTGCATCACAGAAGGTGCTGGCCAGGCACCTAGATTAGTAAAGTAGTTTGTCTTTCCTGTTATCTGTCCTTTAGGTTCCAGAAGTACAGGGGGCTGAAGAGCTTCCGGACTTCTCCATGGGACCCCAAAGAGAATCTCCCCAGGGACTATGCCAGAATCTTCCAGTTCCAGGACTTCTCCCGGACCAGAAAGCACCTCTTCCGGCAAATCGAGAAAGAGGAGACTGAAGGAGCCTCGGTAACTCCCTTTTCTCTTGGTGATCTCTTCCCCTGCTCAGTACTCTTGCTCCTAGTAGGAAGGACTCTGCAGAGGCGTGGCTGAGTTCCCTGTTGAAAGGAGTATTCACAGCTGATCCTCTCTTGGCAGGTTGGCTGGTACGTTACCCTCCATGTCTGCAATGTCCCTGTCTCAGTGATGGAGAGCTTCAAAGAAGGGAAGCCCCTAGTCCTGTTCTCGCTGCTTCCCCACGAACAAAAGGTGACTAAGCACAGCCCTGCTGATGTCTTGTAGGTGTGCAGCTCCTTGTCTCATTCCCTCAGGCTGCATGGCTTAGAGTGGTTCTGGCTGCAGAGGGTTTGGGCTGAAATCTCCCTGCATTGTTCACATTTCAAAGTAGGACTTTCCCTTCAGAGCAGGCTGAAGCTGCCAGGGTGTTAAGACTCAAGTGTCCAAGCCTGGCTGAGGTGTCTGCATTGGTGACCAGCAGCCCTTTGGAAAGCCATTAAGGACATTTGTTCCTGCTGCAACATCCCATTGCTTTTTGCTCTGGCCACCATCTGGTCAGCCCTGCCTCTCCAGCCCCTCACTCCCTGCCTCTCCTCCAGATGTCCGTCTTGAACTTCCTGGTGCGGCGGCACCCCAGCAACAGCGAACCCGTGAGGGCAAAGGAGGAGCTGATCTTCCACTGCGGGGTCAGGCGCTTCCGAGCCTCCCCCCTCTTCTCCCAGCACACCTCAGGTTTGTGAGGGGCTGGTGGGCTGGGCATGGGAATGCCAGGAGGTGGGGCTGGGGTTTCTAGGGCAAGAAGCCTGTGATGTCTTAGCCGTGGTGTCTGAACCTGGCTGAAGGACTCTTCTGAAGATGCATCCTTAGGCTCTGAGGCTTCCAGGGAGGGGGGACAGTGGCAGGGCTTGGGCAGGGTGGCTCACGGGTCCGGGCACGGCAGTGGCAGGGTCTGCACAGCTGGTAGCTCAGGGCATCGCCTTAATTCCCAGGTACTCTGTATTAGCAGAGGAGGGGAGTTTGTCACCGGTTTTCCTAAAGCATGGAGCTGTTTGCTAGGGAAGAATGGGCTCAATGGGTTTTCCCAGAGCTCTGAGGACAGCTGTGGGCCTGAACTTGACCATTGCTCTTCTGTCCTAGCTGATAAGCACAAGCTGGAGCGTTTCCTGCGCCCGGATGCTGCCGTGGTGGTGACTGTTTACGCCCCCATCACTTTCCCTTCTGCCTCAGTGCTGCTTTTTAAACAGAGAAGTAATGGTAAGTTGTTAAGAGCTGAGGAAGTCTGGGAAACAACCTTTAGCTGCCCATTCCCATACCCCACTTAAAAGTGCATCTATCCAGAACATATTACTTGAAAAAGGTGTCTCCTTCATGTCGTCAGAGAAGACTAATGCATTTCCATCCTGACTGTCACTGGCATCTTGGTCTGTCCCTGCTGTGGGGTTGCTCTGGGCCTGGAACTGTTTGTGGAAGGGGATGCTGGAGGCACCTCCCATGGTGCTGCCCCAGTGTGTAAGTGACCCTGCCTTGCAGGAATGCACGACCTCATTGCCACGGGCTCTTTGCTCTCCGTGGACCCCGACAGGATTGTCATCAAGCGGCTGGTGCTCAGTGGCCACCCTTTCAAGATCTTCACCAAGGCGGCCGTCGTGCGATACATGTTCTTTAACAGAGGTACAGCCTGTGGAGTGGGGAAGAGGGGATGTGGGAGCAGAACTCCTGCCCCTGTGGGAGTGGTTGTGTTGAGGCAGCAAAGCCTGTTTCTTAGTTTCTTACCTGCCTTTTCTGTTTTGATCTCCAGAGGATGTGATGTGGTTTAAGCCAGTGGAGCTGAGGACAAAGTGGGGTCGAAGAGGACACATCAAGGAGCCATTAGGTAGGTTTGGGTCTCTGTTCATCTCTGGGCTGCTGGGCAGGGTGTAGCCCTCGTGGGCAGGAGAGACAGCTAATGGCCTCTTCTGCTTGCTGCCTAGGGACCCATGGCCACATGAAGTGCCACTTTGATGGACAGCTAAAATCTCAGGACACGGTGCTGCTGAACCTCTACAAACGTGTTTTTCCAAAATGGACTTACGACCCCCACGTCCCGGAGCCCGTGTCCTGGGTGAGGAGCGAGAGCACAGTGCCAGAGGTGGAAATGGAATGAGCCTTTGTGCCTGAGCTCCCTGGATGCTGTTCTCAGCCCATGCACAGTGAGGACAGCACTGATGTTCTGGACCTGTTACTGCTGGGGTCTGTACAGGGGCAGCTGTCTCACCAGCTGCTGTTCAGGTACCAGCTATAGATATTTATTTTAATGGAAAATGTTTTTAAAAAACATTTAAGTGCCTGTGTCTTGGTGGTGGTGGGCAGCTGTGGAGGCTGAGCAGGGAGGCTGTGTGCACCCCTTCTCTTGTGAATCCCATGGTCCACTGGAGTAGTTGTCTGTCCCTTGTACCCTGCCACATGGTCCAGGGATTTTGCTGTTTTGAGGACAGGAGTTTGCTGGACGTTATTGTTGATGCTGAGGAAGAAAGGGAAAGTAGCAGGTGGGGAAAGGGACTGAGTGCAGCTCCTGCAGGCCTGACCCAGAGCAGGGTGGCTGGGGAGGGGAGAACAAGAAGCACTTTGCTTCTAGGCCCTCCCAGTAGTGACCCTTTGCTTTGGAACCAAGTGACTCTGCTGTAGAGACCAAGACCAGCTTCCCTCATCCTGCCACAAGAACTTCCAAATGTTTGGGGTCATTAATCTTTTTAGTGCACAAACCAGACTGTACAACTGCAGTGTGAGGTTTCTGCTGCTCCAGACACCACTCCCTTCTCATTCTGCTTTCCCAGGGAGGTCTGTCAGCCAGGTCAGGGAGCTCAGGTCCACGTTTCCCCCGCAGAGCACGACACAAACGTTCTCCACATCCCGGGGGATGGCCTGGAACTGCTCCGAGAGCACGGCTGCCACTCCCACCCCCGCTGTTGGCTCAATCAGCAGCTTCATCCGTTCCCACACCAGCTGTGTGGCTCTCTGTGGGGACAGAGCAGCAGCTGTCAGCCCAGCAGTGAGCACAGGCAGCTCCGGGCTGCCAAGGGCACTGTGTGTGCTCCCTGGGAAGGGAGAGCAGAGCTTTTGCCAGCCCTTTCCAGCTGGAGATAGTGTGGGTGTTGTGCAGCTGGTGTGAAAGGGGCTTGTGCTGCCGTGGGGGGGCGTAGGGGTGAAAGGGGCAGAGTGGTTGGAGGCAGTTACCATGAGAAGGGAACAGGGAGCCTTTACCTTGATTTCTTCCTCTGAGACTGTGAGGACATCATCAACCCAGTCCCTGATGATGGGCCACGTGGTTGGTCCGATGCTGGTTTTAACTGCATCTGCGATGGTGTCCGGGGGGTGAAGGTTGGGGGTCAGCTCCCCCCTTACCTTGGACTGGTAACAGTCATCTGCATTCTGTGGCTCGGCAGCAAACACCTTCACGTCTGGTCTCAGAGCCTGCAGGGAGCAGAAGGAGCTGCTCGGGTTGGACTACCTGCCTGTCCTCTGCTGCTGCATGCACAGGGAGCCAAGCAGGCCACACTGCAGCCCCAGCCAGCCACGGGTTTCCCCAGCAGGTCTCTCTGTTTTTAGAAAGAAGAGCTGCTGGCTGACTTTGGGAACCCTGTCCTTCCCATGGGGAGATGCAGCCACTGCTCCCCCCATGAGCTGTTGCCTACCTTGATGGCCACAGCTATTCCTGCAATCATTCCTCCACCTCCAACAGGAACCACCACGGCGTTGACCTCGGGTGCCTGTGCAGAAAGGAATCAGTCCTGGTACCTCAGGTTCCCCCTTTTTGCTGTACCCCTGTCCATGAGGAGCAGAGCCCTGGGCTGGGTCTGGGCCCTGTGTTTCCCTCACCTGCTCCAGCACCTCCAGGGCAATAGTGCCTTGCCCTGCAATCACTGCTGGCTCCTGGTTCGGGTGCACCATCACTCCTCCTGTCTCCTGGACTACACGAGCTGCTGTCTCTGCTCTGGACTAAAAGAAAGACAGCAGGTGGTTGCCTCAGTGCAGCTGGGCTGTGTCCCTGCTCGGTCTCCCTGTACCCTCACCTTGTCACTGGGCTCACAGAGCACCAGCGTGGCACCATAGCTGCTGATGGCAGCTTGCTTACAGCCCGGGGCTGTCCGGGGCACCACGATGTAGGCTGGGATCCCTGTGTGATGAAAGAGGAGGCAAATCTTAACACCCAAAAAGCTGCAAGCAGCTGGTTGGTGCTGCAGCAATGAGGTGATGCAGCTGTGTTGAGGAGAGGGACACCCTGCTCATCTCCAGAGGTGCCTCTGCCCAGGATCCAACTTTGCATCTACTCCTGGCCCTGTGCCTGCTGCTCCCTGGGATGGAGCTGGAGCTTGGGGTACATGTTACCTTCTGCCTGGGCAGCACAGGCGAGTGCCTGGCCATGGTTCCCGCTGCTGTGTGTCACCACGGCACGGGGCAGCCCCCCACCAGCACGCTGAGTGTCCTCAACAAGGGTCCTGACAGCGTTCAGGGCACCACGGATCTGGAGAGAGCACAGCCCCCTCAATGCTGCTACCCAGGAGCTGGCACAGCGGGCAGTGCAGGCACAGGGGGAGTGTTGTAGAATCACAAGCTGATTGGGGTTGGAAGGGACCTTAAAGATCATCCAGTTCCAACCCCCTGCATGGGCAGGGACACCTCCCGCCAGCCCAGGCTGCTCCAAGCCCCATCCAACCTGCCCTTCAGCACTGCCAGGGATGGGGCAGCCACAGCTTCCCTGGGCAACCTGGGCCAGGGTCTCACCACCCTCATTTAAAAAAAATGTCTTCCTAATATCTAGTCGAAATCTTCTCTGTTCCCCCTTGTCCTCTCACTCCCAGCCCTTGCAAAAAGTCCCTTCCCAGCTTTCCTGTAGCCCCTTCAGGCACTGGAAGGTGCTCTAAGGTCTCAGAGCCCTCTCCAGGCTGAACCCCCCAACTCGGCGTGTCCGTGAGCAGAGCTGCTCCGGTCCCTGAGCATCTCTGGCCTCTGGACCTGCTCTAACATGTCCTTATGTTGGGGGCCCCAGAGCTGTCCTCCCTTGCAGCCTCCCCTGTGCCCTGGGGAGCGGTGCAGCCCCCACGCAGGGTGCCAGAAGCCACTTCAGCTGCCAGGGCTGCGGGAAAGCGAGTTTCTCTGCCACAAGGAGCGGCCTCTGCTCGGGGGCCGCCGAGAGCCGCCGTCCCCGCGCACCTTGAAGGAGCCAGTCCTCTGGAAGAGCTCGCACTTGAAGAGCAGCCGTCTGCCGGCCAGGCGGTCCAGGCTCGCGCTGGTGAGCAGCGGGGTGCGGTGGATCCGGCCCCGCAGCCGCTTCTCGGCCGCCCGGACATCGGGCAGGCCCGGGCGGGACGGCGCGGCCATGTGCGGGCCGCCCCCCGCCGCCAGCGCGCATGCGCCACGCGGGATTTTTGTCCCTGCGCGGCCGCCGTCCGCCCGTCCGCCCCGCCCCCGGCGCAGGGAAGATGGCGGAGGGGCTGGAGCGCGTCCGCGTCTCGGCCGCCGAGCTGCGGGACATGGTGGCTGCGCAGGCCCGCGGAGGAGGTAAGGGGGGCGGTGGGGACCGGCGGGGGTGGGAGCGAGCCGGGGGCTGCCCCCTGCGCCTTCCTTCAGCCCGGGCCCCTCCGCCGCGCCGCCCGGCTGGGGTAGGGACCGGGGCTGGGCCGCCGCCCCGCCGGGTCCGCGTCGCCCCGGAGACGGTTGTTGCTCAGTTAACGGTACAAACGCGGTGAGAACCGGGGCTGCTGGGAGGTTGGGCGGCGGGTGGAGCGGCTTTGCCCCGCCGTCGGGTCGGTCTTTGCCCCCTCGGGACCGTTCAACCGCCTCCGGGGCCCGTCTCCCGGTAGCGGTGCGAGGTTCGTCGGTGCCGGGTGCTGAGAGGAGCGGAACGCTGAGGGGATGTCGTGTGGAACAGTCCGGGTTGGGTGGAAAGGTTAATTATGCCTTGTCCAGGTTGTGTTCTCTGGTGAGTCTTTGTGTAGAAACAGTTACAGAGAAAAGAGAAACGTTGCAGAGCTGTGAGCTGGGGGGAAGCGTGTCTGTCTCAAAGCAACGTGCCGGCAGAGCAGGGGGTGTTGGGGAAGGCAGCTCCTGCGGCCAGAGCGGCTCCGGAGCAGCCACAGGCAGATGCTGCTGCCACCTCTGATGCTCAGACTTTATGTCTGGTACTTGCATGTGTCTGCTCAGCTCCTGCATTGGGCTTTATCCCTCTCTTTCTCAGCTGGTCGGTGCTTGAGGCACAACCTGTTGCAGGATGTGTTTTGTGACTGAGTCAGGCTGAGGATTTGCTCAGCTTTGTTGTACTTTCTCATTTCCTACTCTTGCTCTGTGATTTCCTGTAAACTTTGACAGAGGATTTCAGACCTGTTCTCTTGGACCTGCCCTGAGGGTGACAGGCTCTTTGTCTTAATCTTTCTTTGTGAATAGTCACGATACTTTGTACTTCATATTTTTTTTTGTCTTTGACTGGTTTGTGGCAGGAGTAACTTTCTTCTTTCCATTTTTCCCCAGAAAACATGAAGGAAGTAAAGGAACCAAGGCATCGTAAAGACAATAGGCGCCCAGACCAGGAGATTTACAAGCCTGGTCTCTCCCGACTGAGGAGCAAGGTAGTGCTGTCTAAGCAGGAGGCCACAGAGAAGGAGAAGAGCAGAGCTGAGGAGAGTGCCAGTGACAAGGGCCTTTTGGGAGGAGGGACTCCAGCCCTAGAGGATTTTGGCAGAGCTGGTGGCCCCAGGCAGAACAGTCCTTTGCAGGAAAGTGAAGAGACAGAGGCTAAAGAGGGTCTTCACAGCCAGGAGAACTTGTCCAAGCAGCCTGCTCCAGATGAGTGGTGTCCCAAGTCCACCAGGAGAACCAAGAAACCAGACCAGCAGATCTACCAGCCTGGGAAACGCCTGCACCCAGCTGCCAAGGACCCGTCCCTGTGCTCGGCTGCTGAAGAGGTCACCAGCAGGATGGAGCAGCTGAGAGTCGAGAGAGACGAAGAGACTGAGAAAGGTACCGGAAAAGACAATCACAGGAAAACCAAATCAAACAAGGAGGATAGAGGGGGGAGCCTGGCAGGGGAAGGAGCCAAAGCCTCGAGGGGAGAAACGGGAAAGCGACCGGAGCGCAGGAGAACAAGCGAGGAGGCGCTGCAGGGGAAGCTGGGCTGCCCCAAGCGCTACTCCCGCTCCGACAAGCGGCGCAGCCGGTACCGCACCTGCAGCACCAGCTCCGCCGGGAGCAGCAACAGCGTGGATGGAGCCCCACTGGTGGATGGGGTGGAGAGGAGGCAGGAGCGTGCCAGGGAGAGGATGCGTCCTAGGAAGCAGCTTTCCGCCTCCTCCACTGACTCCTTGGATGACGACAGGATCGATGAGGCAGAAGCGTATGTCTCCAGCAGGAATCTGGAGAAGAAAAAGCTTAGTCGAGCTTCTAGGAGCGAGAGCGAGTGGAGCAGCAATGGCAGGGAAGTCAAGGGGCACTTTCGAGTCACGTTTGACAGCAAAACCATGAGCAGGGATGTCAGTCTGGTAGAGACAGAGAAAAAAAAGCCCCCGAAGGCGTTTGTTAGTTACAATGACTCAGAGACTTCGGAGGCGAGGAGCCAGAGCAGAGAGCCCCAAGGGAGGGGCCGTGGGATTCTGTTCCTGCCTGCCAACACGGACCTCTCTGCCAGCAGCGCAGGCTCCCCCGAGCCCACCCACCCTGGGCCCAGGCTCCTGCTCGGGGGGGCTGGCAGCAAAGGCCCCCGAAGCCGCGGCCGAGGCGGCACCGCTCGCAGGCTGTGGGACCCCAACAACCCGGACCAAAAACCTGCCCTGAAAAGCCAGACCACTCAGCTGCACTTCCTAGACACGGACGATGAAGTGAGTCCCACCTCCTGGGGCGAAGCCCGCCAGGCCCAGACATCCTACTATAAGTTCCAAAACTCTGACAATCCCTATTATTACCCTCGGGCCGCTGGCCAAGGCCCCCAGTATCCTTACGGGGGGTACTCCCTGCAGTATCCCATGGGTCCAAGCAATGGTGTGTACCCAGGAGCCTATTACCCCGGGTACCCCAGCCCAGTGGGGCAGTACATGTGTGGCCCACTCCCTCCCACGCCTCTGAGTCCCGAAATGGAGCAGCAGATGCGGAACATGCAGCAGCAGGAGCTCAGCAAGCTCCTCCGCGAGGCTGGGAACCAGGAGCAGCAGCTCAGCAATCTGCTTTCCAGAGACCGCATCAGCCCGGAGGGGCTGGAGAAGATGGCCCAGCTGAGGTTTGTGGCTGGGCTGTGGAGGGGGTGTGTGACCAAGTCCTTTCCAGGGTGAGCTGCTAGAGCTGCTGTCTAGAGAATGGTGGTGTCTCCTTGGGGATCTGATAGACTGGAGACCACAGGATCACTGAGGCTGGGAGGTGGGGCAGTGGCTCACTAGCTTTTGGTGTGCTGGGTCTGTTTGTTGTGTGCTAGTGGCCTGTGGGTATCAGAAGGAAACTGTGGGTGAAGATAACGATTTCTCTGGGCTGGGAGCTTGGCTGTGGCTTCTTGTGGTTGTGGAATGCCTTGCCCATGTTGCAGGGTTGTGGAGGAGCAGCACAAGCATCTGCTGCAGCTCTTGGGTTCTTCTTGCTTGTGCTGGAGCTGATCTCTCTCAGTTCCAGAGCTCTTGCACCCTTTCAGTATTTGCTGGTGAACTTCTGCTTTCTTACCTGTCTTCTGGTAGCTGCTGTCTGATTTGCATTGTGGGCTTCAGGGGTGGTGACTGCTGGCTTGTGCACGTGACACATTGTGTGGGTTCCTGACATCATGTGACAGTGACAGCACCTTTTGAGCAGTGGGTATTTCTGCTCTTGACACCACTCACCCCTGCGACACGTGGCAGTCTGGTGGGAGCAGCCTGGTGACACCAGCTGGCAAAAGGGAAGTGACACGGGTGCTTTGCAGGGTAGTTAACATGGCTGTAGACTTGGCATCTCACATTTACCTGTGACATCTGTGTTTTCTCTGGAGACTGATTTTCAGAGCCGGCTGGCAGTAAATCATAGAATCATAACATGGTTTGGGTTGGAAAAGATCTTAAGAGATCATCTGGTTCTGACCCCCCTGCATGGACAGGTTGCTCCAAGCACTATCCAACCTGCCCTTGAACACTTCCAGGGATGGGGCAGCCTCATTTTCTCTGGGCAGCCTGTTCCAGTGCCTCACCACCCTCCTCCAGTCCAGCAGGTGGGCTTATCTCAGGCCTTGTTCTGTGTTTTGGAGACTTGTGCCATAGACTGCAGGGTGGCGTGTGTCTGTGCTGGAAGCAGCTCTGGAGGTTTCATGTCTTCTTGAGGGTGGCAAGATCACCCAGAGCTCTTGTCTGGAGGGAGAGGAAAGACTGCACAGTCCTGCTGTGGCCCCTGTGAAGTCCACTCTGCTCTGGGAGAGTAGGCAAGGTTGGCCCTGGCCCTGCCAGCAGTGTCCCTTGGACAGTGTCCATCACTGTGGTGTGTCAGAGTGTGTGCTGCCAGCTCTGTGGGGCTGTGCTGGGGTTCTTGGATCCAGGTGCTGTTCAACAGGTGTCCATCTGCAGAAACATCTTGGTTACATTTCTCTTGGTCAGTGTTTGTGCTGTCCAGGCACCGGGGGGGGGGGCGGGGTCTGCATGAGGTGGGGCAGCAGCACCTTGTGCAGAACCACCCGCATCCTCTTCTGCCTCTGTCAGGTTCCCCAGGCTCTGCCATCCATGCTGCTTTTCTGCAGGGCTCAAAACATGATCAGGGATCGAGCTGCCAAGGCAGTAACAGCTGGAGGATCCCCATTACCATCAGCTTGCCCTGTGTGTTGCAGAGCTGGTTCTAGCCTGCAACTGTTGCGTTGAATTGAGGGGAGGAATTCTGCTTTAGTGTCCAGGGAAGGCTGCTGGGAGCTGGCAAGGGGAATTTAATTTCTGGGACTCTGAGGCTTTATTTCCTTCAGGTGTGACATTCCAAGCTGTCATTCATTTTTGAGGAAGCAGAGTCTCTCTTTCTGCTCTGTATTTTGGGTGCATGGAAGGAGCTGGGAATCATTTTTATGGCAAGACCTCTCCTTCCCCTCTGGTTCTTCGAGTTTATTCCTGGCTTGGAGCAGCCAGACTCCGTGCTTGGAAGGAGCAGAGCCCAGCAGCTCCTGCTTTCTCCATGTTGGTATCAGGAGCCACTTGAGCTGTGCTGTTCCCAGGGCAGAGCCATAGCAGAGCTCCCTGCTAGGCCCTGATCCTTTCTGATTCCTGTGTAAAAGGGCAAGATGGTCCTTTCCAGCTGCCCTCCTGGAGCAGGAAGGGTGTTTGGTTGCAGCAGCTCCCTTCTCCCTCTGGGATGTGTGTCAGACCAGCCAAGCTGCTGGCATCTGGTGCTGGCTGGCTGAAGAGCAGCAGGTGGCTCAGCCCATGTTCCCTGGCAGCTCAGGCCCAGGCTGGGCAGCTGTGTTCAGCACTGATGGTGTTTTGCTGCAGGGTGGAGATGCTGCAGCTGTACGAGCGCTGCATCCTGATGGATATCGAGTTTTCCGATTCCCAGAACGTGGATCAGCTGCTGTGGAAAAATGCCTTTTACCAGGTGATTGAGAAGTTCCGACAGCTCCTCAAGGACCCCCAGGGCGAAAATGCCCAAGAAATTCGGAACAAACTGCTCCAGCTTCTAGATGAGGTGAGGAGAGAGAAACTCCTCTAAATGTTTGGGTGGGATTGTTGCTTACAATGGGATGGTGTAACTGGGCAACCAGCCTTGATCCTGCTCGTATCTCTGTGCCTTAGGCCATCCTTGTGTGAGGAGAATGCTCAGACAGGTTGTGAGTTAGTGTGGCAGACCTAGATTTGGGTGGAGACTTGTTAGAATTTTAACCAGGCTTGTTTGGGTGTGGTTTATGTTAATGAGAAATTGATTTAAGCCAAAATGAAATGAGCATCCTGACGTGGGAATAACCAGCATTCCTGGAGGTGTTTGTGCCATCTTTATCAAATTTGTTAAAAGTCATTCTGTTAAATGTGCAGCTCAGTTTACTCTCAGTAGAAGGCAGGTTGACATATCTAAGAGGATGTATCTTGTAGAGTTTGGTTGGTGGGAATGGACTGCTGAAGGTCCAGCCTCCTGCTCAAAGCAGGACTCCTCAAGATCAGACCAGTCTTTCTTTTTGTCTAGCTCAGTCCTGAAAACCTCCAAGGCTGGAGGTTCCCCAACCTCCTTGTTATTTTCTGAAGAGAAATGGCTCAGACCTCAGGGAGAGGGACCTTCTTTCTTGCACATGGCAGGGATATTGTGGTGATGTTGTGCTTGTGACCAGAAACAATAATGTCCCAAGTATGTGTGTGTTTTGCAGGGCACTTCTTTTTTTGATGGCCTGCTCCAGAAGCTTCAGGTGTCCTACCAGTTCAAGCTAGAGGACTACATGGATGGGATGGTCATCCGCAGTAAACCCCTGAGGAAAATGGTAGGTTGGTTTCCTCCTGGAGGCTTCTTCTCCTTGTTAATCATATGCAACATGTGCTGCTCTTGCCAAGAGGCAGGCAGCTGTACTTGGAGCAGACATCAGGGTGTTTGCAGGGAATCTTTCTCAGCTATTAGAGAACTTGTTGAACCAACTCTGGTGCATTAACATTTCTTAGCTTCCTTTGCAAAGAACAAAGGAAGTACCAGCTTTGTACCAGCTCTGTGACCAGGACTAATAAAGGGAAAGGAGTGCCCAGAGTTGCCCTGGCCCTGCCTTAGATGTTGAACAGCTCTTATTTCTGTCTGTGGCATCATGGAGATTGAAGAAGGAAAGCTCACAGTTGTGCTGCCTCCTGGGACACTTGACTGTCTTGCCCTGAGCTGGGAGCGCAGGTGTGAGGGACAGCTGGGAAAGGAAATTTTAGCCCAGCTTGATTCCCTAAGCTGTGTTTATATAACAGCTGTCCTCAAATTGGTGATGGGCTGAACAACTTCCTCCTGGAGAGAGAGGGGCTGTTGTGAGAGGGGAGGTGTCTGGGAGCTTGGTTTCCCTTACAAGTGCTGAACCGGTGCCATGGAGCCTCCTCATTTCCTTCTGCTGCCCTTGCCTGGGACCTTCAGTGCGTCAGTGCCCTCCTCTTAGCTCTCTGTGGTCCCTGGTGCTCCCTGGGTCTGCAGGTGAGCCAGCCTGGGCTGCAGGGGTCCCACAGGATGTCCTGGGTGCTTCCCTCCAGGTGAAGTACGCGCTGATCAGCGCCCAGAGGAGCATGATCTGTCAAGGGGACATCTGCCGGTACCGGGAGCAGGCCAACGACACCGCCAACTACGGCAAGGCGCGCAGGTATGTCCCCTGCACTGCAGGGCTGAGCACAGCTCACTGTCTACAAGGGATGGATTTCATGCTTTTAACTTTCCTCCAGCTAAAGAAGTCTGTCCATGCTGCTTTATTGTCTCAACAGATCTGTTTGTTTGTTTTTTAATACTGGGGCTGATGAGTCTGGAGAAGAGAAGGCTTGGGGGGGGTGGGGGGGAGGGTGTCTTATCCATGTATATAAATACCTGAAGGGAGGGTGCAAAGAGGGCAGGGCCAGGCTCTTCTCAGTGGTGCCCCAGACAGGACCAGGGGCAATGGGCACGAACTGCCCCCTCCCTGAAAATGCTCAGGGCCAGGCTCAATGGGGCTTGGAGCAACCTGGTCCAGTGAGAGGTGTCCCTGCCCATGCAGGGCAGTTGGAACTAGATGATCTTTAAGGTCCCTCCCAACCCAGACCAGTCTTTGACTCTGTGATTTATGTGGTCAAGGCTGGTAGACTGGCTGTTGTGTTTTCTGGTAGCTTTTCAGATAGGAGATATTCCCAGATGTATCCATATGTTCTGATGGAGTTACTGGCACTTGTTCCTTCCTGTCACTCTTGTTTCTTTGATATTTTTTTCTGGAGCAGTGACTTGGGGGGCAGGTGGGTAAGTGAGGCCAGCATGGGGCATGGAGCCCTGACATCTGTGGAGGTTTGGAGAATGGGGCAGGGAAAGCTGCTGATCTTGGGGTCTGTGGACATCGTGGAGGATGCTGATACGTCATGGAGGCTGTGGGGAACATGGTGGGTTACAATGTGCCTGAACAGTGTTGATGGATCTGTGTGGCATGGCATAAGCTGGAGAGTTGATAATAGGATTGAGGGAAAATGGGAAGGGATGGATGAGCTGCCACTGAACGATGCCTCCTCTTTTGAGGTGATGAAGTAATTTGAAAATATGGGGAATGAGCTAAGGAAGATGGAGGGTTGAGTCCCAACTGCCATGGAGCTAAAAAGGGGAATTGAGAGAGAGAGATGTTCCCTGAGTATCCTGTTCTCTGTGCCTGATGCTGCACAGGGACAGCACTTTTGTGGCTGGCTTAAATGCTCATTGCCAGGCTGAGCCCGGAGCGTTTGGTTCTGCAGCAGCACCTGCCCCCTCTGCCTGGCTGGGCCTCTCGGGCCGGGCTCGCTGCCTCTGCGTGCTCCTGCAGGCAGAGGGCACTTGTGCGAAGGGCCTGTTCCCTGCGGGACTGCCAAGGGAATCCTGCACAACCAGGAAGGCAACTTGGTGTCCTTTCAGTAAAACTTTCTCTCTGGTTTTTCCCTTTCTCAGCTGGTACCTGAAGGCTCAGCAAATTGCTCCCAAAAACGGCCGCCCCTACAACCAGCTGGCACTTCTGGCCATCTACACGGTAAGATGCTCCTCCTGCAAGGATGCAGCAAGCATAGGAAGAGCCTCTGGGGTGGCTGCAAGATTCCATCTGGTGCAGTGCTCTCAGATGTGTTTTCTAAAAAGAAAAAAGCTGATGGCAGGATGTGCTGTGTGAATTCCAGCTGCTGTGGCTTCAGTCGGCTTTGTTAGATACACGCTGCTCCCTCAGGCTATTGGCATTTTGGGGGCTGTTCTGTGGGCTGTGGAGAGGGCAGATGTTTGAAAAGTGGGTTGAGTTCAAAGTCTGGCATGAGGTTTTTGTGCTCAAGGCTGTGCTGTCATGAGGATGCTGATCCTGTTTGCCATGTCTTCATTGATCCTGTGGGTACTGGTCTAAGTGGCACCCACACATGACATTCTTAAGTTTCAGTTTTGCTGCCTCTCCAGCCATGCAGGAAAAGTTGCTTCAAGGGAGAAGTGATCACAGGAAATGGAAGCATCAGGCTGAGATGTGGGCTGGTAGGGATCTGTCTGTTTTCAACCATGGAAGTTCTTGGTTTAAAGCAGAGCAGGTCAGCACTACAGGGTTCAGAAGTGCATTTCCTTCATGGCTGGGAATGACCTTTCTGACTCCTGGTGTGGGGCTTGGAGCAGTAAGGGTGTCCTGCCTTCTGTGGTGGTCTGTAAGCCCCTAAATGGCTGTGTGTCTTTGTAGCATAAAGGCTTGGGGTGTGCCTTCTCACGGTGTTCCCTGTGGCCAGCCTGTGGGAGGAAAGATGCTGAGGAGCTGCTTGAGGGGATTAGCCCAGCAGCAGGCTGAGGTGAGGGCTGCGTCCTGCCCCACTGCTGGCAGCAGTTTGGCAGAGCCTCCAGCCTTCCTGGGCCTCTGCTCTTTGTAAAACTTACCTGCTGTCACTTCCATATTCATAGTAATGTTGAAAATAGTTATTTCCTGAACTGTCAGGAGTTCAGTATTTATACCTTTGCCCTTTCTCATGTTGTCTGCTGAGAGACTTTTGTGTGGGCCTCTGGGTCGATGGCTTCTGTAGCAGCCTCAGGGCTCGAGAGAGCGAGTTGGTGGCGTCTCCTGCGCTCCCTAAACCTGGCAAAGGGCTTGTGCTTCCTGCTGGTGGCTGTGAATGTGGATGGACAGTTCAAAGTCCTACTTGTGACAGTGTTTGTCATATGTCTGTCTGTCCCAGACAGTATTGAGGGGAGGGCACGTGTATTGAAGGACAGGGAAGGCGAAGTATGTGGGATCTTGGCTCAGAGTGCTCTGGAATGAGTGGCAGCTCTGAGTCTGGTGTCTTTTGCAGAGGAGAAAGCTGGATGCTGTCTACTATTACATGCGTAGCCTGGCTGCCAGCAACCCCATCCTCACAGCCAAGGAGAGCCTGATGAGCCTGTTTGAGGAGACAAAACGCAAGGTGAGTCTTGGAGCTGGGCTGTGGGTGCTGCAGCTGCCCCTGCAGGCACTCCCTGAGGAGCCAGAGAGGAGGGTGGTGGTGGCTTTTGGACCTGGAGTCACCACTTACCCGCTTCTAAGGAATTCCATGTTGGGAGTCAGAAGAGAGAGGCAGCCTTCACAATGATGGTGTCCTTTCTGCCTCTCCTCAGGCTGCTTTTGGGGTTGTTTGTGCAGCTGAAGCTCTTCTTTCTAGGTCACAAACTTTAAAACAGCCAAGCTCAGCAAGGGCTGCATGTTGCTGTGGTTTGCAGCATGGCTGTGGTGGGCAGTATGATTGCTGCCTTATCCCAGAGCTGCCCCACACCTATGGGGGTGAGCAAGAGGGGCTGAAGTCCCTTTGTGCCCCAGAGGGTCACCCCACATCACAGATCTAGCATGTTGGCTGTCACACACCTGAGGACTGGACACAGCTTTTCCTGTCCTGGGGCCGCTGGAGCTGAAAACATCTCACCTGCACTGTCCTGTGGTGTCAGAAACCAAAGTCTGGCCCTGTCAGTGAGTTACTGTGGTTCTGAAGCAGGCAGAAGAGTTCATTTCTCCATGTAAATGAAATCATGTAGTTTTCCTGTACTTTGATCCCTGGGTGATCTGAATCTGCCTTGTCTGCCCAGGCTGAGCAGATGGAGCAGAGGAAGCATCAGATGCTGGATCTGAGCCCCAGCTGCCGGGTGAAGGGCAAGAAGTCCATGCTGCGACAGGTTGGAGATGATGCCACCAGGCTGGAGATCTGGATCCATCCCTCCCACCCCCGCTCCTCCCAGGGCCACGAGTCCGGCAGGGATTCGGAGCAGGACAATGGTCTCGGGAACCTCAGCCCCAGCGACGTGAGTACTGCAGGAGGCAGCAGTTGGCTTTGGTGTCATGTGTTTGGAATGCAGCAGAATGACACTGGATCTGTTTTGCTTTCCTGTTGCTAAATTTTTCAGTGTTTTGGCTTCCCCTATGGGAGCTGTGCCTGGGTCAAGCTGAGGAGCTGGTGACCTCGTGCCTCTGATGTTTAAGGCATGTTGTTACCATCCAATTCTTGGCAACACACGCTGGTGTGGCTGATAGGGGATAGGAGAGGCACAAGCAGCAGATGCTGTAAAATGCCTCTGCTGAGGACTCTGGTTTGGGTGAGGTTGTTGGTGGGAAATGAGGTCAGATGCTGAAGATCAGGGTTAACTGCGACCCTGTAAGCTCTGAGGGTTGTTCTGGAAATGGGTCACTTGTCCCAGTGCCAGCTGATTGGAGCTTGCAGTGGGAATGTGAAAACTGTGGTTCTAATTTCCAGTGTAGGTGTTGCATTTGCATTGTTGCTCTGGTGCAAGGCCAGACTGGTGCCTTTCTTTGGCAAGGCTAAAAAAATAATTGACTAATGGTGCCTCTGGCCTGTCTGTTTGAGCTGTGTACCTTGCAAGAGGAGCCCAAGTGAGCTCTGTTTGTCAGGCCCAGGAATGCAGGCAAAGGCAGTGGTGGTTGGGAGCTCATCCTCTAGGAATCCTCACACTCCTTTGGCACATGAGGCCTGCAAGAGGACTTGCCAGGGCGCTCTGGGCTGCCTGTCCTAAAATGGCTGTTGAGGATGTGAGTTTAGCAGAGCTGGGAAGACCTTCCCCACATAGTCCAGGGCCTAGAGCTTCTCAGACACAACTGTACTTTTATAGTTAGTTTGTGACTTCAGCTGGGTGGAACTGGGGTGAAGTCTTGGAGCTCTGAAAGATAAGCTCTGGCACGTTGCTGCAGCATTTTTAAGACGTTACTGCCCTTGGTTGTTTTCCCTCTCCTCAGCTTTTCTTCTGGAGACCTTTGCTTCCTCGGCATCACTGAAGGAACGTGCCAAGCTTTAGCCTCTCCATCAATCATTAAGATACTTTGACATAAGATGCTGTGAATGTTTTTGAGGCACTAGTTTCTCTTTTGCAGTGCTCCCCTGTGGGATATAACTATTAGCAAAGCCAGGGGCAGCTATGTCTGGTGGTTTGCAGTGCTGTTCACTAGAGCTTGCTCTCTGATCATAGGGGGGCTGTGCTCTCTGAAGTGCCTGGACAGATTGTGTGTCTGATTACTACCATTAGTCTTGATTTCTTCATCTGTTTGAAGTGCTGGCTTGCTGAAAGCACGAGCTTGCTGATCGTGGGGAGGCTGCACAACCAGAAAGTCAATGGCAAAAGGGCAGGGGCAGCTGGGAGGCACAGGTTTGGGTGCTGCTGGCTTTGG
The DNA here is from genome assembly GCF_020740795.1 of Apus apus. NCBI lineage: Eukaryota > Metazoa > Chordata > Aves > Apodiformes > Apodidae > Apus > Apus apus. The sequence continues at coordinate 2,092,342 of NC_067299.1, read as the reverse complement.
TAGCCAAGGTGTTTGTCCTCAGGCTGCCTGTGCTTGCAGTGCAGCACCCCTCTGGTGTTGGTACCACTGCTTACACCATGTCCCCAGACTGATCTGGATTGAAAGTAAGTGAAAAGGAGACCTTAGATCTGCGTCAGTGCCAGAGCTGCCGTGCTGGGAAGCTGTGGGCTGGGTAAGGACAGCAGCTCTTTGGGAAGCTCTGGGCCCCTTGGAGCTACAGCCTCTCTTCCTCGCTGCATCCCTGGGTGGTTCGCAGCTCCCTTGGAAGGAGCAGCCGGGCTGTTGCCACTGTGTGGCACTGTTCGGCCTCGGAAGGGCCCTGCAGCTCTCCTGCCAGCACCTCTGCCCCGCATCCCTCGGCGGGACGGGAACAGCTCTTCTCCCAGGGGATGTGTGCCAGGGCTCACGTGTCGTTTGGGGGAAATGAGTCTAACGGTGTCACCGCCTTGGTCTCTTCCTTGCCAGCTGTAGCCCCTGAGCAGGCTGAGGCAAGAGGCCATCTCTGGTTTGTGCCTACAGCTGAGCTCTGCAGGTAGCTCCTCAGGCATCTGTCTTCATGGCAGCTGTTTCTGGGCCAGAAAAGGGAATTTTGCAGGGTACGATGGGAGAGTGTTCAGCTTTCAGAAGCAGATACAGCACCACAGTGTAGACCTGAACAGCTCTGGGCACGTACAGGGCAGAGGTCTGGGAGGCTCCTTCTGCCTGTCAGTGGAGGCCAGTGCATCCCAGCCAGCCCAAGCCCAGGGTGACCAGTGTTTCACTGTGGGGATGCTGGCTGCTTCACAGGTGACAAAAAATTGCTTGGGGTTGTTTTCTACCCTCAGTGGTTGCTTGCTTCATTGTTCTGGCAGTTGGGTGCCAGTCCTGTGACATGGCACACTTGGCAGGGAGGTGCTGAGCCATGACTGTCCCCGGACCTGCTGATGTGCACAGTCCTCATCAGTGAGCAGAGTCTGCTCAGCACATGCTTATGAGTTTCTTCTCAGTCCTGACTTTATATTTCTTTCTGCAGCCCTATACAAAGACACAAACACTATTTCAGGGTTAGCAGCCATCTGGATGGGGTTGGTAAAGCCTGGTGGCAGGTCTGCAGAAGGCCAGCTTGTGCTGCAGCCATTGCTGTGACAAGAAGAGGTGGCGTGCATGGCTGGCAGTTTTTCTTGGCTGTATGTGTCTAGGTAGAGACTTGGCTTAGCTGCTGCTTTCACAGTTTTCTACACCATGTGTTTTAGGAAGATGCAGAGCTGGAAGAACCATCTGTTCACTCTGAGGATCATGCGTTGCTGTTTGTCCCCTTCCCCTGTGTCTGGATTTGACGCTGCTGGCACGGAGGGCGTGGGACAGTTTCAAAGCAAGCTGAAGAAGTGTTTGGGTTGCAGCCTGTGTTTTGTGCTTAGGGTTTTATCCGTTGTGCCTGCAACCCTTTGGGGTTTCATTCTGTGCATGGCTGTTTTTTGTGGTCTCTCAGACGTTGTGTCTTTCTGGGTAGGAGGGTCCAGGCTGACCCAGTGCTTACCTGACGATATCGAGTCACTTTGTGTGGGATTCCAATAAGAAATGCAAAAAAAGGAGGCTGAACCAATGAGCAGTTGTGTTGTTTTTTGTTGTTTTTTTTTTAAACAGCTGGATGGGGCAAAGTGAGCTGAAGAGCTGAGTCTCTGCCATTTTTTCTCTGCCACTGGTTTAATTTGCTATGGGTCTATATTGACTTTAAATCTGATAGTACCATATGCAGCTTACTGCACAGACTGTAAATTGGTAAACAGGGCAAACGTGCTGTCAGTCTCTTGAGAAAGTGTTAATATTACACTGAGTTTGAGATTTTAATCACCCGTCAGGAAATGCTGAGTTAAGGTTCCCACAGTTGCTGTTGCTTGTGCTCTGCAGCAGATCCTTCTCTGTGTTATCACAGCATGCATGCTCCAATAAAGATGACTCCAGAGCTGCAGCTAAGATTAGGGAAGAGAGGTGTTTTTTTTTTTCCCTTGGCACAACAGTAATTGAATAGTGCTTCTCTCCAGATGTCTGAATACTTCAGCATCATTAAAGAATTAAGTCTTCTAGCCTCTTTGTGAGAGGTCACTCTTGCAGAGCCATCAAAAGTGTAGTAGGGCCACCCAAAAAGTTCTTAGGAAAGCTGAGACCAGAGTCAAGATCTGCTGCCCCAGCCCTGTCTGCTGGCTGCAGGACCCCCCCTTTTGTTGATCAGGGACAGAGGATTTGCCTGGTGCTGTGTGCCTGTGGAGCAGCAGCCCCTTTGCAATAGCAGAGAAATTGTAGCGGGATCACTAGCTCTGAAGTTCAGAGCAGGTTTTAACCTTCCATGTCTGTACCCAGGGTTTCCTCTCGGCAGCAGAGTATGGATCAGCATCAGGGTTTCCACAAGTGAGCAGTAAATACCACCAGGAGGTCTACAAAAAAATTAAAAAAGAGGACTAAGTTCTCTCAACAGACTGAATATAGAGGGTTTCTTACTTTTGTGTTTCTTTATTGCCTACTGTGCTCTTCTCTGGAAGTTTATTACACGTCCAGGTGTCCCTCTGTGCTGGGACCAGGGCACAGCAGAGATGCTGCAGCTGTGAGCAGTGTGTAGCTTTGGGTGCTTGGTTGTGTTTTCTTTCAGGTGAGCAGTGCTGATCTCTTTTGGACATGTACCAGTGTAGTGTTGGTTGTTCTTCCATGCAGATGCATGGATAAGAGGCTGCCTGGGGAACTCATTGTTGCTGGAGTGTCTGCTGCCAGGCTGGTGGGACCATTTCTCTGCACTGCCACCGTGGCTGGGTGGTTTTTCTCAGGATGGTGAAAAACTGATCTTTTTCATGAGAAATAATCCATTTTCTCTTTTGAATAATACCTGGTGGCTGAAGTACAGGGCTCCCGCATGTGCTACCTCCGTGGTGTCAGGTGGGTGTGACGTGCTTGGAATGGTCCTTTTTTAGGAGCCTCTGGTCTGGAAAATAAGCCCAGGCAGCTGAGACTGTGCCTGTGGCTTGAAGGGGCAGCATGAAAACACAGGCATGCCTGCCTCCCCGGAAGGGTGGTCCTGCAGGCTGCCCACCGTGCCCTGGAAGCCTGAGCTGACTCTTGGGTGCTTTCAGAGCTGTTTTCACCCAACATTATATGGCTGTGCAGGGAGTGGAGGGACTGGAAACCACTACTGGAGGTGCCCAGTGTGCTTTTCTACTGAAGCCATTTCTCACACTTACTAAACATCTGAACCACACCAGAGCAGTGGTGTAGGTGTGTCCCCAAAGGGAGGGGACACATGAGGGAGTGTCACATCAGTTCATCTCAGTGCACAAGCCAGCAGTGGGATTTACACAGGGCCTTGCAGCAAGGCCTTGGCTCAGGCTGCCATCAGCCCCTTGTCACAGGAAGGTGGCTGGTGTTAACTTGGGCAGTTTGTCCCTGCTACGGTTTGGTGCTCTCTAGTATGTGACGTGAGCCTGTGGTCTGTAGCATTATGGTCTGCACGTGCTGTCAGGGGAGGGCTGAGCTTCCCCTCCAGCCTGCTGCTGTGTTTGATCCACACCTTGGCAGTGCTGGAGCCTTTGCTGAGCCTTCCCTGCGGCAGAGGAACCAGCAGAGCAGCCCTTTGGGGCTGGAAAGTTGGGCACTGGCCACCAGTTGAGGGCTGCCCCTCCTTATTTCAATCCTTTACCCACCACCCATGCAGCAAGAGATGCATCCTCAAGTTTTTGTGCCCAAGGCAGGACTTTAGAGGGAGAAACCTGGAGTTCCCTCTGTCCCTCCCAGGCAGCCTCCTTTTCTCACCCCCACAAGTTTGCAGGAAGCTGTTGGGTTTGGTTACTCATTTGTGGAGGTCAGGACTAGGTCTGGGTTTTTTTTTCCCCTTTGTGTTTAGGAAACAGTTTACAAACTGTTTTGAGCATGGGGGAGCTGGTGGTGTGTGAAAGAGACTTCTCAGCCTCTTTACTGCTGGACTCACATGAATTCTTTGCCCTGGCTCCTGTTTTGTCATCTCTTTGTTGGTTGGCAGTGTGAACATCTCCAAGTGCTTCCCCAGCCTGCAGCCCCTCTACCTCCGAAAGTGACCTCGGTCACCAAACCACCTCGGGGCTCTATTTCTGTTCTGTTTCGCGTGGTGAGGTTGGTTTCTTCCCCCTAGCAGTGAGAAGACTTCTCTGCAGAGGAAGTAAAAGAGTGCCAGGCTGCAGCTGAAGCTGGTTAAACACCAAAACCACACTCCTGGCCTCTTAGGCTTTGAGACGTGACATTCAGCGCTGCAGCTCAGTGCTGCCTTTTTTTGCCCCCCACTTGGTGCACCCTCTCCTGCACTTAACTTTTTTCATAAAGTCTGCTTTTTGCTTTTAAAATGCAGGTAAAAACCTTCTCAGCTGCAGTTCTTGGGTTAGCAATCCAAGTGGAAGTGCTGTCACACCTTCTCCAGGGTCGTGCTGTTCCCTGGATGCTCAGTGCTGCTCCACTCAAGCCCCGGGAGCTCGGCAGAGCTCACAGAGCCTGGTTACCAATTTAGCCTGTGCACACACGTCGTGTAGAACCCACATGTTGCTTTCCAGAGCAGCTTGACCTTTTGTCACTACCCAGAAAGTGAAGGCTAAGCTATCAGTAAGTTTCCAGAAGTTGGTGTTAATTTTGTTTTTATTTTTTTCCTTTTCTTTTTAGACCATGTTGGTGGTTTTATTTAACTGTGGAGAACAAGGCAGGGACTAGTGTTACTTGAATGGGAGAGACACCAACATGTTCTCCTTCTGGTAACAGGCATCTGGTGCTAATGTGTGTAGAAGGTGGGAGCACTACAAGGACATCAGTGACTTTTATTTCTGCTAGATCCCAGTGCTTAGAGGGGCTGTGGTGAGCTGAGGGTGAGACTTTGAGTTCCAACAAGCTTCTCATACTCTAAACCCAAGTACAATCATCCGGAAACCGCCTTTCCCTGTCAGTCACTCTTTCCTCATTTCCTCTCCTGCTGGTGCTGATCAGCTGGGGATTTGTGTGTAACCAAACCCCCTCCTGCTGCTGCACATGAGTCCTTTCTCGTGGCAGTGGGTTTGATGATCCAGACACTGCAGGATGATGCTGGGAAGGAGAGTTTGCACTTCAGACAGGAATACTAGCAATATGGGTAAAGGGCATAAAATGCCCAATATTGGGGCAGAAATTTCCCAGAGCAGGGTGAAGGCTGGAGAGGGTGATTTCTCTTCAGTTTGTTTTCTGTTGGTTTTAGTCTAACCTTGATCTTGTCTGAAGTTGGCCCAGACTAACTTCTTCTGGTGTCTGTTGTACGTTTTTAGGGATGGGCACTTGATATTCCACAGCCAAAGCTCTTAATTCTGCCATGGGGAATGTTTATTTCTCTTCAGTTTTGAATGAGCCATTTCCAGACAGGCTTCGTGTCCACTGTGGAGGTGGGTATTAGGAAAGAAACTTCCTTCCGGAGGATCAGGGAGTGGAACCTGCTGGAATCTGTGTCATTTCCTCTGTCCTTGGCTCTACTCTTCCTCCCTGGCACATTTCATTGCTGCCTGATTCAAAGCAGAGAAGGAGATGCCTTTGTGCCCTGTGTTACACTGCCCAGGTGGAAGCAGAGTCTCCAGGAGTGCTCCAGGAATGCAGCAAGGCTGCGGGAGCTGGGGCACAGGCTGCTGGGAGCAGCTCCCGTTGTCCCTGCCAGGGAGCGTGGCTGGCAGAGCCGGGAGCAGGAGGCTTGCGTGCAGGAATGCTCTCATCCTTCTGGAAGGCTCTGTCTCTGCTCAGCCTGTTGTCCAAATGTCTTCTCTGTTGGCCTAACTCCATCCTAAGACTTTCAGGGTTGGATCTCTTCAGTCTTCACCTTCCTCAGTTTCTCATATTATCTCTCTTCTTTGGGCTTTAACCCCACAGACAGTCTTCTCCCAAGTAGCTGGAAGGGCTGACAACACCCTGAGCTACGTTAACAGGAGTTCTGTGGTGACCAGAACTCATCACATTTCTCATTGTCAGTTTTCTGTCGCAGGAAGGGGATGGTCTTTACTCCTGTATGTGTTGGAATATAAACTGCTATTTGCTGGTGGGGGCTGCTTCAGTGCCCAGCATGGGGTCTCCACCTCACCTGCTGGACAAAGAGCAGCTCTGCCTGGGTCATCTCACTTTCAGTGCTTAACCAGATGCAGCCTTGAAGAGCTGAGCTTGGATCCTGAATGACCTGCAGCACCAGAGCCAATTTGTGAAAAGTTTAGTGTTGAAAGTTAACTTGATATCTCAGCTGAGGACTCTCTGGCATGTTTGCAGAGATTCATAGAGTTTGTGGCCAGCAGGGACCATTAGATCATCTACTCTGATCTCCTGTATATCACAGGTCCTTAAATTTCGCCCTGCTACTCCTATATGAAGCCAAATAACTTGTATTTGGCTAAAACAAAACTTCCAGAAACACATCCAGTCTTGAGAATCCACCCTTTTCCTGGGGAGTTCATTCCAGTGATAATTGCACTGGGTCTGAAACACACCTTCTTTCCAGGCTGAATATTTCCCATTGGTTCTTGTGCTCCTGCTATTCTGTGAGTGTGAGGAGCCCTTGGGTACCATGGAGGCTCCTTGCACACTGCAATCAAATCACCTCCCAGTCTGCTTTTTCTTTTTCTTTTGATACACTAAACAGATTGAGCTGTTTAAGTTTTTTCACTGCAATACATCATTTCTAGCCTTTGAATCCCTTTGTTACGGCTGGTTTTTTGGACCCTTTCCAATTTTTTCAGCATCCTTCTAAAAATCAGGGCAGTAGAGCTGGGTGCAGTATTTCAGTGTCAGCCCCAGTGCTGTACATAGATGTAAACCTGCTCTCTGCCTGCACATCACAGGGACACCCCTTAACCCCATCATACTGGACATTGCCTTGGGAACTTGGCTGCTGTATTCCCTTCTCCTTTCTGGAGAAGCTGCCTCAGGCATGGTCTGCTGGAGACTTCATTTTACATGATCCCAGATGCAGAACATGACATTTGATGCTGGAAAACCCCAGATTTTGAAGTGGTTATAATAACTTTGCATGAATGTGCTGCAGCCATTGTTACTGCACTGCCCTTCGTGGCACAGGCTGTTTGACAGCAGAATTTACTTTCAGTTTATAGATGAAAAACATTGTTGGTGAGTCTCTACCAACCTCTTCCCAGTTCAGTGAGGGTCCCTGAAGGCCACTGCTTTTTTAAGAGGTTCCTTAATCAGTTTTTAAGCTATTTAATTGTAATTTTTTTTTTTCCCCAGAAAGTTACATGCTACTAATTCACAGAAATCAAACTTAGATACAAGTTTGGTTGGAAAGGAAGTAACATGCAGATAAATACTCTGGTTTACCTGCTTTCCTTAAATTGAAAGTTTTATTAGTAAAATGATTATTAAATAATGTTGAATTTATTTATTGGTCAGATACTTGTTTTGGAGCCAGTGAAGTCTCCACTGCTTGATTTTCACATTACTAAAGTGTACAATTTTCTTGCTTACGTTTCTTACCTCACCTGCTCCCTGCAGCAATGAAAGGAAAAAATAAAAAACTCCTTCATTTTGCTGGGAGAATTCCTAAATGCCTCTTTTTCTCTTGCTGGGTTACTGACTTGCATCTCTTACGGCCATGAGATGTGTCCTGGAGCTGCAGCTGCTGCAATACAAAAGATCAGGAAGCTGCAGGAGTGTCTCCTGGTATCTGTCCCTGGAAATGAGTATTTTATGTCTCAAGTCCACAGTGCAGCAGGGTTCCCTCTTTCTTCCATGTCGTAGCAGGTTGTATTGTATGTTTGTGTCTGATGTTGAGTGTCAGGATTCTCACTGGAATTGCTGGGTTGGGGCAGGACATTGTGGCTGCTGAACAGAAACCTGCACCAGGACACGTGGCAAGAAGGAGCCAAGGGCAGCTCAGTATCTGTTTGTGGTTGCAGGTGGTGCATGAAGAGGGATGGTTATGGTAATTAGCCCAGCTGGAATGTGCCCACAGCTCTGTGGATACCTTGTAAATACCACAAAAATGCCAGACAATCCTAACAGCTCTTTTGTCTCCTCTCCTTTAGGTAGGGAGCCATTTGCACAGAGCACTTTCCACCAGCACTTTGTTACAACTGCACCTGTAACAGTAAAAACCTCCTCCTAGTCTCTTGCCAGTTGAGCCCACTGCAGCTTTTTGGGCTTTTCAGGAAGGTCTGTGTCAGAGCTTGATGTGATTTCAGCACTGCCATGGAAGTCACAGTCAGAGCTGTGCCTTGCTCCTCTGGGATGCTGTGAGAGCAAGGCTCAGGCTCATGTCTGCAAGGCTGTCTCCAGGGGAGGTAGCTGAGGGCTGCTGCTCTTGGGCTGGATGGGGTGAAGCTCTGAAGGAGCTGCCCGTGGGAGTGAGAGATAATCTTAATGTGGTGTATCTAGCTCTGGAGCTGGGAACTGAGGATATGGCATGGATTGGGTGCCTGGATGTTATTTCAGAGAGTTCTCAGCAAGGAAGCTGTGCCTGGAAAAGCCTGGCTGCCCAAGAAACCCTGAAAGCATTTGGGATGAGTGTGGTACGTGTTTTGGAGCGGAGCTGCCTGGCTCTGTGGTCTGTATCCCAACCCCATGTCACTGAGGAGACCCCTAGACTTGGGAGAACATCCTGCTGTGCTCCAGTCCCTTCCACTCCAGTGGAGACAGCACATTTGTTACAGGCAGTTTTGCATCTGGTCTCTTGATTAATGGACTTGTCTTTTGCAGCCTATTTTGACTCTGACACCACTTTCTGCTCCACAGATGCTTTGCTGATGTTGAAGAAAGTTTGCCTTGCTTGATAAAGACCAGATCCTGAAATTTACTTCCAAACCTGAAGTAACAATTTTTAACTTGAAACTCTCTTTCCCCAGGAGTCACTGCTCCAGAATCCTTCCCTTATTTGGTGCCTCCTTCACAGCTGGGGCTGATGCTCAGGTGCCAAAGCTCTCTGCTCTCTCCTCCCTGTGAGCCAAATGGGTCCACTCTGGGTTTGAGTGTGGCAGCTCTGCTTTCCAGCACTGCTTTTCCTGCACAACCCAGTGGCATTTCCAGTATTTTTGTGCTGAGGTGGGAGATAATTTTTCAACCCTTTTTGGTCTGTGCACAGTCTCTTGAGGTTGGGTCTTGCTTTCTTCTTTGCTGGCTCAAGACATGACAAAGCTTTCCTGAAGCTGTCTGAGGGCCTCTGCTCTGTGTGCTGTCAGGACATACGCCTCGAGGCCTCTCGGTGATTTGAGCTGGCTGCTCCAGGGCTGTTGCTATCTCTGCGCTTAGCTGCTCCACGAGGAGTTGTTAGTCACTGTTGACTCCTTCCATGGTAACAAATCCAGTTTGGTTGGTGGTGCGGTGTGTGGATGCTCCCCAAGCAGCAGTGGGCTGCTTCCTCTGGTGAGGTTGCCTCTTCCCAGGTGGATTTAGTCTGTCTGCACATGCTGACTCATGACAGCTGAAACAGCTGTTTTCAGGCACTACTGTGTGCAGGGACCCCTTCTTCTTGACAGCTGGTTTGTTTTTATAACTAATGCCTTCACTATACGCTCATAACTTCCATATCTGTGGTGCCCACTTTTCAACTGAAAGGGCCAAAACCCATTTTTTGACATAGGTTTGTTGTTGTATAAACCTTACTTGGTGGACTCTTCCCAAATGACCAGCTGGGACCAGCCAGATTTGCTTCCCCATCCTGAGGAGCAAAGCTGCCCTCAAGGGCAGTGATGGGAGTGCCCAGGGAGCCCTGGTACAAGGACCATTGAGGGAACCATTGGAGGTGAGCACCCTTGGAATGCACAGTGAGTGAGATGAAGGCAAGGAGGTGTTGCAGGTCTTGTGGTAGCACCACCAGGGTAGTGAGCACACTTAGCAGGGCTTTGGGGAAGTGTTTCTGTCCTCTATGCTCATGCAGAACAGCAGGTGATGGGACTTCCTCCAAAGCTGGGCTGCTTGGTGGAAGTCACTGTTTCTGTGTCACTGCGAGAAGCAGCATTTGATGGGAGGAGCAGGGAGGGCTCCCGGAGACTGAGGGACAGGTGAGTCACTAGAGAGTCATTCAGAGAAAAGCCCAGTCAAAGCAGCCTGTGGCCTTGGCTTGAACTCGAAGATGAAAGGTCCAAAGTTTAGTGATGAGCTCATCAAAACCTTGAGGCTGTGAGAAAAAGGGATGAAAGAAGCACAAGAGGTGCCTGCTTGAGATGCCACAGTGCTGGGGCACAAAGGTCTCTGCCTGGGCTTGCTGGGTTCGTGCTTGAGTTGGCAAGAGGTGTGAAGCCTGCTTCTTCCCTAGAGGCAGGTATCCTGCTTCCTTTAAAACAAATTATGAATATGTTCATATCTAAGTCCCAGTTTAGCACTGGTTCTTGTGGATTGTGACTGGTTAGTCTTTGGGATTGTGAGTGAAAAGGCTGAGTTTGAAACTTCCTCTGTAAAGATGTGGGTGAAGCCCATGTTCTGGAAGCCCTGCTAGAGCCGGGTGTCTGCGTGGGAACCTCAGGGCACGTCCCCATGGGTGCTGGTGTCACTTTTCATTCAAGGTGGGGAGTTTGGGTACTCCCCCACTGCCAGTAAAGGGGTGCAGGGATTGCAGGATGAGTGCCCCTGGGGCTGTGGGAGAACGTGGGCCTTGGAGAAAAACTTCTGCCACCGTTTCTTCTTTCCCCCACGTGCAGCCTGCCAATCAGTGTCGTGACAGGGTTTCTGGTAGAGATGGGTCAGGCCATGAGTTCCTGCTCTTTTCCATGTCATATCCATATATTTTCCATCAGAGAGCACAGAACATGGACCCCCACCCTGAGCTAGGGGCTCAGACTTACTGTCAGGGTATGTTACATGGAGCTGGTCACAAACCAGCTTTCTACCTCTACATGGTGTTCTTGGGGGAAAACCAAGCATACGTTAATGGTTTCAAGCTCTGAGCTGCCTCAGCGTCCTAAGAAGATGGTGGAGAAGCAGCTCTTTCCAAACTTCCCTGGTAGAGGGAATGAGGCCTTTGCTGTCCCAGTATTCCCCAGTCTCTTCTGGGTTTCATCTGCAGAGTTAATAAAATGGTGGCAAATAAAGTTGAGTTGCAGTGGAAAGGGCTCTTTAGGGCAGCAGTAAAATAGTGAGTAAGCAAGAACCTCTTGCTGCGGGGGCCAGTTTAATTGGTCTGGCTTGTTTTACGAGGCAGGTTTTCTGTTGAAACTCGCAGATGGCCCAGGAGCAACTGCAGCCGGGCATCCTGCGCGGGTTCCTTCCAGCCAAGTGAGCCATCCCACCTCGGGAGCAGCTGCCATCAGTTGTGGTGTGAACTGGGGGGCTCAGAAGATAAAGGTGGGAGGTTGTGCCAGGGCTGCCTGTGATAACTGTCCCCCTCAGCCAGGCCTGGCTGGGAGCTCCGTGGTGCCTGGAGGCAGTGGCTGGTGGCTGTTTTGCAGCCTCACGTGTGGCTGCTGCTTGGCCAGGCGCTGCCACAGCCCTGCTTGCTCACCGTGTCCTCCCTCTGCCCATCTGATCCCCCTGGAAATGGAATTGATGTTGCTGAACTTCATAGAGGGGGTTTGGGATAGCAAAATCTTGCTGAAATGGGAGCACAGTTCTGGTGCTCTGGGTTGCTTCTGGTCAGCGTCTCCCCAGGCGGGGCCTGGAGCCTGGCTTTTCTCATCACCCTGAGACTGTGCAGGCATGAGAGGAAAACCTCTTGCTGTGGAGAAGGTAAGAGGGAGGCCAGCCTGCTCCTGGTGTGACACAGCTACCTCCAGGGCCCGGCAAAGTGACTGCTCACCCACCCACAGCCTTCTTCAAAGCTGTTTAGATAAGGACTGGGAAAGCCCAAAGCTCTGCTGAGCTGGCAGAAGTGGCTTAGAGCAGTAGTAAATAATTATTCAAGTTAAGTTTTCGTGTTGTGTGTGGTGGAAGATGCCATCAACCATGTGCTACAGCCACCTCCATCCATATCTCCATAGCTCTGTCTTGCTCTGGTAGTCCAAGAGTGATGCTGCAGACTTTGTGGGGCTTTTCCATGGGGTCTGAACACCAGCTCCTTCTCTGAAGTTGCTTAAGGCTGGAGTTAAATGAAAGCTGTCCGTTCACCTTTAACCTTGTGTTGAATTTTTGGCCCCTCATTACAAGAAGGACCTTGAGGTGATGGAGTGTGTCCAGAGAAGAGGAAGGGTCTGGAGAACAAGTCTTAACAAGGAGCAGCTGAAGGGACTTGGGGTGTTCAGCCGGGAGGAGGCTGAGGAGAGACCTTCTCACTCTCTACAACTGCCTGAGAGGAGGTTGGAGTGAGGAGGAATCAATCTCTTCTCCTAAGTGGCAGATGATGGGATGAGACAAAGCAGCCTCAAGTTATTTCAGGGAAGGTTTAGATTGGATATTAGGAAAAATGTATTCCCCAAAGGGCTGTCAGGCCCTGGCCCAGGCTGCCAAGGGCAGTGGTGGAGCCCCTGTCCCTGGGGGACTTCAAAGCCATGAAGATGTGGTGCCGAGGGACATGGGTCAGCGGTGGCCTGGGCAGTGTGGGCTGAGTGGTTGGACTCAGCGAGCTTAAAGGTCTTGGATTGCAACCCAAACAATTTGATGGTTCTGTCACCCCGACACCCCCTCTTTTTCCTCTCTTTGGAAGCTCGTTCCTGGCGCTGCTGCCGGACTTCTCTGCAGCAACGTGCCAGTGAGGCCGTTCCGCCCGAGGCCGCTGCGAGGCTGCTCAGCCCCCAGCGCCCCCAGAGCCCCCAGCGCCCCCAGAGCCCCCAGCGCCCCCAGCCCCCCCAGCCCCCTTCCTTTAACTGCCCGGGGGGTTCCCCCCGTGCCCCGGGCGGGGCGGGTGCGTGTCCCCGCGCGGCCGCCAGAGGGCGCTGTGCCTCCACCGGCGCTCGCGCTCCCGCGCCAGCTGCCGGGCGCGTGCCCCGCTGGGCGCGCGCCGTGCTGGGGCAAGTCCATTTGGTTCCCATCTCCAGTGCCACCCCCGGCATCCCGGCCAGGTTCTTCTGTCACTGGGGACGTTCTTAATTCACAGGAAATCGGAGAGAGTTTAATTGTTTTCTCCTCTCTCTCCCTTTTTTTTTTTTTTCTTTCCCATGCAGCTGAACAAAAGGTTCATCCTCAGTTTTCTCCATGCCCATGGGAAGCTGTTTACCAGGATTGGGTAAGTGTGCAGGATGTTTATTTTATTTTCCTACATTACAAGTCTTTTTGGAATTTAATATTGTTAGCAACTAAGCTGTGTTTGGAGCTGAGGGCACAGGGTGTGAATTCTTGCAGGCCTGGCCTCCTGGTTCTTATTCTCCTTACCCACCCTCCCATCCACACTGGTTTTTGTCAGGGCTTTTTCTTCCCCCACCTCAAGGACAGGTCCTGCCCGTGCACTGAGACCCTCTGGCAGAGGCTGAGCTCGGATGGCTGACACACACATGGGAAGAACTAGAGGCTGTTTTCTCTCACATCCCCCTTAATGTCTGGTCTTGCCCCCCACTCCCGTTCACCCCACTCTTGGCCAGTGAAGAGGTGGCTCCGGGGGGCTCTGGGTGGCTGCTGCCTGTGAGGAGCACAGAGCCCTCCAGGCAGAAGCAGGCAGTGGCTGGAAGCTGCCATCTGCAGCGTGTTGAGACAAGTCTCCCCCTTCACCTCCTCGCTGCCATTTTGGTGGAAGCCTCATAGCTCAGGGCTGCCCTGACTGTGGGAACAGGTTTATGCAAAGTGCCCTTGGCAACGTCTGTCAGAAACTGATTTCGAGTAATTGAACAGTTACCCTTGAAGCAAAGCAAGCCTGATCCAGGCCTGGGCTGAGATCCCAGCCTGGGGGACATCCTTCTGACCCAGAGAGCAGAGCTCAGCCTTGCAGCTGATGGGCTTCTCTTGGAAGAAGAAGGGCCCAGCCTGGCCCTTGCTGCCAGGTGATGGGGTGGCTGCTGTAGAGAGACCTCCTGTAGGTTCACGTGGTCTCTGGCAACAGTGCTGGCTGCTTGAGCCTGCCAGTGCCTCGTGAGCAGATGCGGCCTCACGAGCTCTCTTGGCTCCTTCAGCCTCTTGTGGAACTAGTGGCTACAAGTTACAGCGTTGAGACCTTTTCCAGGCCACTTAGGTACAGGTAACATTGTTTTTTTGACTCAGACGTACAGCTCCCTGACTCTGGGCCTGTCTCCTTTCCCTCCAGGAGCAGGGAAGTGCAAGACACAGGGCACAGCACCAGTGCTGACCTGAAACCTCTGTGCTTGCTCCCTCCAGCACGCTTTCTGGGGTGACCAGACAGGGGTGTCACATGCCTGAGTCTGGACCCTTCATAAAGCAGCAGGAAGCAGGAGCTGTGCTGGCCAATTTGTTGCAGATCCGAGTGTCTGAGGGCGAAGGGGAGAGCAATCAGCTCCTGCCAGGGCTCTTGATCTCTCCCTGAGTCACAAGACGCTGATTATCTGCTTGTGGGCAGCAGGCTGGCCTGCAGCAAGGAGACAGGGCTGGATGTCCTCCTGCCTGCAGGGGAAGAGGAGGGAAGCTGTGGGAGCCCGTGGCAGGTTTGGTAGCTGGAGGACAGAGCATCCGGGGAGCTGCCCCGGACTCTGCGGCCCCGCTCCAGCTGAACACGTGCCCATGAGGGATTAATGGGAATGCTGCAGAGATTGCTTGCACGTTTGGCTCCTGAGACTTCAGTGAAATTAAGATGCAGCATTTGAGGCAGTTGCTTCCCAGGACAGTCATTTAGAAAACCCAAGTATGTTTAATGGTAGAATATCCCCTGAAGAACTTAGAAGGGAACTAGAAAGTAATACCATGACACAGGAAGAGAAAATCATCCAGCCCTGCTAAACAGCTTCCGACTTAAAATAGGTAAAAGGTGAAGAACAGTTGAGTCCTTTTTGGGCAAGATCTTTGATGATTTATCCCTTAAAAGTACGGAAAAGATAACGTTGCCCTAATTGGACTCTTTTGCTTCTAAAACCACAGGTAAGCAATTTATTAAAAGCTTCCGCTCTGCTCCTGACCTGCTAGTTCTGAGCTCAGTGGGGTTACTGCATGCTGTTCCAGATGTGCTGCAGTATCAAAGCACAGCTGGTGGGGCTGAGGAAGCCCTCACTCCTTCCTGGTGCTGTTCCATGGCAGTAATCTTCATGTCCTCACTAACAACCCATCCTGCAAAGGGCTCCTCCATCCCTAGTGTCGTCTCTGCCCTAGGAGGATGTTGCTGTGTACGCTGGATGTGGTCTGAGATACCTCAAAATTAGGAAGCCTTTAGATGCAATCAGTTTGCTCTAATTCTCTGGCTGCCTCCCAAATCCAGGGAAGTTGCCTTTTCCAGGGGGAGCAGTGCTTTTGTACCAGCAGAACTGTTCTGTTCTGGACAGTTCCAAAGTACAAGGGACTTGTTTGTTACAGCCCCTGGTTGTGGGAAGGTAACAGAGACTTTGAACTGCTCCAGCAAACAGTGCCCAGGGAGTGGGTACCCCTGCTGCTCAGTAGGACTGGTTGTTGAAAGGCACTCATGAAATATGATCAAGAAGAAAGCCATTTCTGTCTTTAAAAATAGAGCCTATTACTGTCCTGAAAGTCTGTTGGGGAAGCCCAGCAGAATTGCCCATGTGGGTTACCAGAAGTGGCTTGCTAATCCAGCCTGTAGTGTGCTGATATCACAAGATCTGAATCTCTTGGGGGAAGATAGAGGAAATTGCTCTGGAGGCCCCTGAGGTTGCTGCCCTGGCTCCAAATGCCTCCCTCACTGGCTGCAGGTTTTGGCTCCCTCGCTCCTGTGTGGGCACACGAGTACAATGTCAGTGATAACTGGAGCAGACGCCTGGTGTGGGACAGATATTCGCTCTTTCTGGGTCTAGCTGTGGCTTTTCCTGGTGTAGGAGCAAGAAACAGCACAGCAAGCTCAGCAGAAGAGGCAATGGGGCAGGAGGACCTTTCCCCTCCAGCCCCAACGGTTGGCAAGGTTTTTGGCAGCTTCTAGGTTATAAAGTTGTCTTCATGGGATACCAGGTGAGGACTCTCTTTGGGAGGGCTGTTGTGGGCAGCCATGTCTCAGCCATATTTGTGAGCTGGCTCTGCTCTTCTTCGCAACCAGTTCAGTTTTTAACCCCACTTCAGCTGGGAGGTCACTGAGGATCCAATAAGTAACCTCAGCTAATTCCTTCAGTGATGCCAGATGAAGAGCAGGATAAATGTGTCGGATCTCCATGGGCTCTCATGAGCAGTGTTGAAAGCCCAGCCCAGCCCCAGCTGTGGCACTGCAGCCGCTGGCTGCTGTGTCCTGAGGGGTGACAGCAGAGCTGTGTGCTGCAGGGACCAGCTCCAGCTTGGATGTTTCCAGCAGCTAGATGAGGCCAGTCATTAAATCTGCAAGTCCCTGTCCTGTGGGGCTCTTGAGTGATGAAGTTTAGGGGCTCAATCACAGTGCTGGGGAGTGTGTAAGCCTTGGGGGAGGGAGGTGGATGTGGCTTTGTGCCATGGGGTCTGATCCCACAGTGAGGAGCTCACAGGCACTGTTCTTCTGGAGGAAGCACACGCTCTGGCCAGCGTTCAATGCACTGGAATTGCCACATCCGCAATGTGGCACCAGTGTGTGCAGTTTGCTGCAGCCCGGGTTTCTCGGGAGTCCCATGGGCTGCTCCTGGTCCAAGTGAGCTGCCTGGCCTCTTGGCACCCCTCCCAGATTGGTAGAAGTCAGTAGAAAAAAATGGTTGGTCAGAAATGACTCATAAAGGCCGTGTTTTCCTGCCAAAGGAATGCTGCCTGTCGGTCACAGAGCAATCCCCCGCTGCCCTCTCTAAGGAAAGCTGCAGCTGCCTCCGCCGCAGCCTGCACCTTCCTTCCCCATGGCTCCTGGATGGGAGGCAGCACCCAAGGGGGGGGTCCCTGTTCCCCAGGAGCTGTGACACTGGGTGAGCTGTGCCAACTGGCCACCCTGCGCCCCGCGGCGCAGCCTGCGCGCTACAGACTCTCTCTCTCTCTGTCTGCAGGATGGAGACTTTCCCTGCGGTGGCCGAGGAGGTCCTGAGGGAGTTCCAGGTCCTGCTGCAGCACAGCCCCCCTCCCATCGGAAGCAACCGCATGCTCCAGCTTGTGGCAATCAACATGTTTGCAGTGTACAACTCCCAGCCCAAAGGTACCACGTGCTCTTTAGGGGGACTGGGCTGGGGAGCTGCCACGCTCTGTATGGCTGAGTTGCTCATGGAGGAGGGTGGGTGGGGACTCACCAGCTGAAGATGGATGGGGAAAGGGGGGCAGTGGTTGGATGTCTGGGGGTGTTGATGTGCATTGGGACAACAAAGAGATCTCAGCTGGGCCTTGGTGGAGTGGGCTGAGGTGTCTGAGGAGGCATCTCCCTATAGCCAGAGTCATCAAGCACAGAAGAAGGCACTGCTTCATGGCTCTGCCTTCCTGGTGTTTGGCTTGGGCTGTGCTCAGTGCCCAGACTGGCACCAGAAGGACTGGGAGGCTCTGGGAGAGCCTTGGCTGTTGGGAGAGAGTGGCATTGCCACTGCTTGTCTGTGCAGGTGGCTGGGCCGTGTGGTGGGAGATGATGCTTCTGAAAGGCCAGGCTGGAGGCTGCTACCTGTGTTGGACACCTACAGATCTAGTACTGCTCCAACTCCACCCACCCAGGGGGCTCTGTGTGGTCTCTGCCATTGTTGGGTTCAATGTGTTCGTCAGCAGAGGTGCCACCAAACCAGAATCTCTTCCACTGAGTTTGAAGTGGTGCTTCCAGGAGATGAGTTTTTACCCATGGCCCCCCAGCACACAGAGAAGCAGGTGCCCAGGTCTCTGGTAGGTGCATGAATAGTGGTGTCTGTGCCACAGACAGGAGCTGGTGGTAAAGACGGGAGGAGATTTGTCTGTACAGCAAGCCCCTGTGGCAGAGCTGGAAGTGATCCCAGCCCTCAGACCTCTGGACTCTGCTCTCCCATCCATAGCAGAGCTGTGGCTGTGTGTGTGTGACAAAGGAAGAGCTTTTATCTCATGTGAATAATAAGTATTCTTGGAGTTTTCCCCCCTCCTGTGGGTAGCTGCCAGCTGCTCCCAGCTTTTGGATCTCTGGAGAAAGCAAACCTGTTCCTGCTGGGGACAGAGCAGGTGGTAGTGTTGGTGACATGCCTGTGGGTTGGGTGATACTGCTGCTGCCACCTGATGCCTGGCACCCTTCAGAGGTTTTCCTGAGGGCTCTGTGCTCTGGTGACCCTAAAAATATTGATGAGAATATTGTTGGCAAGCAAGTCTTGTTGTCAGTATAAATGCCCTGGTGGTCTCCCAAGTGCTTGTGTGCTGAGTGCTGGCACAGCCCAGGTCAGGGATTGGTGCTGACACTGATACTGAGAAGAGCTGGGTGCAGGAGGTTAAAAAAAAAAAAAAGCAGAGGGCCTGGAGTTTAAAAGGCAAGCAAGAATGTTTGCTGAATTATTATTGCCAAGTGCCCAGCACAGAGCAAGGGTGTTGGCTCCATCCCTGGTGTGTGGGCTGATGTGGGCAGAAATCTGGCTGGAGCACAGGGCAGCAGTGGCTGTCGGGAAGGTGCAGGCTTCCATTTCCCAGCACATGAGTCACCTCCCTGGGCAACAGTAGCATGGGCAGCTGTGGGAGAGGGTGTGAGGGGGCTGATCTGCCTCTGCAGAGGCTGGGAGGGCACAGGGAGCAGTCCCACCCTGCCTGCGTCCCAATTCCCAGGAAGCATTACTGGGGAGCTGCAAGCTGGGCTCACCGAAGCCAGAGCTTGGCTGCATCAGCTCTGGAGAGCTGGATCTAACTTTGCAGTTGAACTGAGCAACCTCCAGAGATCTCCTCCTACTGAAATCCTTCTGCAAATGTGGGATTGGAGCGTGTCTGTGTCCTTCCCATCACATGGGCTTGTCTGACCTTCATCTGGGAGCTCTCAGTAGCCGGAGAAGATCTGTAGGGAGGTCTGTCTCAGAGCTTCTCTTCCCTGCTGGCCAAGGGTAGTTCTCCCCAGGAAAGCTGCTCCCTCTCTCCCCTCCCATGTATTTCCAGGTCTCTGGAGCCCCAGCTACTCCTGAGAAACTTGTAAACTTGCTTGCTTGCCCCAGATCTTATGTCGAATGAATCCCTTGTGCTGGGATCCAGCAGTGCTGGCAGTTGTGGGGCGGTGTCGCCGGCAAAACAGTCTCAATGGGGGGAACTTCTACAAAATGTTCTGGCCTTGAATGCAAACTTTTAATCACAGATTCAGGTATTAAATGAAAGGAATCTTGAACAATCAAATGCTTTAGTAAACACCTTTCTTCCCTCTTCAGGCTTATATCTGTCCTGCCCCATCTCAGTCTCAGCTTCCCTCCTTTTTGCTGCGGTGTGGCCTCGGTCTGACCCAATTCCTTCAGTGAGGCACCAGGCAGCACAGGAGATGGGTGACTCGTGTGTGACAGTTTGTGTCTGTTGGTCTTTGATTTGTACTTGTTTTCTTTTGCTGTTCTGTGAGTCAGCCATGGTCCCTCAGGGCTGTCCCTGCCTCGGTGTTCATCCCCCATGTTGCAGTTCTGATATGCCTTCCTGTACATCTCTGGCTCCCAGTGGCTGCCACTCTTCTGTAAATCAACCTTTGCGAGGTGACCACGTGCTCTTCTGAAAAGTTGGCTTTTCTGGGGTGTACTGGGGTGTTTAAACAGGTTTTAGAGCCAGCCAGTTGTGAGCAGCATGTGGTGTTTCACAGCCTCCTCCCACGCTGGTCACTGCTGTGACTACCTGGGACCCTGCAACATGTGCCAAGGCAGGGCTCGGGTGAGTGCAGGCAGGAGCCCTGTGGTCTGTGCCTAGTGCAGGCAGCTGAGCTGTGCCTGTGCCCCAGGGGCAGCATCAGGCACACTGGAGCTGGTCTCAGCTGCCTGTGCAGCTGGGCAGCACTGGGAAGACCCTGGGAGATGGATTGGGTCTGTTGTTTTCTTTGACAGAGGAAGCCAAAGAATTCCCACATGAAGTGCTTCCCCTGCTGTTCAGCATCAAATGGCGTGTTCTTCCGAGTGAGCTGCTCTCCCCATTGTCCATGAAGGCATTCAAGCAGGGAAGGTCTCTCTGACCTCCTGACTGCCTCCTATCAGGAACATTCAAGGTGTGAAAAAGCTTCTTGTAGACCTCAAACCCATGAGACAAGGAGGGCTCACCCAGGGGAGGGAAGCAGAGAGGGACAGGCACTCTGTGTGGCAGAGATGTGCAGTAGATGGAGCTTCCTGTCGTGAGGCATAGGTGACTACCAACTTTTTGGGCCATCCTGGGTTCCAGCTGGGGTGGGACCTTTGTGGAGTGGCCCATTTAACAGTTTGGTAGCCATCTGTACAACCAACTTAGAGAGAAGCTTGGATCCCTTTATCCCTACCGCAAACACTTGAAGAATTTTAATTTTTTTTTAATTCTGTAATTTGGGGAAATAAAACTCTGGTTTCTGAAAAGACTAATTGAAGCCGTGCTTGCGGCAGGGGCATCTCGGTGAGGGGAGAGAGAGAAACCCCCTCCCAGCCCATCTGTGCCCAATTTACTCCGATCTGGCCTCTCTGAGGCTTTTTTTCTCTCTCTCTCTCTTTAATAATTTGTTTTATAATTCCTGGAATCAAACCCATCTCAGACACACTGTTTTATTTTACTGTATTATTGGATTATACTTCCTATAAATCACTGGATGTTATTCATAGGCCACCACCAGAATAACTTCCCCTCTCCCCCCAGCCCCCTCCCTCAACAGCCCAGCATTCCAAACAAGCTCGCACCAAAGTGGGGGTGCAGCAGCACGGGGCACCCTAGAGACACTTCCCGGAAATCCCAGCAAATTTGCCTGGCTGCGGGTGTGAAGCGTCAGGCAGCAGCACCTGGATGCCTTCTGGCACTCTGGGCCCGTCCTGTTGTGCCGTGTGGAGGTTGTTAGGAGGTCGGGCTTAGGTGGAAGTGGAGAGGGGAGGGAAGGGGGCTGCCATATGTGCATCCTCAGCACATGTAGGGAATGAAGTTGCATCCCCCCGGGGCCGAGCAGAGTCGGGGAACAGGGAGGTTCTGGCTTTAGCTGAGGGTCAGGGAAGTGGCTTGTGTTTCAACCAGAGGAAAGTGAGGACAGGGGGACCAGGCTGTAGGGCATCTGGAGCGTGGTTAGGGTTTCTGTGTGAGATGGTAGGGTTGGCTGGGAAACCCTGGAGGCTCATGCAGAAAGGGAGGATTCACATCCTGCTCCTCGCAGCAAATTCAGAGCAGTGCCTGTCCCCGTTGTGCTGCCACACCGGTGTCCCCAGAGTGATGCAGAGCAGGGCAATACTGCACAAGCCACTGAGTGCAGAGATTCCCTGCCTGGCACCCGGAGAGTTGCTCTTCCACAGTGAGTGTCTGCTAACTACAGCCTTTGCAAGGGTTTTTCTACCATACGTGGTCCTGCCTGCTCCTTGCAGACCTACACCAGGTTTAGATTAGGTATTAGGAAAAATTTCTTCACTGAAAGGGTAATTAAACACTGGAACAGACTGCCCAAGGAGGTGGTTGAGTCTCCATTCCTGGAGGTGTTTTAGAGATGTGCAGATGTGGTGCTTGGGAACATGGTTTAAGCACTGGACTTGGTAGAGTTAGGTTATGGTTGGACTAGGTGATCTTAAATGTCTTTTCCACCCAGAATGATTCTGTGATTCTGAGGTGATGATTTTGCCCAACTCTTCTTGATAGACACACCAAGGGATTCACAGGTTACTCCAAATCAGCTGCAGTGTCTAAGCAGGTACAGGACTTCCCCTTTTTTTATGTGTGTCCAGCACCTCAGCCTGGCTGGAGAGGACACATTGAATCCAAAGGGACCCATGGTTTTGTAACCAGCCGCCTGCGCCGCTGCCACCGCGCACGGACGGAGCGTGTTTCGCTTTGCTGACCACAGCTGCTCTGCCTTGTAAGCTGTGAGCCCTTAAAATATCCCCCTGAGGTGTTGCAAAGGCTAGTGGTGTCTGCCCTCAGCAGAACCTCTGCTCTGGCCATCTCCATGGTGCTCCTTTGGTTTCTGAAGCTCAGACCTGGCTTTGTTGAAAGAGCTGACTGCAGCATCAGAACAGGCTCAGTGGAAGGAAGCCTGTAGTGCTCTTCTGCTGCAGCCACATCTCAATGGCTTCTCATGAAGCCCTAACCACATCTTGCATGTTGGAGCAGAGGTGGTGGGAGTCAGACATGGGAGTCCAGTGCATTACACTGAGTATAAAAATAAAGCAGTGATGTGGACGCCTGCCTCGGTTTGGTGAAGTTTTAAAATTAGGCACAAAGCAAAGCTTAATAAACCTCAGGCTACAGAGGTAGCAGAGGCAGCAACTTGATCTTCCCCTGTCTGGGGAGCAGAACTGAGTCCTGTTCTCCTAATTCCCCTCTTTGCCTGGTAAATATGTGCTTCACTAGAGTCCAGCTGGCACCTTTCAGCAGGCAGCTCTGTGGGCCACAACAGCTTTGGGCACAACAACTGGGAGGTCAATGAAGATATTGTATTGCAGATGTCTTGGGGAGGCCGAGAACCTGCAGTCCTGTGCCCCGGAGGGCAGAGGTCCCAAAGTCCCTCCACCTGCCTGGAGGATTGGGTTTTGAAATGTAAACGCAGCCCAGTCAATGTGAGGAATTGAGCAGTTTCATAACTGGCTTTCTCTGGGGTGCTGGGGCTTTGGCTGCCAGATGGCAAGTGTGGACTGAAGTGTCTGTACATAGGCCACTAGGGAGCACCTGGCAGTCACTGTGGGCCGTTTCCCTGCGAGGCTGGGTGCTGCTGTCCTTAGCAAGGTGGTGTTAAAACATAATGTTTCTCATGGCCTAAATTTTGAAGGAACTGGGTATTAAACCCATTGTTCCCCTCCCTTCATGTTGCTGTTCTTAGTCACTTTGGCTTTGAGTTGTCACGAGGAGAGGAAACCCAGAGGAGGGCTGGCTGGTGCTGGTGTCCAATCCTACCCCATGCTGCCTGGCTTGCACAGAGCGAGCAGGTGCTGAGATGTCACTGCCTGGACAAAGGGCTTTTACTCTTAACCTGTTGTCAAGTGACATCTGCTCCTCGCTGTGTCCATGCACAGCCCAGACCTTGGCTGTGGGAACGGGACGAAGGGTTAGAATGGCCTTGGTACCGACATGGCTCATCTCCGGAGCCACACGGCTTCCTGTGCTGAGCAGCTCCTCATGTGGAGCCTCCTGAGGGACATGAATGTGTCTGGAGGTGGCAGCTGACCCTCCAGACCTTCTCCTCTGAAGTGGTTGGGAGTGTTGGAGGTTGGCACAGTTGCCGGGGACTGTCGGCGCCTTTCCTTGCAGGGAAGGAAGCTGTCTCAGACTTGAGACACATCAGCAAAGTTCAGGTAAATGCTTTTGGCCCAGATGTGTCTTCAGAGTCTCTCTCTCGGGCTCTTGAGGCTGGTGGCAGCAATGTTTAGACCAAAGTCTTCCTTTGCTTATTCCCCTCTGTTTCCTGTTTAAAAGGCAGATTGTCACATATTTGGGGATTTATTTACCGTAATTGGAGTTATTTTCCTGGCTGCTGGCTTCTGCCCTCTGATGCAAGACTCCTTAGTGAAACGTGTGTCCAGAAAGCCATGTGACTTTTTTTCCCCTTGCCCCAAGTGCCAGCAGGAGATGCAATAATCAACGCGCTGCAGGGAATTTCCACTTGCAGTTCAGGTTTCTGAAATCTAGACGTTGGCTTCGGAGGCAAAAGATTGAGTGGGGCTTTGTGGCAGGGAAGGGAAAGGTTTCCAGCAAAGCCGAGTGTTTGCTGGTGTGTCAGACTCTCCAGTCCTGCCCTCCAGCTGCAGTGCAGCAGAAGTCCTCACCGAGTCGTGTTGGATGAGCTCGCTGGGGGATTCTGCCTGGTCTGTCACACAAGCTCATCCATACCTCTACCCTTGAAACTGTTCCACCAAGTACAGGGTGATACGGAGATCTTATTTCAGGGCAACAAATAGGGAGGGGAAATGATTTGTAATCACAAAGCTTGAGTCTGCTTTACAGCCAAGCTTCAGCAGCCTGAGCAGCGAGTCTGGACAGAGCCGGTGACAGGCCAGGTCAGGCAGGAGGGGCCTTCATGCTGTGGTGCCACCAAGGTGTTGGCCAGCTCTGCCGACGCTGAAACAAAACCACTATTTCGGCAAAGCAGCAGCGTCGCTGTGTAAAATGAAAGGCAGGAAGTGGAGCCTTGGCACTCTGTGTCCGGCAGTCCTGCTGCAGAGGGAGAAAGGAGGTGCCTGAGGCAGCTGTCCCAGGGCTCTGCTTCATCACTCCTTTGGTGGTGGAGAAAGAGGGCTGCCCGGGAGCTGGAGTGGGGTTGCACCAGGTGCAGCCGCTTTGGTGAAGCTTTAGATGTTTGCACCGTGACAGGAAATCCTCTCGCTTTTAAAGAGATGTTTCTGACTCTTTAATGTGCATTTGTGCCTTTGATTTCCTTGTGCTTCTAAGCAGCACCAAGTCAATTACTGTATTTCTGTTTAATTCTCTGAGAGAACATTGTATAATTAGGCTAATTATGGTGCTTTGTGAAGTTGTAAAACTCTTGATTGAGCTTGCGGGGCTGTTTTATAGCCTGCCAGGTGTAGGCAGGGAGGGCTGCCCGCCCTGTGCCCTCTGCAGGTGCAGCCTGCCAGCTCAGTAGCTTCCACCCCAGGGCCTGCCTTGTGCCCCACCAGCTCTGTCCTGCTCCATCTCTTGTGGTCCTTTGGAGAACTGGGTGCCTGGTGCTGGGGGGGCTTCAGCCCCCATGCATCCTTCAGGGGCTTGTTGGGATCTCTTCTTGCCTTAGTGCTACGATCAGAAATGGCAGCATTGCCAAGGCTGTGGTTCTTTTCTCAAGTGCAGCTGGGAGGTGACCCTACACAGGTTTATCTGTGCAGGTCTTTAATTTTCTCTGGTTAGAGGCTGCCAAGAATGGTGCTGGCTCTGCCTGTGCTAATCAGTGGGCCAGGGGGAAGGTGAGGACTTGTTGAGCCTGATCTTCAGGAGTCCCCCTGGCTAACATGATGCCCAGTCCAGCTTCCCAGCCAGTACGGGCCAGGGCAGGTTGACACTGGCCAGGTGACAGCACTAAAGGCACGTGGCCATTCTCTAATGGAGGGTCATTTTTAACACTGGTTGATATGGCTAACGACGGCTGTGGTCAGTGTGACTGTAGAGCTGGCTTGTAGGCAACATGGAGAGGGCAGGAGTGATTTGTCTGTCCCTGAGGTTGACACGGATCTCTGGCGTGTGCTCTCGGGATGAGGGGCAGACAGGAGCACAGTGCCGTGGGGTGGGAAGGAGGTGCCCTATGGAGACTGCTTCAGCTGTGGAGTTTCTCTGCTCCCCCTTCTCCTGTCCCTCCTTGGGAGCGTGTGATCCCCTGACCCTGCCTGGGTGAACTCCGGGTGCTTCTCCGCTGGACCCAGGGGGAGAGTCTTGCGTAAACAGCGCCTGCTCTCCGGGTAATGGCACGGAGATGGAGAAGGAGGCGCCGGCTGCCAAAGGCGGGTTGGGAACAGCATAAACCCTTCAGAGCAGGGCTCAGGGAGCCAAGGTCTGACAAGACCTCATGCCTGGTGCTGGGAGCAGGGCTCATCCCACCCGGGGGGCCCCAGCGGCGCGCGGGGCCGTGGCAGGGAGCGGCGAAAGCGCTGCCACATGGCCTGGTGTGTCTTTAAAAGCAGGCGAGGCGGAAGTGATGCTCTCGGGCCCATCTGCGCGGGGAGCGGGAGACGCGCCGCAGCTGGTGCGAGGCCCTGGCAGCCCCGGGAGCTGCCGTCTGCTGGGGTTTACTGCTGTCTACGTTGAAACACGGCTTGGGAAGCAGGAGGGGAGGTGGGGGGGGGTGAGGAGGGGGGTCGGTGGCACGGTGCCAGTCCCGGTTCGCCTGGCCTTCTCGTTCCTCTCTCCTCCTCCCAGCTCTCCCTCCAATGCTTTAAAGTCACATTTCCAGGCCAGACATAGAATTAATCTCTGGGCACTTCACATTGCTGGCAGCGCAAAGCAGGATGTGGGATCTTTTTTTCTCTCTCTCTGCGTCTTGGCTGACTTTTTTACCTCTCGAAGAATTTGGAAGGGCCGTGAGATTCCCCCCACCCCCCCTCGCCTCGGTGCCGTGCAGTTTTTCAGCACGCTGATCACCCTGCTGTGGCTTCACCCTAATAGATTTCATATGCTGACACAGTTGACATCAGTACCAAACTATTTTACATGTGATCTGGTGTATTTCCTGAGGAAATCTGCAAGATATTTATTAAGAACTAATAAAATAAACCTCTCCATGAGCTTTTAGGTAGTTTTCAATTTTTCATGTCTCTCTCGTTTCCTCTTATCAATGAGTTTCTATTTTCTCTCTACTCTCTGACCATTGCAAAAGGAAACAAAAATAAATGTTTTAAACCATTCCTGAATGGACACTGGGAATATTTCTGTAGTGATGTATTAGCAAAGTCGTATTTTTAGTGCCGTATTGTCAAGACTAAAAATATCCTGCTGCAGTGCATCCTTTTTATAGGGCTTTGTGTGTGTGCGGAGCGTTGTACAAGTTTGCACCAGTGTGTAAAGGTCTGTCTTTCTACTTGCTGCAGTGTTGCCTCCCCATGGCAGCTGGACTCCATTCGGCCTTGAAAATTAAAGTAATCCTGGTTAAGAAAAGGGCGGGGGGGGAATAATTCATCAATCTTGCGGGGCTGCGTTTCCCTAGTTGAGCCTGGATACCTGCATGGCAGGTCAGCCCAGCTCAGAGAGGCTCGGCCAGCCCGGGCTCGCGTGGGCCGGCGGCTTTGCCGCTGCATTCCCGCTGCATTCCCGCTGCCCGAGGGTGTTCCCGGCCACCGGCATGTGCCGGGCTGGGAGCAGCGGCTCCGCTCCCCCCCGCGGCAGCAGCCCCGCTCGGGGCGGTGGGTTCCTGCTCCGTGTGCCCGGGCAGCGCGCGGGGCTGGGAGCGGGCAGGGGCTGCTTCGCGCTGTCAGAGGCTTTTGTATTTTATTTTCCCCTTTCTGCTATTTCTGTCTCCTTCAATTAACTGTGTTTGTAAGGGAGAGAGCCAGAGGTGGCAGCTGGGCTGAGGAAGCCGCTTCCCCTCCGTTCCCCCCCGTTCGGCGGGTCGCTCCCTCTTGCCGCGCTGGGCGGCTCCGTCCCCGCACCTGATGATGCCGCCGTTTCCCAGGGGTTTGGCCGGCAGCGGTACCCGGCGGCCGTGGCTCCGTCCCCGGGGAACAGCCCTGCGTCCCCGGGGAACAGCCCTGCGTCCCCGGGAGCGGGTGCTGCGGCTGCCGGGGGCCCTGCCGGTGCTGCCTGCGGGAAGTGCCGCGAGTCCCGCTGCAGCCCGGGCAGCCTTCCCCGCTCCGGCCGCTCCGCTCTCCTCTGAGTCACTCGTCTCGGTACTCGGGGGTGCTTCTCTTTTACTGCTGCTGCCGTCTGCAGGGCCCGCAGCCTCTCGGCTTCCTGTAGAGCAGTTCAGCGAAAGCAGTAATTAGGGCCCCGTAAAAAAAAATTATTTTATTAGCGAGAAGTGTCGGTGGGTAATTGGCCATAATTTGAACCCAGCCAGATTGGAGATTAATAAAAAAAGAGAGAGAGAGAGAAAGAAAGAAAGAAAGAAAAAAATCTCAGAGATGTTTTTTTGCAGAAATGCCAGGGCTGTTGCTTGCAAACCCTTCCCAGGATGGGGTGGGATGGTGGCTGCTGCGGAGAGGGCGTCCGGCAGCGAGCGCCTGTGCTGTACCCGTCCTGGAGGGTGTCTGACACTGGCATGGGAAGAAAGGAAACCTTGTTTTCCAAGAACTCTGCTCTTTCTCAGCTTGATAAGCATTTAAAATAAAAGCTGCACAATTGGAATTGGCAGAGCATCCTCATTCTTTTGTCTGTCTGTTTATTTTTTTCCCCTCATCCCTCGACATGTGTGCTACAGCCCACGGTTACTACACCCCGCAGAACCACAGGCCTGGAGCTCTGCAGGCGCGCGCCGAGCTCTGCCCACCCCCAGCCTGGCTCTTTGAAGCCTGGCAAAGCAGCAGAGATCCGGCTCCATCCCTGGTCGGGCCCCGAGCCTGGCAGCCTCCTGATGTCCAGAGCACTGAAGTGGTTGACAAAATGTATGTTTTCAGCCCCTTTTGGTTCCTCCTTTGCTTGCGGGGCAGCGTACACAGGACTCTGCTTGGAGCTGGAGTGGTGGTTTTGGACCCGGGCTGTGACTGTGCTGTACAGACCCCATGGCTTTGGTATTTATAGATTTTGTTTGGAATAGCTTGAACGTGGCTCCAAGGCTGGGAGCAGGAGCGGGCTGGTGTCAGCGATTGGAGAATTAACTTCTCCACTCAGGGAGTAGAGAAGAGCCAAGCCCCTGCACACATGTCACTCGGTTACTGCTGGTTGAATCAGACCAGGGAGTTACTTCAGGTTACTAGTCCTGGTTTGTTGCTTTGGTGTAAGGGATTGAGTTGGGGGGGGGTGTTACTTCAGGTTAGTAGTGCTTGTTTTTTGCTTGGCAGCCCAGGCTGGAACCTGGTGGAACTGTTTCCCAAAGAATATTTTTGGTTTTAAAACTGAAGGTCAGCAGTTCGTGAGTGCTGCGCTTGCAGCCAACTCTGTGGTTCTCCTTGTGCCACCGGGCCAGCAGCACTTGAAATCCTGATCAATTGATCTGCAACAATATGAAACCACGAAGGGTGACTGCCAGTTAAAACTCCCCGTCTCGCCCCATTTTCCCCACCCAAAGTGTCTTTCTGCCCATATCCCCTTTCTTGCTGCCTGTCTCCCTCCCTCCCTTTCGGCTGTGTATTGGAGTTTTTGTCTATCTTTTTCCATCTCTCTGTCTCTTTTCATAACAGTTTTTAATAATGTTTTAGTTAGTTCCAGCCTTTTCCCTCAATGGATCCCATTGGAAAATGCATTTGAAAGGAAACAGTTATACACTTCCCTTCCTTTGAAACTCTGTTGGCACCTTTTCCAGTGCAGTAAACCATACAACATGGATTTTCAAAGTTTCCAAACACAGACATGCTGGCGTTAAATTTATGAAAAAATATTTTATTCGGCTGTATAGTAACTATGGGTCTCTGAGCTGCTGGTCACAGTGAAATCGAAGCTCACTTTGGAACTGCAACAGGTTTTCAAATCTCTGCAGGAAACTCAGCAGGGCTGGCTGTGTGGGAGCCCACAGCTCCCTCCCAAAAAGGGTGCAGCAAACCAAAAGGGTGCTGCGGCACCCTGGGGCTGAGCCCACCACCCTCGGGTGCAGCTTTTCCCTGCAGATGATCCTGCTGGGAATGGTGCAGCAACAGGAGCTGTGGGGAACTTCATGGTCGTACCAATCCTATCTGAAGTCACAAGGGAGAAGAGGAATTTGGCATAAATAGTCATGTCTTCTGCTGGTTAATGAATGTAGAAGGTTCAGGCACTTTTGTTGCGGAGTCCCATGGCAGTGGGGCTCCACAGCCAGTGTGAGTGTGCTGCAGTCTGCACGGGGTCTGGAGACCTGAGGCTCTGGCTCCATGGAAGTTGTTGGAGCACTGAGATCATATTCTCTAATAGTGGGGCTCGGATGTTAAACTTCCTGGAATGGTTTCTCTGCATGCTGTGGGTTTGTGCCTGTGGTCTCAGCTCTTCCCACAGGGAATTGCTCACTTGACACCTGAGAACCTCCCTTTGCGTGGCACCGCTCAGAGCAGATTTTTTTTCTGCATTTGCACAGGAAACCAAGGCCCCCGTTCACCACGAGAGGTGGGTGAATCTGGCTGTATCCTCCTGAGGACTGTTGTGAGGGGTTGTCCCCAGACACAGTGACCCTCAGAGCAGGTACTCAGCAGCACTTCCCTACTCTTGAGGTGTGGTGGAGTGTAGATAAAGCCTCTTATGATAGACGAGATGACGACGTGGCAAAGTGATCCTGGGCTCAATTTTCCTGTTATCCTTTTGCTTGTGAAATTCCTTTCCCTTCAGATGGGAAAGTTTTCCAGAGAAGTGGCTGATAGAGCGTTATCGTCACGCTCGGTGCTGCATGGAGCATAGGAAGAGCTGGGAAGTTCAGGTCCAAATAATCGGATAGTGTAAACTGACTGTCTTAAACCATCTCAGGTTTGGGTGTCTTTCTGTGTGGCGTCTCTAACATCTGCAGATGGGGAACTGACCTTAAGGAAAAGAACAAGTTTTCTAGTTTCTTGACTGCTCACCTTAAGATAGAGGGGATGGAGTTCTCCTAAAGAACTCCCTTAGGAGCTGCTTTTGTTCCTATTCAAAGCAGAGTAGTTCAGTGTCTGTAAATTTCATCCTGTCTATGTCACTGTGACCAGCCAACAAGTGAGGGATACACAGGTACTGACCAGGTGCATCTGGATCCTCCTGGAAGTTCAGAGCCCAAGCAAAGCACAGCACTGAGCCATCTTCATTCCCAAAATATTAGAGTCCTGCAGCTCTCAGCCTTACTGAACATGTAACATCATGTGCACGTTTCAGCACATCAGAAGGCTCTGCAAGAGGGTCTCTACTGACTGTTAATTTTCTGGTTTGACTGAAAATGGGAACTTGAGGGGAGAAAAGAGTGTGTTGTTAGGACTATCTTGTAATGAGTAAGTGTTATGGAGCTGAAGTTGCATAGATGACTCTAAGTCTGATGTTCCTGACCTTTAAGTGTTTGACTTTGTGTTCATGTAATGGTTTCTGGATGTGTAATTCCCATCATTTTCAGAAAAGCGAGCTCCCTCATGAAACCAGAGTGACCTCACCTGGGATCCTCAGCTGGTAAATCTGGACTTACCAGACCAGCCTCTGCCATGGAGGGAACACGGGATGTGCAGACCAGGTGCTGGGGAGAGCAGCCACTGCTGGTGCCAGCAGAGCCGTGTGGGGGCCTGGAGAAGGGGCTGCTGTGCTGTCCCCTGGCTTCTGCTGCTTCAGCCCCCTTTTCCACTTGCCCTTTCCCTCTCCAGTGTGTCACCTGGATTGGTTTCTTCTTCCCTTGAGCAGATGAACCAGCTGCTGGTGGATGCAGTGGCACATGAGAGCTGTCTGACCATGACCGCTCAGATTTCCGTAGGGCCCCCAGCCTTGGCAGAGCAGGGCTGGATGGAGGTGGTGGGAGGCACACCCAGACCCTGCTGCTGTCCCCTGCCAAAATTGTGGTGCCTGCTTCCAAGTGTGAAGGTGCTAGGGAATTTGCTGAAATGGTCAAAGAATTTTTAGCTTGAGAAGAACAATATATATTTTCCCTAACCTCATCCTGGCAAATGGCTGAACCTTTTGTAGATGAAATTTTCCCAATAAATTTAGCTCAAAGAAAGCTTTTGGCATGAAGGATTGCAGCCTAAATGGTTAAAGTTTGGCAAGGTTCTCAGGAATTAAAACCAGGATCTTTTAATGGAAAGTGTTAGGTAAGCTTCACTGTAGGCACAGCAGCTGGGCTGTGCCCCTCGCCAAGGGATGTCCAGGTGCTGGGATGCCACTGGCAGCAGCCAGGGCGGCTGGAGGGACTGAGCAGGCACTGGAGGTGATCAAGGGCTGGACCTGGAGTTGAGGAGGCAATTCAGACCTGCAGGCATCTGATGAGGATCCTGGGATTTGCTGTCTCCCTGGAGTTGGGTAGGGTAGGAATGAGTTTTGCTTTACTGTGCTGGTTTGGCGGGTTTTTTGGTAGCGGGGGAAGGATACCTAGGCCAAACCCCCCAAACCAAACCAGCACATTTGTATTTTGGTGTTTGCTTTGCAAACTGACCCACTGGCTCTCTGGTCCCTCAGGAAGCTGTAAAAAGAAGAGCAGCAAAGGAGTGAATGTGTTGAAACGGAAGCTCCAGACTTTGCTGTTCCTGCCCCAGCAAAGCTGCTTTCTCTGAATGCTCCTGTCTGCAGGCACTTTCTCTCATTAACTTTTACTCCAAGCTTGAAGCTATCACCAAGGTTCACACCAGAGGAGGCATGTTCCAGGCTGTCTGTTTGCATTTGCTGCCAAAGACATGCCCACCTCCAGCACAGGGAAGGAAGGGGGGGTTTGGAAAAGGCTGCCTTTTATTTGCTGCGATTGTCCTGGTAAAACTTCACTCAGGGCTGGAGTAAATCTCTTGGGAAGCCCTGTTCACACCTCCTCCCCCATTGTAAATAACATCTGACACAATTATGGTTGGGCGCATGCAGCTCCTGGGTGGGATGCTAGCAGCAGCTTGCCATGCCTGCTGCAGCCTGCTGAGCTGGGCTGCCAGGGCTGTGAGCTGCCCCAAGCACACAGGCTGAGGAGCTGCCTTCCTCACTGGGCTGGGCAGGATGAAGTTCAGGGCTCTGCCTGTGCAACCAAGAAGAACTGACAGATCTGTGCAGGCAGAGGATAGGCTGTCAGGGGTTTTCTTGTGTCAAGCTGCATCATCCTGCCTCACTGCAGTGTCGCTAACGCCTTTTAACATTTCCATCGTCTGTGGTTTTCCTTCTTTTGGTTACAATGTTCCCTGTTCTGTCTGGATGCCCTCTGCATGTCCTGAGCCCTGCAGCCACTTGAGTCCCATCCTGCTTGCGCGTCTTTCAGCAATGTTCCCTCTGCAGCAAGAGACAGCTGGTGCCAGGCTGCTCTGGAGCTATATACGTACTGATGAGCTGGCTTGCCGGTTTGGAGGGACATCATTTCTTACGAGCTAGCCAGGAGTTCTGTGCTTTTGGGTTTGCCAGCCTCTTAGCTGCCAGACAGGTCAAATTTGTGTTGCTGTTGGATGTTGGCAGCAGGACCTCTGGCTCCAGGGATTGTTCAGAGCCTTGAGGCTAGTGAAGATTTTGCTGTGCCTGTGTTGTAAGTCCTAGCATCAGCTCACCTGCTTGGAGCAGCTCTGCTGAAGGCAGTGCTGAGAATTGATAGTTTCTCTGGGTATTCTCCAGGCTTTGCCAGTGTGGGCGAGACTGGAGGTGCCTTTGCCCCAGCTGTGCTGGTCTGTCTGCCTGCAACTGGAGTGTCTTGGTGCAAATGTCACTAGCAAAAGCTGGGAGATAAGTGGCTTCCTGGGCAGGAGGAGTGTTTCTGACACTGCATGGGGTGCAGAGCAGGACCCCAGCCCTGCTGGCTGGGTCAGGCACCCCAAACACAGAGGGAATGCTCTGAGTGCCGCTTAGTGCGAGTGGAAACGGCTTCAATCTGTGTTTTGACTGATGGGTCTTTTCAGGAAATTTCTGAGAATAACATTTCTAAAAATGGCTGCTTCTTTCCACTGATATTTCCTGGAAAAGGCTGCAGTTAATTTTAAACCACTGTCCTTTTTCCTTTTCAAGTGGAAATGGCTCTGTGCTTGTCCTCAGGGCTAATGTCATTCTTTCTCCCCTAGCCAGAGCTGCTTGGTGCAGAGGTGCCACCACCCTGGCCTCCTCCTCCAGCACTTGTTGGTCTTCAGGGCTGCAGCAAATGGGGTGTTAGGAGCACTCTGTGCACGTGTCTGCTTTCCCTCTGGAAGTGAGTTAACTGTCTCTTCCTGAGTCACTTCACAATGATGTTCTTTGTCGGTGACTCCTGGCCGATCCTGAGTACACCAGAAAGGCATCTCCAGAGTCGTTCCCTGGCCTAAAGTTCTATTCATTGGGGTCAGGAAGGATACACTGAGTTGGTTATTGCACCCCAGGTGCAAGGATCCAGCCCTGCCCATGGATCCTGGGCTTGGGGATGGTCAGAGAAAGAGGTGAGCTCCCAGGCCAGCTGGAGGGAGCTGGCAGCAGAGGGCAGTCCGGGCAGGCAGCCCCTTCGTGCCGGGCAGAGCGCAGCTTCCCCTGCGGCTCTTGGGCAGTCTTGCTGCTTCGGGTGGGAATATGTCATTAATTTTTATACCTTCCCCTGTAAACCATCGACCCTTTTTATGATGTCATGAGGGATTCCTTAATTTTGCAGCTGCTTCCTGGTTACGTCAGAGAAGAGCCTCTCGTCCTAGAGCCCAGCACTGCAGTCCAGAACGGCTGGAAACAAATGAAGTGTTGAATATCTAATGGCTTCCACAGGGAGAGCTGCTCCATCCTCCCCAGGCCCCCGGCATTCCTCACCTCCTAGGCCTCCCTCCCTTGGACAAGACAGGGTTTCAACATGGAACTGAGGGAGCTCTGAGCTCCTGGGCAGTCCTTGCTGCTTTGGGAACATGTGCAGCAAGTTCCTCAGTGCTGCTGCAGCCGAGTTTCCCCCCCCTCCGGGGCCTTCCTGCCTCTCCACAGGGAGAGATCGGTACAGGGAGGTGGATTAAGGTTGTTACTGCAACCCAAAGGTCACTTTGGGAGGGATTCAGCCCTGTGAGTTGCAGGTGTTTGTGTTCAGCTGAGCTGAAGGGCTGGGGCTACCATAATGTCTGCTGCCTGCAAATTCACAGTCAGGGAGCATCTTTCCAGGAAAGCTGTCCATCCTTCCCAGGCTCCTTGTGGGGCATTATCCAGGGGTGAGCAAATGCCTCCAGGTTCCCAGGCTCTTTCAGGGGCAGATGAGCTGGTGTGTGACTCGCCACTTCCCGTCGGAGAGCCAGGAGTGCCCGTGACTCACAGGTCCTGTGCAAGGGGGTGTCGAGGAAATGCCTTGAGCATCCCCCTGCCTTTGCTGCTTTATATTCCTACTGGCAGTGGTGGGACCAGCTGCCTGGACCAGCAGCACAGCTCTCCTTGCCCTCTTCCCGCAGACACCCCCATCCCGGTGGGCTGCCCTGTCTCCCTGCCAAGGCTGTGTCTGGCAGAGGGTGACTCACGAGGAAAACACTCTGGTGTCTGAGCGATAAGAGAGCAAACCAGTTGCCTTCAGGTGGTGTCAGCTGGGAGGTGACCAGCCTCTCTTCTTCCCCGCAGGGCTGCAGCCAGCTGGTGAGTCAGTTGTCTGTGCTGAGCTGCTGACACATCAGCTGGGTGCCTTAGGCATGTCACCTCCTGCAGCCCCTCGCCAGCCCATTATGTTGACCTCAGGATTGTGTCTGGAGACCAGTTCGTTCCTTTGATTGCCTTGACCTCAGGATTGTGTCTGGAGACCTATTTGTTAGTTCCTTTAGTTGTCTTCACCCACGGTCCTTTACCATGTCACCAGGGAACGTGGGTTCAGCTGTTGCTCCCCAGGAGAAAAGCACATCCCTGCTGCTCTCTCTGACTGTGCTGGAGCTGCTGGAGCTGCAGCTCAGGTTAGGATGAGGAGCCCAGCATGGAAGCTGTCTCATTGGAGTCCTCCTGACCCTTGGCTGGAGCAGTCTGGTTGCCTGGATCAAAGGAATCTGGTCTCCTTTGAGACTCTTAACACTTGTTGGCTGGTCTTGTTTGAGCAGTGAAAGATTGAGCACTCCTGGTGTTGTGTTAGCTGGGATGGATGTAGGAGCGTGTTTGCTGCTCACTCGCGAGCTATGGGGCTGCTCTGGCTCACTTGCATCCCTGCCTAGAGCATGCTCAGAGTGGAGCAGCTGGGAACCCTCACTTCCAGCTCCCCTGCCCCAGCCCTGCAGGTGCCCCCCTCCCCAAGGCCACGTGGGCAGTTGTGGCTCTGCCCTGATTGTCCCTCGCAGGATTTCCTTCAGCACATGGCACTGGAGCGGCCGCAAGGAGCTTCCTCCATCAAATCCCTCTCCTCGGAGCCGCCTGTCCCTCGCATCGCCTGCTCTTTTCCCATTCCCATTTCCTGTGGCTGGTTGTGTTGCCCTAATAGAGGTTTGGCATTGCTGTTTTGCACACCCTAGTGGGAGAGGGGATGTGTTTATCACTTTTCCTGGAGATTATCTGTTTAAGCACTCTCTGACAGTTACAATAACAAGGGCAGCGCGTTGTGTTTCCCAGCAAAAGGACACTCTCTGCTGAAAGATGTATAGCACTAATTAGAAATACATAACATCCGGCCACATGGCAGCCTTCTCCCGGCCGCTCCATTTCCTGAGCTCGGACGACTTTGACGACAGTTGGTTTATGTTTTCCATGAATATAATGTTCTCAGAGAAACACAAATTTCTCCCCGTTAAAAAAGTCCCCATTCTCTCCGTCTCTCTCCCTTCCCTTCCCATGCACCCTTCCCTCTGTGAAGCAGGTAGATTTATGGCTGCAGAGAGTCCAGGTCGGATCCTGCCCAGCTCACAGCTCCTGCCCAGCTCACAGCTCCTGCCCAGCTCACAGGTCTTGCCCACCTCACGGGTCTTGCCCAGCTCATGGGTCCTACCCAGCTCACAGCTCCTGTGTGGATGCAGCTGAGAGCCCAGACAAGCACTTGCAGAGAGCACTGGGGCTGCTCCTGTCCCACTCCCTGAGCTCTCCACAGAGGAAACTGCCTCCTGGTAGAAAGGCAATGCTGAGGAGTTGGAGAAAAATACCCTCTTTCCTCCACACGAGGAAACAGGAGGACTCTTCTGCAGCTCAGAAGGTTTTTATGCTCTTCAGAAAAACTGCCTGTCCCTGCTTCCCAGTTGCTTTTTCTCCGCGCTTGCAGCCCAATGCTCATCAGCTCCCATTTTTTGCATCCCGTCCCCTCTCCCTGCTGAGCTCTGCTGCAGAGCAGGTAGCCTGGGAACCAGCTAGAGGAGTCTGGGTCCAATCTGCAGCTCACAGCAAGCAGCAGTGACTGGTACAAGGACATTTTTTTAGAGGTCCCCACGTGCTGGATGGGAAGGGGGCAGTTGCTCTGCTGCGTGTAAAGCGGTTTGGGTGTAAGGGAGGTTAGATGGGAGGTAGGAAGAGGGAGCATGCTCAGGGAGGTGAAATCTTAGAAGGTTTTAGCTGATGAAATGAATTCCGATTGAATATGGAAAAACTGCTGTATTTCAGATGTTTATAGCTTGGCCAAGTGTGGACAGATTTCTAGTAGGACAGGAAAACTCTCTGTTAAAATGGTTATTCTGCAGCAAAATCTCGGATCCCCTTTCCAGGATTTGCAGTTGCTACATTAGCTCAAGGAAGAGGTTGTAAGTGTTTTTTCTAACAAGGGTAAGGCACTGTCTTGTTTCCTAGCCTCATTCTCACAAGTAGCCGGACTGTTTTGGCTAAAGATTTCTGGAAGAATTTGGGCTGAGACAGGCACCCAGCATGGAAACTTCAGCTCCAATAGTTAAAAGATAGTTAAAAGCCAACTGGAAAAAGGGTCTTATGAGTGGCTAGTGTCAGGCAGGCGTAATAACACGGTGCTCAAAACTCTGCCTGCAAAAACCTGCCAGGGCTCATGTCCCACTGACTGGTCCCACATCTGGAGCCCTCACCTCAGTGGGGGGTTTGCAGAGGGCTGCAGGGCTCTTGCTCATTTTTGGGGGGCAGAAAGACAGATCTTCATGGCAAAATCAGCCTGTGAAGTGTGGGATACTGCAAGTTACTCAGGCTGTTGTTCCAGGCTGCAAAGTGTTTGATGACTTTCCTGCTTTAAAATGCTCTTTCTGCTCCTTTCTAGCCCCGTCTACGCGCACGTACCTCCGAGTTTTATTGGTATAGCTGATGTGAGGCTACAAGTGATTGAGAAACAGATCCAGCTTAAGAGAGCTCCCAGAAGGTGGGGTTTTAGGCCATCTCAGCTCCGTGCCATGACTGCAGCCTGGCTCCTCAGGCTGTGTGGGGACAGCAGCTCGTGGTGCAGCCTGTGGTGGGGTTCGGTGTTACCCTGAGTCGGTCGGGGCTGCAAATGCTGCACGTCTTGACCTTAAGCTGTGGTTTAAGAAGCAGTTGAGGTGGCAGTGCCAGGTTTACCCACAGTCCTCCCCCAACACATCACCTTTGATGGTGGTGGCACAGCCAAAAGGTGACATTTGGAACCCCAGTGAGCTGCGTGACCTGGTTCACAGGGTGACTGCGCAGGCGGGAGCTGAGTGATGATGTGGTGACAGGAGCTGTTCAGCTGATGCTGGCATGAACAGGGACGTTGGTCTGGTTGCAAGGGGAGGGGGAATGTGTTGTGATTGTTGGTGCACAGCCTGGTCCTGTGCTGGATGATTTCCTGCAGAGCTGCAGCTGCTGGTGGCACACAGGAGCCACATCTTTGACCATCTCAGGTCCTCTGACCTCGTGGCATCTCTTTTTGCATGTGATTTCTGTCTGTAGTCTGCCTGACCACCCCCACACCATGGTTTCCTTACTGCCCATCACAAAGACTCCAAAAGTTTCTATCATGAGCGTTCTGCCCTTGGCTTGTACCCTCACCTTGACTGTCTCTGTGGCCTGGAGTGCCACCCCACCACCTCACACAGTTGTGACCACTCTCTCCAGGCTCCAAGCTTGGTGAAAGCTGAGGCTCCTGAGGAAGGTGGTGAAAAGGCACAAACAGAAATTTTCTTCTGATTTATGGTGCTTTCCCCATTTGTCCTACAATTAAACTCTTAGAGGCTTTGCTGGCAAGGCTGGGAGCTGCAGTGCTGGTGTATGTTCAGGGGTCTTGAATGAGCACCCACCACACTCTCACTTGGATGCTTGTCCTTCCGTGCCAGGTTTTTGGGCTGGAGGAGCCTTGAAATGAGGCTGACAAGCATGGCCAGGGAATGAAATTTCAGAATTGGGGACTTTTGTGTAATGTAATGATGAGATGACAACACCCACAGTAGCTGGACTGGAAGTGTGAGGAAACAACCCTTAAATGTGGGTGTCATGTTCCTCTTACCTGCACAGTGGGCAGCTCTGTAGGCTGCACCAGGGCTGAGCATCCTGGGAGCTGGTGGGCAGGTGTTGCACGTCTGTAGCAATGTGAGATGTTTGATGGGGCTGGGGCTGCAGTGCTCAGCTTGAGTGAGCAGGTCGCAGTGGCTTTCCCTGTGAGAATTCATATGCAAGAAAAGTTTTTACTCTCTTTTGAGTGTTTAATGTTTTATGGGGAACTTGCAGTCTTCAAGAAGAGCTGCTGGTGGCAGTGGGGCAGGCTGAGGTCCTGATACCAAGCCTGGCCATGACCAAGCACTGTTTGGAGCTGATCTCTCAAATACATCAGGGCTGTGAGCAGTCATTTTGACCCTCAGTATCACAAAAGCCTTTTGAGCTTTGCCTTTTCTGGAGGGGGTGCACTTAACTTTTGAACTAGCCCAATTTGCGGGTGACTGCAAATCTGGCTTGAGCACAGTGCCCAGAGTCCCTGGGGTGCTGCCCACCCAAGGTGCAGGGGTGCTTGCTGAAATGCCCAGAGCTTTTCACTCACCCTAGGGACTCACCAGATTCAGATTTGACAGCACGACAGCCATGGTCTCATCGTGTGCCCCTTTAGGACAGGAGGTGAAGATAGTCCAGCATCTCACCCGAGTGTGGGAGGAGGGAGCACGGGGAAGACGACTGTAATTTCTTGAACTGGCCTCTGGCCAGAGTGCTGGGACTAACACTCTTAATTGTGGGAAAGGCTTCATGAAAGAGATTTACTGTCCCAGAGTGGTCACATCTTTAGTTTTATGTTTCCTCCAAAAGTTGACAGTCCCTGCAGGACGGCACTTCCTACCCGTGCTCTGCAGCACCAGCTCAGCCCTGGCTCTGGGAGCAGAGCACCCTCGTTCAGCTTCCAGATGCCTCCAGTGCCTTAGTGGTCTTCCCACTGGCTGCTCAACTCATTGGCAGCTGTAAGAGCTGGCCAGACCAAGCCTACAGATCTTCCTCCTGCTTTTTTCCTCTGTTTTCTAGGTGTGCTTTAGTCTTTTTCTGGTTGTTTTTAACCTCCTACCCTGTTGCTCTGAAGTAATTTGCACTTAAAAACCCAATGTTTGTTGGTGCCTCAGGTGTTTTGCTAGCCCCAGCTGGAACCAGGTCTTCATGTCTTGCTTTAATCCTCTTGCCCTTTGCTCAAAATCCCTGCTCTGCCACATCAGGGGAGTTCAGCTTCCAACACCTCCTTTCCCATGCAGAACTGATGCTCATGATTGGGGATGGGGTGCCCATAGCTGGGGCTCTGGGGGCTCTCCCTCCCTGTCCCAGCACTGGGGCTTTGCTCACACACCAGTTTGGAGTCAGGACCTACACATTTGCATTCTAAGTGCAAATCCTTTGCTTGGCTTGTGGCAGCTTTTCTCACAGCATCTGCAGGGTGAGGGCTGGAAGCCAGCGAGGAGCAGCCTGTGCAAACAGCACGGGCTGGTAGGGGACCCCTGAGCAGTGCGGGTGCATCCTGTGGCTCCACTTCCCTGCCTCCCTCTGGGCAAGCCCCCAGCCAGCTGCTCCCTCTGAGAGCTCGAGGCAGGATGTGAAGTGGGGGCAGAGGGGATTGGGAGGGCAGAGGCTGCCTGTAAGGCTTAGAAACCTTCTGTGAGCAGGCAGCACAGTGCCCGAACGAGCACGGGCAGCCTGGCATGTCCCACAGTGCTCCCGGCCTCGTTAAATGTAACCCACACCCAGCTCCAGGCAGTTCCCTCGAGCCAGCTCCCTGCTGCTCTCAGCAGCCTCAGAAGTGGTTTCTGGCTGGGTGTAGATGTGCTGGGGGGTTTGCTCTCACTCCGAGCCGGCTCTGTTTGGAAGAGCTGTGGTCGTGTGGCATCTACTTGAGTAACAGCTTCAATTAAGCTCTCTTGACAAGCTGTTTTGTGACTGGTGAACTAATGGGAGGAGCCCCCTCCTCAGCTGCTGAGGTTAAAACTCCAGTGGGGACAAAGAACAAACATGCAGCTAATTATGCTTTTAACGCTTAAACATACCCCCTTCCTCCAGGGGAAGGCATCAGCTCCAAGCAGCAGCTTCTGTGTTGGGAGCCCGGGGTGTTGGCTTGGACAGGGCCAGCTTGGAGGTGAGGTGGGGATGGGCATGATGTGGGCAGTGTCACTGCAGCCTCTTCCTGCTCCAAAGCTGTTACTCACCACCTTTTTTTCCACCTGCACGGAGCGATTGGGTCCAGGACAGGTGTGAGGTGGGGAATTGCTCCCCCCTCAGAGATCCCTGCCCTGTGTAGGATCCAGAAAGGGAGGCTGCGAAGGAAGATGGAACATCTGACCTGCTTCCCCTGAACCCCTCTCTGTCTCCTAGAGTGCATCGCTGAAGACTGCCGCTCTGTCATCCAGGAACAGGCCACGGCCCTGGGGCTCTCCATGTTTGCTCTCTTGGTGAGGAGGTGCACCAGCCTGCTGCGGGAATGCCTGCAAGGTAAGGGGAGACGGCAGCATCC
The DNA here is from genome assembly GCF_020740795.1 of Apus apus. Lineage (NCBI taxonomy): Eukaryota > Metazoa > Chordata > Aves > Apodiformes > Apodidae > Apus > Apus apus. The sequence continues at coordinate 2,051,502 of NC_067299.1, read as the reverse complement.
ACGCAGCTGCCCTCGGGGCAGCCTAGTGGGGTTCAGGCCCTTGTTCCCTGCTGTTTGTACACCCCTTCCCTTCTGCTGGGGCCCTTGGCTTCTCCCTGTTGTCCCAAGCTGTGCCCAGGTTATGGCTGGATCATTGGGCAGGAAAGCCCGTGATGTGTACAGGCAGAAATGTTTGGAAAAGAGGGGTGAATGCAGAACATGCTTTCTGCCAGCTGTTGGGAAACTTCCCAGAACTGGGACCTCGAGATCCTGTCTCTGTGACTGGTGCCCTGGCACCCCACTGTCCACAATAAAAGGGATCACAGACATCCCAGCTTATCCTCCAGGCCAGCCCATGGCAGGAGAACAGATCTGTTTTTGTCCTTGCTGTGGGTTGTGCCTGTTCCCTTGTGCATCCCTGACATGTTGGGATCTGTGTTCTGCATCCCCTGTCCCTGTCTGAGCCTGGCTTCTGGTCTCGGTGAGCTGCCTCAGCTCTTACATCTTGTATTTGCAGCTCAGCCACGAGAGGTGGAACAGGAGGATGAGGAGGATGACATCAAGGTCTCTGTCTTGCCCCAGGACCTGAAGGAACTGCTCCCTAGTGTGAAGGTCTGGTCAGACTGGATGCTTGGCCACCCAGACACCTGGAATCCTCCTCCGACTTCTCTCGAGCTCCCAAAACAGTACGTGCATCCTTTGGTCTGTCATTTGGTCTCCTTTCCTCCCTGGGCTCCTTGTGCCACCTTAGCCCCTCACTTGTGCTGTGGCACTCTGACCTGAGCACCCAGGAGAGACTGACTGCACAGGGGATGTTTGGGGGAGCTTGTGACACATTGACTTCTTCATTGATACATAGGTCAGTGTGAAGTGGTTCTGAGGGGACCTGGTGGGTGCCCTTTGCTTCTGTGTGTTAGAAAATGTCCCGTGCACTGGATTTTTAGCTGTTGCTCAGGATGTGTGTCAGCTTTTGTTGGGATACATCTCCTTCACACACTGTCCTGGCCCAGCCAGCTGAGCAGGCAGGGCCTTTCCCTCTGGAAGAGGGAACTCCGTTTCCAGCAGGAACATTTGGTTACCTATTTTTGACTGAATCAGGCCAACCTTGGTCAGGCTGGGCTGGCCTGGAGCAGCTTGCCTGTTCCTGGAGCTCCAAAAAATCACCTCCCTTCTCCTTCAGAAACGACATCTCTCTACCCCTGCATCACACAAAAGGGTTAATTTTCTAAACTGGCCCATTCCAGCCCATTAGTCCACAATGCGGACTAGGCAATTTGCATATTTTTGGACAGAAAATCGAGCGAAGGGGCCAAGTATGGAGTATGTGAAACAGCATCTGAGCATGCTCCGTAGCTGCTTTCCCGCAGGATTTTCCATCTGCCTCCGGTACTCCGGATCCAGAGCCTGGAATCACGTCTTATTGTTAATCCAAAGGAGCCAGAACCCAGGGTGATGGGAAGGCACATTAAGAGTAATCCAGCAAAGTGGCTTAACCATTAATGGGTCCCCGCTCCGTGCGTCAGGTCCAGTCCCGCTCTCCTAGTTTATTGCCTCCTACTCCCGTTCTTTTTCATTTGGCTGAGGAAATGGAAATCTCACACAGGAAGTTCTGGGCCTCATTTTGTGGAGATGGAGTCTGTTTTCTGTTTGTCGGCTGCTCGGTGTGGGACCGTTGCCTGCTCATGTGAACTGCTGCCCATCTTTGGGCAGGAACTCAAACTGGGATCCATCACGTGAGCCCGCCTGCACCAATCCCCCCTTCCCCTCACGCTGCCTGCGCAGGGAGCTGCTCAGCCCTTGGCCACGGGCAGCTTCAAGATGGAATTTCTGATTGGGTTCGGGCAGGCAGCGCTCGGCGCCAGCCCTGGGACGAGCTGCCTCTCCCTCCTGTGGGGCTGTGTCCCACCTGGGCTGCCAGAGCAGGTGAACTGGGGTGGGAGAAGGTGGTGGTGATGGGAGCCCGCCCCAAGGTGAGGTGGCACATTGTGGCTCTTGGGGGAGCAGTGGGCACGGGTTGGGGGGCTCTACTCTGCAAGGGCCTGGTCTGCTCGGTGGAGGAATGAGAGTCTTTGTTGTGTAGAAGAGGCCTGACTTCCTCCCCACCTTGTCCTCTCCATGGAAGGAGCCTTTCTTGTCACACTGTGCCCTTTATCTGCCCATGGGGAACCTTCCTTGTGTTGTTCTCTACCCTGGTGCTCACCTGGAGCACTGACCTTTTATGTTGACCCAACATTATGCATCTGGATGTTAGTGGTCCAGGACTCTGGGACAGCAATGGCTGAGCTTTCTTGGAGGTGTGGGTAGTGATGAATAGCAGGGACCTAACTCTGCTCTTGGGCATGAGCTGGAAGTTGGAACTTTTTCTCTGGAGGTGGGAAAGGAAAAGGGGAGCCCCACGTTGGTATTTCAGCTCTCTATTGGCACAAGCCTTCTGCCTGAGCTGTTCAGTAACCAGGTAGAGTCACTGAGACCAGGGGTTTAGATAGGAGCAGCTTCAAAGAAGTTTAGAAGTAAAGCATGGGTCAGAGCAGCAGACGTGTTGGAGTAAGCCAAGGTTTATGGGCAGCGTGAGGAGTCGGGAGAGCATGTGAGGAACAAGCACAGATGTGGAGCTGTGGAACTGAGTTTAGTAGCCTGTGCTGTTTCACACATGCTGTATGGCCCACGGTGGCGGGACATGCCTTGAAGTCCCCACCAATGCCAATGGAGGAGCCAGCTGCACATGCTGAAACCTCCTTCTCAGCACTCTGCAGCCATCGCTGTCAATGCCCCTCGTGGTGGCACATGCACAGAAAAGGTGCAGTAAAAAAAAAACAACACAACAAACAACCCAGAGCACAGAAGCAGTCTGTAAGGATGCCACGAATGTGCTAAAGCTTCTGGAAAATACAGGCCCCGTACCCACCTGGCAGCCCCTGAGGAGCAAAGGCCTGGCCCAGAGTTTGCATCAAAGTGCAGCTCATCCGGGGCCGGCGCTGCTGCCAGAATGACGGGCTGGGCTGGGGGCCAGGGGGCAGCTTGTCAAGGCTCCACCAGAGCCTGGAGCCCAGGGCTGCCAGGGCTCCATCCCGCGGCCTCTGCTCACGCTGCCCCCGCCATGTTCACGTTTGCTCATCCTTAGCAAGAGAGAGGAGAGCTTGGGGGGGCTTTGAGAACGTCTAAACTCAGCCCAGCTGTGGCAGTTGGTTTATTGCTTTCAGCTGGTACTTGAACCCGGGTCCTGGTCTTGGAGTCTTTCCCAGGTTTAATCCCCGGAGCTTTCTCTGCAGCTGTATGACACTGCGCTGACCCCGAATGAGGATAGGAAAATAGAAACGGTGCCAAGCCAGAGTCTCTTTTTCATTTGCAGTCTGGCTGGCTGCCCATGACCAGGGTTACATAATGGGAAACATAGCTGGGGCTCTGGAGAGCCCGCGTTTCACCACGCTGCCCAGACCTTCGCGTTCTGATGCTATATATCTTCCTAATTGTAGCTCGGATGCATTTATCACACTGCTGGATTTGAGTCCCTACAATAAAAAAAAAAAAAAAAGGAGAGAAGAAAAAAAAAAAGCCAACTCAACCCCACACTGAATTCCTCAGCTCACTGCTTCCCCCTCGGATAGGGGCGGAGGGAAAGGTGTGAGGGGTGAGTGCTGGAGTGGGCTCTATGGAGAGGGATGGGAGGCTCTGTCTTTGGGGTCCTTTTCTTGTCAGTGGCTTGGGAACAAACCCCAGCTCCTGGCAGGCAGCCTCTCCCTAGCTGGGGACTCGGAGGTCCTGACTCCAGCCTGGATGAGAAGCTGCACCTCTCCCCAGAACCACCCTCCCTGCCCTGGTGCCCTTGTCTTGGCCACATCTGCGCAGTGGCTGCGGCTCGGGATGCGCCAGGATGTATTTTCAGGCCAGGAGGCCATAGAGAGGTGACAGGGCACCTGGATCCCTCTCCTGGGGCTGCTGTGTGCATGTGAGAGGCAAGGTGGGGTCCTTCCCCTCTACCTCTTTAGGAGAGGGGCTCAGAGAATTTTCCATGGCTCTTCTCTCAGGTGTTTCAGCAGCTGAACTAGACCATGGACATCTCTGCTTCAGAGCAGCAGTGTCCTGCAGCTCAGGGATTGTGTGTCTGGACGAGGTGTTCCCAGGTCTTCTAGCAGCAGGCAACAGGCACTTCTGTATCTCAAAATGAACTTATATCTATGTGTTTCATGGCAAACATTGCATTGAGGTCTAAGCAGGCGGTCATTCAAAGCAGTTGCATTGCCATGGGTTGGAGTTGCTCCATGGGTTGCTTCAGCTGGGTTGGAGCAGTCCAACTGTCCCCAGGAGTGATTTGCAGGGTGTAAAAGTAGGGAGTCCAAGGGAGAGAGGAGCTGGGTGGATCTCCTAAGGCAGAGATATTGGCAGCAGATGGGGCGAAAGGCAGATCTCCAAGGAGGCTGCTGTCGTTCAAGGGACTCCATCTCCTTTTGGGACATATGGCTGTGAAGAGGGCTGGGCAGGGGAGAGCAAAGCTTCTCCTTGCTCTGCTTTGTTGCCACAATGAATCCGTCGCTAAATGAAGCGCAAGAATCGATGGGGAAGCCACTGGCTAGACAGACAAACTGCTGCAGGGCTGAGCCTGGAGAATCCCTGCTCCTTCCATGCTGGAGCACAGGGCCTCTTGGTTTGTGGAGACTGTCTGCAAGCATTTAAAAATGGTTAATTTAAACCAAGTATTAAATTAAATCCAAAAGCTCTGAGCACATTTTAGAGCTTACCTTCCCAGAGAGATCTGCCAGATCGCTCTCATCACATCTCTCTTGCGGAGAAGTGTCACTGAGATGGCAGCTCCCACTGGGAGAAATGGACAGGGTCTTGGACAGGAGTGCCAAGACCTTGCTGGAGTTTGCTGGAGACTAAATGGAAAATCCCTTTTGCAGAGCTCAGCCTTTGTTAGTAATTCTGGCCACCAGAGCCTCCCTATCAAGACATCAAAGTGAGTGTTCAGAGGTGTCTCAGCAGTGTAAACCTGGCCAAGAATGAAGGTGAAGTTGAGTGAAGCAGAGGCCAAAAAGGCTCCATGGAGAGGCAGAGGCTGGCTGGGAGGAAGCTACACCTCTCCCAGGGTGGAGAGCATCCCTCTGGCAGGTTCCCAGGAAAGGAATGGGCTGGCCAAAGGGACCATATGCAGGGTAGAGTGGAGGAGGTAATTGGTGCCACAGGGCAGAGGGGCTTTGGCCACATCATCCTCTCTTTGGGCAGCTGTGTCCAAGCCCAGGTCAAAGTTGGTGAATGCCTCTTAAGAAGAGCTCCCACCACCAACCCCTTTTGTGCCTTGCAGAGGAGCTGCTTTTAATTCAGCTTCCTTTGGGGTGGGAGAGAGGAAACCCAGGAGGGGTTTGCAGAGCTCTTTGTAGGGATGCAGGAGCTGGGGTGGGCACCAGGTGCTGGTGGGTGCAGGTCACCAGACCCTGGGAGCACAGGAGACGTTTGCCATCTGCAGGGCAGCGCGGCGGCCGGGGAGCACAATGCTGGGCTTCTTCTGCGCCGCGCTTTCCGGGTTTGTTCTGCAGCTGTGGGGTTTGAATGTTAGTGTTTAAACAAGCTGGTATTACACAGGAAATGGCCACCTCCACAGGCCCCCGCAGGCTTGTAACATGGGGTCATTGTGCTTGATATTAATCACCAGGCAGCCCGCGCCCCCGGTGAAGATGGTGGCTGCGCCGGAGCACGGCACCGCGGCCGGCAGGGATTTGGTGAGCGTGGAAATGTGGAAAGGGTGGGTGTCAGGAGGATGGCTCCAGTCGCTTTTCCACAGTGTCCAGTGACAGGGCAAGGGGCAGTGGGCACAAGCTGCAGCACAGGAGGTTTGGGTTAAACATAAGGAAAAACTTTTTTACTGTGAGAGTAACAGAGCCCTGGGACAGGCTGCTCAGAGAGGTTGTGGAGCCTCCTTCTCTGGAGACATTCCAAACCCATCCGGAGGTGTTCCTGTGGGATCTACTATAGGTGATCCTGCTTTAGCAGGGGGTTTGGACTAGGTGATCTTCAGAGATCCCTTCCAACTTGGTGACGATCAGGCTGGCCCTGGCACCCTCTGCTCTCCCCACACTAGTGTGTGTCTCTCACCTTGCGGTGCTGCCTTGCCCATCGTGGGCACCTGTCTTTGCCTGGAGCCATCCCTGCCCGGAGCCAGCACCTCCAGGGCCACACTCCAGCATCCCTGCTGCAATTCCCTCCATCCTCTGGCCGTTGCCTGGCCGGGCTGTGTCCTGTCGGCGTGCAGCTGGGCTGTGCTCACACTGACAGCTACATTAAACCTGGAATCCTGAGGCAATAAAAAAGAAATTAACTCTTATTTTTTTTCCTGTCCTAGTGGGATAAGCAAATGTAAATGTGTCTGTGGGGAAGTGAATGAACCCCCATTCTGAGGAGAGACCTCGCGCTAACCCCTCGCTTGCTTCCTCAGTTAAAAGCTCTGGGAGCCTCATCCCAGTACCTGGGAGCAGCGTGCCTGGGCTCAGAGTCAGTAATTCAGGGGCTCCCTGCACAGGGGGACCCCGGAGCTGTGGCACAGTGTGAGCACAGCCCTGCCAGGCACCTGGGCCTGCCTGGGCTCAGCGGGAGGTGCCAGCACTGCAGCGTTGTTGGGTGACATGAGCCAGAAACGCCTGGAGGTGGCCACGGCGTTGTCCTGGGAAGGGGCAGTGGGGAGAAGGTGCCTAATGGAGCTCTGAGTGCATCTCCCAGCAGGAGATCCACAGAGTTGTGTGATGCCGGCATGAGCTGTTATCCCTGGCTGGCTTTGCCAGCAGGTAGCAGTCAGTAAATCTGGTAAATGATCTTGGTGGTGGCAGTGCTGGGAGATGCTGTGCAGAGGAGGAGCTGTGCCCGAGGGGGGGGCAGACAGCTGTCAGACCCGCTCTCTGTGGTGCTAACCCTGCTGTGGTGCTGCAGGAGAAAACCAGGGCAGAAACACCAACATCACCTTCTTTATTGGCTTTTTGAAGGCTCTGCAGGGTGCTGCATGTGAGAGGGTGCAGCCCTGCTGCCGCAGAGCTGCTCGGGGCTGCATTGCAGCAAGTTCCTGCTGCCTGGGGAGCCAGCACAGGCTGCAGGAAGCTCAGGGTGGAAACCTAACACATCCCGTGCAGATGACAGATGTGGCAAGGCACTGTGAAGCTCTAGGGAGCTGGGGATGAAGGGGATAAAGTGACAGGGACTGCTCTCACTCCCAGGGGGTGGTGAGGGGCTGCCCTGCCTGGCAGCACTGCTGGGGGGAGAGGCCAGGACTGCTGGGCTGGGGGGGCACAAGGGTGCTGGGAACATTGTCTGGGTGACTGTTCACACAGTGGTTTTCTGACATGGGGTGCCAAGCCCTGTGGAGGGAGATGGGTCCTTGTGCTTCCTCTGTGCTGCTCCTTCACCCCACTGCCACCCCTGCCCCGCTGTGGGTCCCGGTCCTGCCAGGCTTCCGACCCCTGCCCTCTCCCTCCCTCCTTCCCTCCCTTGCTGCTCATCTCCAGCCTCTTCCTGCAGCTCCGTTTCTCTGGGAATACAGGCGAGGTCTCTGCAATGTGTTTCTTTCCCTTCTCCACCCTGGCCCCATCCACCTGGCTGCCTCAGCCCCCTGGGAGCATCCTCTGCACCGGCGCTTGTCCCCAACACCCTTGTGTGCCTGTTCCTTGGCAGATGCAGACACTCTCCCCATTCCTCTCCCCCACCGATGCCTTCAGCCCCTGCACCTCCTTCATCCCAGCCCAGCCCTCACTGGTGGGGCCCCACCAGTGCTATGTGACCAGACCCAGGCAGCCCAGCCCAGTTGCCAGCAGGGCACTGGGGGAGGGCTGAGCCTCCCAAGCCCTGTGCATCTCCCATGGGCAGAGCTCGCCTTGGAGGTGGCCCAGAGCAGGCCTATCACATCCGGTGCTTGTCTCTGCAGCCTGGGCCGGAGGATAAACTATCAGGGCTGTGGGGCAGTGGATCATTCCTCTTATTATTTTCTTCTTTTGCAGATAGGGGTCGTGGAAAGTTCAGTTCCTTTTAACCCTCGCAGCTCTGTTTATTTTCCAGCTGGTAGCACAAACGCAGCGTTTCCCATTACATCACAAAGGGCCTCGGACAGATCCCTCCGAAAAACGTGTTGCAACTGTTTATTTTTTTCCATATTTAAACATTTCTGACAGCCAGACCTGGCTGAGCCAAGCGATGGAGCTTTGTGAATGAACCCAGCTCCTGGTGTCTGTGCTCAGAGGGCTTTGAAGGACCTCTTCTCCTCTGCAGCATGAGGGCTGGGGCTGGCTGAGGGACGTGGGCGACTCTGCGTTACATGTGTGCTGATTACGTGCCGGGCTTTGATTAATGGCTCCTCATTCTGCCTGGCTCCCAGGACGCTCTTGAAAACAAGATGTTTCATTTCAGTGTGCTTTCCTGGTACATTGATTCCCGTAAATAACCAAGTGCAGACTCTGTCCACCTGGAGCAGTTCAAAGAGCAGGGGGGCCTCTCTCCAGCCCTGGGCCGGTCACTTCTGCACCCCCAGTGATGCTGGCTGCCCTGTGCTGGTTGGTGCCCTGGAGGCGTGGGGTGGAGGAGCTGCCCTCCTCACTGCCACCAGGAGCAGATAAGCCCCAGTTTTCTCTGTTCCCTGTTTTTGTCCCAGTTAGCCCACTAAAAAACCCCAATGTGAGTGCTTTTAGAAACATGAGAGAGAAATGCAGTACCAGGCAGCCTGCCCAGCTGCAGTGCCTGCGTGCTTGTTGCCTGCTTTCCTTGTGCTTGGCCCTCTTTGGGGCCTGTTGGGCCTTCCCCAGGGATGTGTGATGGGAATAGATGGAGAGTGGTCTGGGGCTGCTGGTGGCCTTGTGTTCACACCCTTCTCACCACATGTTGCTGTTCCAGGAAGGTGAGACACCATTGGGACAGCTTTGCAGGTCACTCCCAAGTGTTGAAACTGTGGCCAGAAGCAAAACGTGGCTTAACCCCCTGTGGCTGGGCTTGAACTAAAAAAAAATACCTGTGCTTTAGGGTGTGGCTATTCTGCACGTGGCCACAGCAGATAACAGCCAGGTGAAGGAACAGGTGCCCCAGGCTGGGCTGGAATCCCCAAGGGTGCCTCTTTTGCCCCAACAGCAGTGCGGGGGTTTGCTCTGTCCTCAGCAGGCTTTGAAATTGTGTAATAAGCATTGTTTCTCCTAGCTGGAATGAGCCAGGTTCCTGCCTGCACGGTGACGGGTGAGATCCTGGGAGCTGTCTGCATCCGGGTAGGCTTGGGGGGACACCAGTGTCAGTGTGGGTGAGGGTTCCAGACCCTCCCGGTTGGGTGCCAGCGCAGCTGCGGCCGGAGCCCTCCCGGTGGGCACGTTTGGTGGCTGCCTGGCCTGGCCTCACCTCTCTGGTATTCGCTGCAGCATTGCAGGCAACTCCCAACACATTCCAGGCCTGAATTGCTCACGTCTCTCTTCGTTCTCCCAGGGTCTCAGTAGATGTGTGGGCGACGCTGGCTGACTTCTGTAACATACTGACCACAGTGAATCAGTCGGAGGTGCCCTTGTACAAGGACCCAGATGATGACCTTGCCCTGCTCAGCCTGGAAGAGGATCGGCTGCTCTCGGGCTTCATTCCCCTGCTGGTTGCCCCCCAGGAGCCCTGCTACGTGGAGAGGACCTCGGACAAGGTCAGCAGTAGGCCAAACATCCCCCCTTGATTCCTCCAGACTTTTTATTCTTGGGAAGTTTTCTGTGCAAACGGAACACGATTAAGTCATTGAGAAGGGTGTTAAGGGAAAATATCGACCTTTCAGCCGCTGACATCCAGCTCTGTGTCATGAAAACCCCTCTCGACTTCCTCTGGTGTGTGTGTGCTCGCTGGCATGTTGTATATACGATCATTTCCTCACTTGTTTAAATAGTGCAGCTTGTGTTGGCAGTGCTCTCAGTGCACTCCAAATGGTTTGCATCATGCTTAAAGCACCCTCCCCCTCCCCCCGGCCACAAAACTCTGCCTTAGGAAGGCAGCCAGGACTTTTTTCCTTCTCTAAAGAGGAGAGTGATAAATAGGTGACTAGAGAGAAGCAGACACCATGTGTTAACGTACAAAAGGCTTTTAGGAATATGAAGCATTCCCCACTGCCCGCTCTCTATTTTCCTTTCTTTGCTCTAGGAGCCCATTCCAGCCTGAACTTTCCTTTGGCTGTTTGTTTTTAGAATAATGAAATCAGTTCCCTTGTTGATGTGGGGTTTTGGGTCTGCTCTCTGCCACCACCTGGCCAGAAGGGACCTGGGGGCTGCACTTGGATAACGTGTCTGAACCTGATGGGGGATGGAAGAGGCACAATGGCATTTGTTTTGCACACCCTTGGAGGCACGACAGGATAAGAGTGGCCCTCAACAGTTTCCTGCTTGGAGGCTGAACTGCAGCACCAGAAACTCTGCTCATCTGGGAAGCTGCAGCGTTGCCTCCCCAGGCAGCTGGTGTTGCGAGAGGAGAAGTGGAGATGGAGAGCTTGGTTTCTGTGGACAGCCTGCATGTGACAGTGGCAACGTGCCTTCCCGTGTGCCACTTCTTGATATTTGCCTGAAATGACAGTGAGAAATTTAGGACCTTTGTCACAGAGGGACCCAAGAGGTGCACATTTCTGTTTCACTTCTCTGTCTGCCCAGCCTGTGCTCGCAGCTCTGCCCATGGCAGAGGAGCTCAGGGACCCAGTAAAACTGAGAGCTCTCCTGGTTTGGGGGAGCACCTTAGTCCAGGAAGTCACTGTGGAAAAAATGGATTTTTGAGTCTCTGTTTGAAGGGCTTAAAATAACAAGGATTCTGTTGCCATTGCTACCCTAAGGTAGCCAGTTCACCCAGTGTGTGCCATGGCCTCACAGGGCTCTGCTGGGGACAGTCCCAGTGCCCCACTCGCTGCGCGGGGCCTCTCTCCCAGCAGCCACAAGCCAGAGTGCCCAGCAGGCAGGTGAGGTGGCTGAGCAGCCCAGTCTGATGCCCCTTAACCTGTGGGAAGGGGTTGGTGTTCCCTGAACTCTGCCTGTTCTACCCTCACACGGGTTTATTCACAGTGCCATCTGCCTGCCCTGCATGGCACTTGCACCCACGTGTGTGGAAGGAGACATGTCTTGTGTCCTGGAGCTACACCTGAGCTTGTGAGCTGAGTGTTCTCACTGTCCTGGCTCCCTCTGTTCTGGTGTTTATAACCAAACTGTACACACCACTGATGGGACAGACACGGTGGTACCAGCTCAGCTCTGAAGAGGCAACACAGATCCCAGAGAGAAGGAGCCAGGCCTGGCTGTGTCAGTCCCCTCTTCCTTTTTTTGTTGCTGCTTCTCTGGGTCTTGTTTGGTTTGAAAGTAGCTGACTTTGGAACCGTGATCCCACCTAGCAGGCTGGGTGTTTGTGTAGGTCTGAGCCCCTGTTGTGTGTCAGTTGTGTTGTGCCATCTTCTGGCCTCTGCCTTATGCGCCAACCCAGAGGCAGGAACCTCCACGTGGCACTGGAGGAACCCACAGGTACCAGCACTACCCTGGACACGTTTAGCAGAAGCAACAGGTTCTGCAAGGTCTCTTCTGCATCCAGTACTGACCAGTGCTTTTGTTAATGGTCAGACTGGTGAGATGGCAGGCGTACAGGTTCACTTTGCAAAGGACACCCAAGAGGGTTATCACCCAGTGAGACAGAGCAGACATCTCAAAAGCCTGACTTCCAGGAAGGGCCTGGAAAAGCTGGGGCTTTTTAGTCTAGAGGAAATTCAAGGAAAATACAGTGAGCAGTTGCAGAGAGGAGGACAAGCTGTCCTTCAGCTCTGTGCTGAAAGCACAGGAAGGAATGGGCATAAATTGCAGCAAAATAGATTAAGATTAGTCTTCAGGAAAGGCTTCATACCTTTGGGTAGTTAAGCACTTGAAAGCAACTTCCTTAGCAATTCTGCAGAATCTTTTCAGCCTCAGATTTTTAAAAGCAGGCTGGGTGGCTCTCTCAGGTACAGCTTGGGTGGAGGTGAACTGCCTCGGAAAGGGAGGCAAAGTGACCTCTTTGGATGCTCCTGCCTCATTTTCTGTCATTCAGCAAAGCTGTAGAAAGGGACTGGAATGGCAGCTGCGTCATTACAGTCAAGTGACTCCTTACTCCACAAATCTTCTCCTTCTGTGGTATTAATGAAATGAATTATTTGACCCTCCAGAAGCAGGGTGTTGTAGAAGGCAGTGCAGACCAAGCCAGGAAGGTATGATTGAGAGGCATGAACCCAGATGACTTTCACAAATGGCTGTAAGCAAGATTCAAAAAGGCACTTTCTTGCAAAGAAGCCCCCAGTCCAGCTTAACTGGGCGTCCCTTGTCCACCATTCCCTCCCTGCCCTCCCCTTAGCCTGCAGAGCCCAGGTGAAGCTGACTCCTCGGGCTGTTGGCAGTGGAAAGGTGCTGTGTCCATGGTGGCACGAGGGGACCTGTGTCCCTGAGCCTCAGTCAGACGATGGCAGCAGGAACTGGCACATACCACATCCAGCCACATTGCAGGAACTTTCCCACTTGTCTGCTCCTTGTTAGTTGCTAACTGACTGAGCTGTGAGCAGGTGAGAAATGATATTTCTGTGCAGCAGGAACTCCTCCTAGTTCTGATTTTTCAGTGCTGTTCAGCAGGAGTTCTTTTTCTACACCCAGTTGCTTTCTCTTGTGTTCTCAGTCTTGGCCCAATTTTCAGCCCAAGTTCCTGGCAGTTCTTTGCTGGCAAGGCAAAGAAAATGTACAGCTCTTTTTATGGCACCCTGTGAGTGTCTTGTGAGCTGGGAGGAGGGTTCTGGTGTGCCAGAGTGGCTCTGGGAAGCTCACAGGGATAGCTTTCCTATCACTCACATGGCTAGGAGGAGTCCATTGGCTTTTTACAGCAAGGGCAGTAAATCAGCATCACCTTGTTTGCTGATGTTCCAAATGCTTGCCTCATGCTTTTGCACAGTAGTTTTTTGATGAATTGGTAAAATTTTGGAGGAAAGGAATCTGTTGAAAGACAAGACTGGAGCCTGTTGGGCTTAAAATGGTGTTAGGTTGTTGGTTCCACCAAGAAGTTGGTTGTTCTGTAAGCTACCTAGGACAAGCACTGTGCTTCCCACTTCTTTTTGTTCTCCACATCCCATGTAGCAGATGGAGTGCAGGATTCAGTTAGAGCTTCTCAGAGAGTATTTTAGCATTTGGCCTGGCTCTTATTTTGAGTGACAATGTTCTGACTCCCTTTGTTGCCATGAAGCTGCACATTCGGATTCCTGCTGGAGCCAGTGGGATACTTAGAGCTTCCCATCGTCTCTTCCACTGTCATTGAAGCTGTAACCAACAAAAGCTGGCTCCAGGGTGAGCATAACTTGGTGATGTTTTCCTGGGCGTATGTTGGGCAGATATCCATTGCAGCTTGTGTGATGGAACACCATTTGAACGTACCAGTCAACAGCAAACTATGCAGCCTGGTGCCTGAGCTGTCAGACGGTGTCTGCAGCCTTTGCAGCTGAAGGAGATGCTGCCAGGACCTTGTTCACCCCATGTTGTACCCCTGGCAAGAACAGGGACCAGCAGCATGGGTGGGTTGAGGTGCTGGAAGGAGGAAGGTAACAACTGTGGATTCATCAGGCTGTGGTGCTGCTCTGGGGGACTTGTAATGGAAAACACTTGGGTCATGTTGAGGTTAAAGCAAGTTCTAGTGATGGTGCATCTGAGCTGTCTGTGGATCTGTTCTTGTGTGGCCCTGGGATGTGTCCTGGTTCTCTCAGCTCTCACTGAACCCTGTTGTCTCGGGAGCATCCAGCTCTGTAGAGCTGGTGGCAAGGCTGGGAGATGGCTGCAGATCACCCAACATGAAGCAGAGGAGGGAGGTCCTTCTCCTCTCTGGAGGCACATGGCATCAGTGATGGCTCCACACACCTCAAGCAGCCTGGGCCCTGCCACATGCCCCAGCCAGGGAGATGTGGAGGAGAAAGTGTTAATGTCCCTTCCCACAATAAACCTCTCTGCATGGGGGGTCCTGAAACCTGAGCCTCTCTCTCCTCCCCCAGCCCTGACACACGTTAATAAAAGGTTTTTAAACGCCAATAAAAAGGCAGCAGCCCCAGCTCACTAGGTCCCGGGGCCCAGGGTCCTTGGGAAGGCACTTCACAAATGTGTTTTTTGCATTTTCAGGCTTTTGGCTGGTGAATAAGATTGAGGAGAAATACTCCTTCCCCTGATAACAATACAGTGAGACGCAGGATCAGCAGTGTGTGGATTAAAACCAGACGGTGCATGATTAATACATGTGCTTACGGGGCTGGTCACTGTGCTTCCCTCCTCTCCAACAGAAAGGCACTTTTTTTTTCCCCCCTTGTGTATGGAGTGGACTTGTCTCAGCTACTCAGCACTCAACTAGTCTCAACCCTGCCTCACCTCGCCAGGCAAACCAAAGCCCTAAAATGTGAGGCTCTGGAAATTAACTTGCAATATTTTACTGCCCCAGACCTGCCGACTGGGTCTGTGTGGCTCCTCCAGCTCTAGGGTGCCCAGTTAGCTTCCCACTCTTGGTGCTCTTCTTGTTCCACAAGTCCTTGCTTCCTGCTCTTTGCACTACTCACCTGTCAGTGCAGGTAGCCCAAAGTCCAAGCTTTGTTATCCCTAGAAAACACAAATTTATTCCCTCTGTCCTGTCCAGCCTAGGTGAACAAATCTGCCCAAATCTGACCCTCTCTCTAGTTGCCCCAACATGCTTTAGATTTGCAGAGCTGGTAACCTTTGCATTAGCTATTCAGGAGCCTTTCATAGTAGGCTTGGGCTAAAAGTTGTCTTGTTACTCACTTTTTTATCCATGTCAGTCTTAAGACTTGCAGAGATCTGCTGGCAGTGTGTAGGTATGTCTGATGCTTCTTGGAAAGGCAGCCTCAGGTTTAAAAGCCCAGGAGGAGTAGCTGTCAGAGTGACCAGGCTCTGTCCTGAGACCTGTTGCCTCCTGGGATGCCAGAGATGAAATGCACCTTAGAGTGGCCAGACTGCAGTGATTTTGGGAGGGCTTCTTGCAAGATATCAGAGGAAGGGTAAAAAGACCAGGACTCTGAGAGCACAAACTCTTTGTAAGCAGAGAGAAAACCCCAGTGAGTAAATGTAACTGTTTCTCAGCATCCTTTCCATATTCCCATTCCCTAGCCTTTGAACATCTCCCTCCAGCTGGCAGGCAAATGCAGTCAGCCCATGAGAGCAAGAGCTTCCAGCTTGGAGTTTGGTCCAGAGAGGAAAAGGGAAACTGTGAGCAGAGATGGGAGCCCCAAGTAGGAGAGTCCAAGGAGAAGTCATCCTTGAAAAACTCCTTCCATTCCTGCCTGCCTTGGTTTCCAAACAAGCAGTGAAAGATCCCTGCCCAGAGCAGCCCTGCTCGGAGCAGGGACTTGGCAGGAGCGGGCAGCCCTGAGGTGGTGCAGTTAGAAATGTTTACATTTTCTGACCAGTATCTGAACTCCATCCCAGCCTCGACCTTCCCTTTCATGTGCTGCCTTTGGATTGTAAAAGGCAATTAGATTAAATTATGGACCATGTGGGAAGATAGTGTCAGTGGGTGGTGGAGAGGAGCCTGGATTTTATGCCACCATGAAGGTAGCATGCAGAATGTCATCTGCTTTGAACTCCCCATCATCCTTGGTATGTTCATGCTGGTGTCTCTTGTGGTGTTTTAAATGCATCTTCATGGTCAGGTTGGACAGGGCTTTGAGCAACCTGAAAGATGTCCCTGCCCGTGGTAGAAGGGTTGGACATGATGATCTTTAAAGGTCCCTTCAAACCCAGACCTTCTGTGAAATGGGCATGAGTGCTGTCCTGGTGACTGCTGCTGCATCTCCTAGAGCTTGTGCAGGGCATCTTCTAGAGAGGTGTTTTGTTCATTTATTGCTTGGTCTCTCTTTAAGAAAGTTTTGAGCATTTTCTTAAAAATGCCTTTCTCCAGCTGAAGGTGAAAGGGAACTCAAGGCAAACAAGCACTGAATACAACCCTGGAGAAGTCCACAGTGTGGAATAATGGTTCAGGTTCTTCAAAGGTGGGGGGGGGGGTAGTGGTTGGTTGGTTGTTTTTTTTTTAAAAAAACAATACATCTAGCAAGTGGAATCTGAGGGAAACGATCCCATCTGGAAAACTCCAGTGCTGGTGCTGCTGAAGGCTTGAGGAGCACTGCAGATTGCAAGAAGCAAACCCTGCAGTCTGAGGATGACAGGCTGCTGAATTGATGTCCATTGCAACTGGTGCTCTGCCAGCTGATGTTGGCCCCCTTCCAGCCTGCTGTAACTCAGGGGCCAGGTGTGAAGCGTTTCTGTTCCATCTTGTTCCCAAGCACCTATAAGAAGTCTCACACATCTCACTCGAGGCTGCAGCCCTGTAGGAAACAGCTGTACAGGTAGAGGTGAAAGGAAATGTCACAGCTGGAAAACTCCCCTGTGCCTTGCCTGGGGCTCTCTCTGGGGGGGCTGCTCTCCTCCCCCATGCTGGGTTTGGGGAGGTGGCCACTGTCCCAGACACACCTGCCTGTCTGTCAGCAAGGGGCTTTGAACATCAGGGAGCTTCTGGGAAGAATGTACAGGTCAGAAACCCCCCTCTTCAAAGAGGAGCCCACGGTGGTGTGTGCGTCAGTCCTGGAAGTGGGGAACCCAGCCTGGGAGAGCCCCAGATACTGTCAAGCCAGGGGAGCTGTGGCCATTTCCTCTGGTCTCTTCTGCCTCTGGAAACCACAAGGAAATCTCCAAGAGAACAAGAGCAGGTCTTGTAGAAAGCACCAAACCTTAATTTTGAAAGGCTGAGAACCCATTGGGATCTTCAGCAAATTGTCGCAGGAGCCAATTTCAGTTGCTGTTGAAAACATGTCATTTCCAGGCTAAATTTGTTTTGTTGCATTTTCTACTAACTTAATTTTGCCATAGATTGCAAAGTCCTCTGTTGTTGCTCTCCTCCCAGTATGTAAATGTGTCCCAAGTCCTCCCATCCTCTCTTGATAAGCCAAATAGATGGAGTGAGAGACATGATAGTCTGGTTTGGATGCCTGAAGCACAGCTCTCTTGGGCATGGTTTGGATCCCTCCCTGGAACCAGGCTCTCTCAGGCATCGTTTGGATTCCCAGAGTCAGGCTCCTGGTGCTTCTGGGCTTTGGCTGTCGATGTGCTGCTCTCTGA
Source organism: Apus apus (assembly GCF_020740795.1). Classification (NCBI taxonomy): domain Eukaryota; kingdom Metazoa; phylum Chordata; class Aves; order Apodiformes; family Apodidae; genus Apus; species Apus apus. Next base: position 2,034,406 of record NC_067299.1, on the reverse strand, counting down.
GCTGCTGCACCAGCCTGTAAGGAGGAGGTGACCACTGTGCTCTGCTGATCTCCTCCACACCCACCAGCCGCCCCCAGCGTCCTTCAGCCTTTGCTCCTAGAGGCAGAACTTTGCATTGAGCTACATTAAACAGCATGGTGTTCACCCATCAGTGGGAGACTGAGCCATGTTGAGTTGTTAGTCTGTTGGTGAGTTGCACTCTTCAGAGAGTTGGAGGGTAGGAGATGGTGCCTAATCTGCAGGCTTCATCAGTAAAGATTTTCTTTGTCCAGGTCACTGAACCTATTGTTAAGCAGCATAAGCCCCAGCAAGCTTCCCCGTGGCCCCGCCAGGACTGCCCTCCTGTTTACACTGACATTTTCAGACCTCTGTTGACCAGATTTTAATCCAGCCTGTATCCTGTGCACTGCAGTCTCTGGGGCTTTCCACGTCCTCTGGTCGCAGCCCTGCAGAGTGCTCAGGCTGGGGACAGCTGCCTGCCTGGTGACGCAGGCCGTGGCATCGAGCTGCAGAAACACTCTTGGAGGCAACAGGAGTTCAAAGCTCTGCAGCTACTTTGCCACAGCCAAGCATTAACAGATCCCATAGCCAGGCAGGCCAGGATGGTGAGGAGGAGCAGGTCTACCAGTGCCTCCAGCCCCACTGGGGTCCTGCTTTGCCTTCATCCTGAATCTGAGAGCTGGTGTGGGAGAGCTGCAGCCTCCCTGCAAGGTGAGGAACCACCTGCCAACGTGTTCAGATCCAGTTACACACGTTCTCTTAACGTGCCTGTTAGTGAGCATGAAAGTGGCTTTGTGGTCTGGAGACAGCTTGCAGGGAAGTATGAGGTGCTGCCTTCCAGGCAGCCCCAGCTCCTGCAGTGGGAAGGGAAGAAGCAGCAGTTGGTGGAAACAACCTTCCCTGCCCCTGAGATGCCTCTTTCCTGGCACGTGGAGGGAGCCAGCAGTGCCCCACTGCATGGGGAAGCCGTGGGGAATTTGCTCAAGTGGCTCGTGACTTTTCCATCCCTTCCTCCCCTGCCTTCCCCCAGCCTTGGATCCACCTCTCCCTCTCCTCCAGGCTGGTCTTGGTCAGGGCTCTTTGGCCACTGCCTCAGCTCCAAGGGAATCCGGCAGCCTGGGCCTGAGCCCTGCACGTGTACCAGCACGTGTGTGGTTCCTCAGCCAGCACTGCTCAGTTTGGCTCCCGTGTCAGCAAATGGCTCTTGTAGAGTGTTTTTTGGAAGTAGGATGTGATCCTCAGCTCTGGGCAGAGGCTGATAGGGTAGCTCAGCCCTGTCCCATGCTTGGTTTCAGGCGGCGTTGGAGCTTTTCGTGTGGATCAGACGACGCTCGTTGAACGTCCTCACTTGTGTCATCGTCAGGCCAGGTTTATGTAACGAGATGGAAAACTTATTTGTGTTCAGCCCTTTTGTCCTAAAAGCTGCCTCCCGAGGTTCAGCACAGCCTCCTGGGAAACGGGAAATGTCCTATTCCAAAAATAGACTGTGTGTTCCCAGAGCTGGCATCAGTGGAGTGACCTAGCAGAGGGGACTTAAGCCATGGAGTCTCCTGTGCAGCACCTCAGCATCTGCTGCAGGCACCCTTTGCTTCCCTCAGGGTTTTCCAGCAGGGAATAGCCCCCCCTTCTGCCACACCAGCACCCTGGTGGCACAAAACCTGCCATGTCTTGGCAGGACATAAGGCCCAAGTAGCACAGGGTCCTGGCTATAGAATAGGTATTCACCGTGACTTTAGTGTACTCAGAATGACAAATTAAAGTCCAGACCTGGTGGAATTTGCTGATTAGTCTGTAAGTACATTGAAGGGCCTCATTAAAACTCCATTAATGCTGGATCCTCTCCCAATGAGCCATCTCATATTGCTACCCAGAGAAACCTGGAGGAAATGGAAAAGCTGCTCTGGCTGGCTGAGCCAGTCCCTGGGCATGAAGTGGTGGCCTCACCTTGGACAATCTTTGTGGTGCTTGAGAGTTAATGTGGTGCTTCTGATCGTTCAGCAGGGTCCCTGGGACTTGGGGTTGCCTCTTTGCCCCGTGCTTTGCCAGCTGGATACACCACCACTGCTCAGACTCTGCACTCCAGTCCTTGACCTGACTCTTTGTCTCTGCCCGTGGCTTGGCTTCAGGGGTGACCCTGTTTCATGGCACTATTTTGTCTTTGACCAAGTGAAATGCTGAAAACATTCCAGCTGAAGATTACGACGACTGTGGTATCCACCAACGCAGCTATTGGAAGGACCTCAGGAAACCTGAAAAAAGACCCAATTAATAACTCCTCATTGTTATCCTGAATAAGAAAGATCCACATCCTGGGAAGCTTGCCAGAGAAGTGGACGGGGTGGAATGCAGGGAGTGGTCAGCCCAAATAACAGATGGGGATCTACTCTGTCTCTACGGGAGACGGAAGGTGACCTCTGTCATTGAGCTTGGAGTCTGCTCCCCACGTTTCTGCTCCCAGCTGCACCTTGTGTTGTTTTTGTGGATGCCAAATCCATCTGCCAGCTTGGGGCTGAGTCTGGGTGAGGATGGAGAACCCAGCTCCCATGGCAGGCTGGAGCTGTAACCCTCCATGTCCTGGTGCTGTCACATCCCCAGTCAGAAAGAGAAGACACCACTGTGATCTTTTTTATAGTTTTCTTGCTGTCATTGAAGTCAAAGCACTTCCCAGGCATTAATGAATGTATCTCCACAACACATTATGACAGAAGGAAAAGCAATTTCCTTGTTGGAGATTGGCAACAGAGGTACTCGAGGCTGAGGGACTGACCCAGGTCCCACAGGAAGCCTTAGCTTCAGGATGAGAACAAACCCCTGATACCCAGGATTTCAGGCCAGTGCCTCAGCCCCAGGCCACCCATGTCCCTTAGGAAGATGAGGGGCTGCGAAGGGCAGGTTCACTGGGAAGTGTTAAAATTCTTCCCAAACATAGACCTTGCATGAGCAGTGTTCCTGCTGCTGCCCTGACTGTGTCTGTGGTGGGACACTCAAAATACTGGCTATTTAATGCAGATAATTGAATACAATCTTTCCCCATGTATATTTGCATTTATTTCCTTAAACATAAGATGAAACCCATAATTTCATTAAACTAACAAAATTTACCGTAACATTTTGCACACCAGCATTTTACAGAAAGCATTTTCTCCACCACATGTAACGTGTTTGTCTGAAAGTTCATATATAATGAGCAGTGACAAGAATAGTATTGATTTCTAGTCATTTTCTTGATATATTTTTTTTAAGCTTTCCCAAAACTTCCCTGTAATTGGGATAAACACGAATTCTGAGCGTGAAGAAAAAGGTGTTTTCTGAGGAGTTACCACCTGCCTGGGCTGCTCAGTTTGGGAGCAACGGGACAGGTTTACATTTTGGGTCTGTATTTATCTTCAGCAGAAATGATGGGATGTTCGTTACAGCATCTGTTGAAGGACAGAGATTGATGTGTTTGCTGCGTCCTTCTAACACTGTCAGATCACCAGGTATCTGGTCCACACGTGGTGTTTCCTGTGGAGAAGTGGCCAGTGTGTGTCAGGGAGGCACCTCCTGTGTAGTTTTGGAGTTGATGCCATGACCTTCCAGCCACGTCCCACATTTCTGGTGCTGGAGTCACTTCTGAAAGTCACTTTTTTTGAAAGTGATCGTGTTTGCGTTCTTAACTCATCCAGAGGCTTCTTGAACCTCTTTGCCAGCTCATGCTGTTAACTCCCTCTGCTACCAGCAACTCTTTGTAGTTCAGCATCTGTCCTAAGGAGCAGGTTCCACCAGCGCTGACCTGAGCTTTGCAGAAACCTGCTGGATGAAATGCTCTCCTCAGCCCAGGCTGTGGGAGCTGCCTTTGTTCAGCAGTTGTCTGTTTTCACACCCATAGCTGCAGCCTTCTTTCAGACTTGAGTTTCCTCAACAACTTCCCTGTCACCTGACTTGCTCACTAGAGACTGCCTTGATTGAAAGGAGAGATCCTCCAGGTATCAGCATGGAGGGACACCTCATGTGTTGGAGGTATGTAGGACCTGCTAAATGATCCTATGTCAGCAGCTGCTCCTGTCCACAGTCCCTGCCCACAGGCTGCTCTGGGAGGGTGTTGGCTTTTTGTGGCACGAGTGGGATTGGTTTGCTGTCAGCAACATGCAGGAGGACTTCAGAATCCATCATACTTGTTCTTTTTTATGTCCTCTGCCTTTTTGGTTCCAAATATTCAGGTGGCTGGGTAGCACCTTTAGGTTGCTTAAGGTGCTTGGCTTGGCTGATGACTGTGTCCTATGGGGTGTGGAGCATGTCCTCTGGAAGGATCTGTGAATCTTCAGCACTTAACCTGTGGAGACAGCAGAGCCCTCATCATGGTCACTCTGCTTCACAGCCATCTCTGGCCATTCTCCATTTCTCAGGATAAAACCCACCACTTTGGACAGTGGTTTATTTCAATGAGTTATTTTAGGGTTTGTGTGTCTAAAATGAAACATCTTGGCATGGTGAAATGTGAGGACAGGAGAGAATTTGCTGGAACTTCTGAGAGACTCAGTGTGCATGTGCTAAGGGGATGTAACTTCTGTCCTGCCACGTCTCTCCTCATACAGACTGAAGTGCAAAGGGTGTTCCTTGTGATGAAATCCTGGAAGCCTGGCTTAGGTGGCTTCAGGGCAGTCTGATGATGAAGAGGAAGCCTGGTAGACTCTTACCCTCAGAGATGCCCTACATGTGCCCATCCTGTCTCGGGCAGTGCCACCCCTTCCTGCAGGCACCTCTCTCCTCCTGTAGCTCGTGGATCTCCTGTTCCCTTGGGCAGGATTCCCACTTTTCAGCTCTTCCCAGATTTCACCTTGGTTTCCCCCTTTTTAATAGGAATGCTTGGCCTCTTGCACTCAGGCTCAGGGAGGAGCAGCTTGTTTCTGCAGCTGGCCTGGTGCCAGATGTCATCACTTCAGGCAGTGCCACGCTGCACATCTTCAGCAGTTTGAAATGGAGAGACAGGGAGAGACAGATAAGATCAGCAGCTTTAGGTGATGGCATTGTTTCAAATAAACCATGCATGACCCAAAGCTTCCACTTCAAATGGGGAATGAAATTGCTTCATCCTTTGACAGCTTGCTCCATGAAAGAAATTTATCTTCACTTAATTGCTTCAGATCCCAAGAGGCTGTGTACAGTAATTTCTAGGAGATAATTATATCAAATTAAAAAAATATGTGACTATCCGACTGCTGAGCATGAATGCAGTGGCCAGAGACAGCAGGAAGGAAAGAGGCACCACATCTGACTCATGCTCACAGGTTTTGGCTTCCTCTCCTTCTCCTGCTCCGCAGGGATGGCACGTGGGGAGCGCAGGAGGGTCCGGCTGCGAGGGACTGGGCACCAACGTGCTGAGCAGGGTGCTTGGAGCTGGGAATCCTGCTCTGCCAGAGCTTCTTCGGGATCCTGCCCTCGCTTCCCTGCTCTGAGGCATGGCAGGGGCTTCCATCCCTGCTCCTTGTCACTTGCTGGGGACAGCAGAGCCTCGCCAGGCAGAGCTTGGCAGTGCCTTTATCCAGTTAGTCCTCCCATGTGGTTGTAGAGTGGAGCTGAGGAACAAGAAAGCTTGTTGATTTAAAAACATGTATATTTAGAAGCAGAGTGTAAACTTCCTGCCCAGGCTGGGATTGGATTCTTGACTATGTTTGAGTTTCCAGTTTTCATTTCCTTTGCCCTCATACTTAACATTGTGTATCTCCCAGAGTGTGCCCCAGACTAATCTCTCCTTAACCCTCCCTCACCCCACATTTTTCTCTCATTATTTGCACATCAGTTCCAGTTCTTCCAGGAAGCAGCGTTATCTCCTGGTTGTCACTCCGTGCCATGACTGAGCCCGGGCTCCTGCGGGTCTTCTCCATCCCTCTGGAGGTGACCTCAGACCCCAGCCAGTGGCAGACCTGAGCTGGGGACTGCAGGCAGGGACAGAGCTGCTGGCAGTTGCCATTCCTTGGGATGAGATGGACTCTTTCAGCTCAGGTTGAAATCCCAAAGGGACGTCTCCCTTTGTAGCTCATGGGAAGCAATCACTGACCACTTCCAGGAAGGCTAAATCACTCCATCATCTAAATCTTCCTCCTTTTTCTCCCTTGACTTCTTCATGTGACAGCTCCCACCCCGCCTTTACAGCCCATCTCCTCAGGACAAAGATAATTTTGTTCCCCCCAGGGCCGTGACAATTTTTGTGTGTGATCCTGGATGGGCTTTGAAATGGTTGTCAACAATCCTGGGCCTGAACTGAGCTCCTCCCCACCCCTGTGATGTGCGGGCTGGTTTTTGAAGTGTGCTTCAGCTGTTCCCAGGAAGTCTGCAGGGGAACCAGGTTTGTACTAACGCGGTAAAGTCCCTGTGTGTTTCTGGAGGGGATCTGCTCAATGGGCTCTTTGATGTCATCTCAGTTTTTGGACTTACATCAAGTAAGTCTAAAAAAGAAAAGAAAGGTTTTGGCTTAGCCCAGAACATTTGCACCTGAGCAAGATGACCTGTGGCTGTCCTGTTGTCTAAGGAAGAAATCCACGGCCACCAGTAGAGCTGTGGCCTGGAGCAGGGAGGAGGAGGCTGCTGGTCCCAAAAGCTGCCCACACAGACAAGCTGGCTCCCAGGGCTGCCTCAGGTCAGGGGAAGTTTAAATTGAATATTAGGAAAAATTTCTTCATCAAAAGAAGGGTTGTCAAGCCCTGGCCCAGGCTGCCCAGGACAGTGGTGGAGTCCCCATCTCTGGAGGGCTTTCAAAGCCATGTAGATGTGGTGCTGAGGGACATGGGTTAGTGGTGGCCTTGGCAGGGCTGGGTTGGACTTGATGGTCTTAAAGGTCTTTTCCAACCAAAATGCTTTGAAGTGGTGAAGTGGGAGAGCTGTCATGTGTAAAATGTGTCCCCATGGCAGCCCTCAAACTTAGCACTGTCCCCATGTGCTGTTCAGGATCTCATACTACCCTGAGTGCAGACAAAACCTGAGGTGTTCCCTGGTGTACTGCCTTGCTCAGTTCCTGAGTGCCAAGCTGAACAGCATCTCCCACTCCCCAGGTCTGTAGAGCCTAAGAAATCTTATGTAGGGATGATAATCCCCAGATGTCCTCATATTTAATGCATTGTCTCCCAGTTCAGACCTCAGTGCTGCCACAGGGCTTGTGTTTAATCCTCTCCTGGCCTGGCTGCCAGCGCTCTCCAGCAGGTCACACATCCTGGACTTGAACTGCTCTGTAGTTTGTCATTATCTTTTTTTAATTGTATGAGATGTCTGGACAAAGCTTGGCACAGCTCAGTGGTGAGCAGTGACTGCTGCTGTCCTCAGCATCCTCAGCAGCCCAGAGAGCCTTTGCCTTCTGTGTCCTCCTTCTGGGAATGATCCTGGGCTGCTCTGAGGTTTTGCTCCCAGGTTTGGAGAGGGGAAGAGGAGAGAGGAAGCAATGCTGGGCTGCCTGAAATGGGAAGACTGTTCCTTCAGCACGGTGTAGATGTAGTTGTGTGGGGACACACTGTGTAGCTTCGTGGCTGCCTGTGCCACCATAATTAGTAATTAATCAACTGAAAAGGGGTGGTTTGTTCAGGAGAGTAGAAGTGGGATGTGGTCAGAGGGGAGGGACCTGCCACACCAGGCAGGTCAGTGAGCTCAAGCCCAGGCCTTTTGGTCCCTGGGGTTAAGATACAGCACCTTCTACCACTGTGGTTTGTTTCTATGATTTCCATAAAAACCTTGTCAGCAGCAGCCACTCTGTCCCTGTCCTTTTGTCCTTCTCTTTTTCCTCTCTCTGCTTTCTGGACATGCTTCTCCACATGCTCCTTTTTTGTTGCTGTTAGTGAGAACCAGATCACCTAAACCCATTTGAAATACTCTTTGTGCTCTCAGCAGTTTCAGAGAGTGGCTGCCCTGAGAGCCAAAGCCAGGAGGCCTGGAGGACAGGCAGGGGGGCAGCGAGGGGACAGTCACACTCCTGCAGACACTGGCAGGAGAGCATTTAAGAAACTGGGAATTTGAGGAGCTCTCATCTGGCTCGAAGCTGCTGCTCACAGCTCGGTTGGCGTCTTGTTTCAGAGGCCACGAGTGAATGAGTTAATGATGATCCCAGATGGCTTCAGAGTTTGCCTCTTGCCACCCCTTCCTGTTCCCCCAGGATCTCAGATGGTGGCGGGAGATGAAGTAAAATTCTAGAGTTTATTGTAAAGTTCATCTCTCTCCCTAAATCATGCTGGAACTTGTGCTTGCTGTGTTGGCAACTTCAAGGGGATGCTACCTGGTAATTAATTAGTTGTCAAGAGAAAGCCCAAAGGTTCCAAGTCTTTATATTCTTGCTAATAGAAATTGCTCTGATTACATTTTCCCCCTTGGCTGGAGGGCTGAGGGGCACAGAGCGGGAGCTATGGTCCGTGGGCAGCTGAAGCACGCCTGCCTGTCCTCTGCTGGGACTCTGAGTGTGCTAGCACACACTTCCATCAGCACCAACCCCCAGGGAGCCCAGTCCCCAGCCCTATCTTTGCCAGCCAGTTCTGCTCATTTCCCATCCCACGCTCCCCTGGCTGTGCAGGTTGGCCCTGCCATGATGTCCCTTCAGCTTCTCCTCAGGGTCTTCTCTTGGCATTGTCATTTCTGTGGGCCTTCCCTGCAGCCCCAGCCCCAGCAGAGGTGCTGGGCACGTTTTTTTCACAGACCTCTTGTCCTGGGCTGAGCTTAGAGAAATACTTAGTGGCTGCAGAGATTCCTAGTGTTTGAACTTCACTTCTCTTCATCTTTATCTCTGTGTTTCTGCTGTAGATTTAGGTTTCTTCCGGCAGAGAGGGGAGTGGTGCCTGGATTCTGGGGTCTTGTCTCAGCCAAGCAAGGCACCACACACACAAAACCATCTGGAGCTGGGTTATCCAATGGTTTGTTAAAGGGCCATTTACGCTTTTGTGCACCACTTTGTTTTTCCCACCTTTTTGCAGAGACTCTGTTAACAACTGACAATTCCCCCTCTCCCCTTGTCTGGCCAGTATCTCTGTCCCTTAGCAGCCAGGTTCTGTCTGACATCTTGAGCAGCTTTGTGCCTGCTCAAAATTAGCACCTTTGGAGCTGAACCCCATCATCCATCCAAACTCTCCTCTTTTCCTCCTGTGGCCAGTACCACCAGCCTGGGGGGAGCAATGGATAATGTCCCAGCTGCTTGGGAGACATGGCTCTCCTCCTCCCCGTGCAGCAGGACAGTCAGTTTTCTGTTGTGTCCCTTAGCAATGTACTGAAAATCAAACCTTCCTGTTGCTCCAGGAAGCACTTGTCTGTGAAGGAGCTGGTGGCATCTGGAGACCTGCAGGAGGTGGCAGTGGCCTGCCAGCCATAGTGACCCAGGTATGCTGGCAGTGACCTCTGCACTGATGCAAAGTGGTCCATCTCAGCCCAGCATGGAGCTTGCTTTGTCTGGCGGGCAGATGCAGCAGGTTTGGAAGCTGGGGCTGCTCCCAGGCCAAGCAGTGCAGTGAGGCTGCTGGCTGGGTGAGAGGAGCAGCAGCCCAGTTCTTCTCCTGGGTCCAGTTCTTCTCCTGGGTCCAGTTCTTCTCCTGGGTCCAGTGCTTCTCCTGAGCCCAGATCTTCTCCAGAGTACAGCTCTTCTCCAGGGTACAGCTCTTCTCAGCCCAGCTCTCCTCCTGTGCCCAGATCTTCTCCTGGCAGATGTGTGCTTGGGAGTAGAGCCCCACCAGCAGGGCAGGGATGCTGCAGCTCTTTGAAGCCCATCTCTGCTACCTTAGGGAGCAGCTCTGCCTTGGCTGATCCCGGGAAGCATCCCATCCAGCATCCCTGTGGATGCTGTGGGGAGCAGAGCGGCTGTGCCGGATGCTCTCACGCCTGCTGGGACCGTCCCTTCCCTTCCCACCCCCAGGGAGCCTCCTGCCCACCTGACCAGCCTGTCTCTGCAGACATATGGTCCCTTCTCCTTGTGTTTAGTTAAGTGTGGGAGGACTCCATGCTGCAAGTCGTGAAGCTTTTAAGCTATTGTTATTGCTGATACAAGCAGACGTGGCAATTTTAGGAGCGTGGCCCCGTCCCTAACAAAGGCAATTAGGATGGTATTGTTAGAGCTGGGGTAGAGAGGTTTCTAGAGTCTGGAAGGAGCAGTCTGGAAAGGACATCATCTCATGTAAAAGATGAAGACAAAGGCATTTTGGAGGCAGGATGTGGGGAAAATTAGGGTGTGATGGGCTCAGAGGACAGACCTGGAGTGGGTGAGCAGGAGCCCAGCAGCTCAGGGTGCAAGGAGGGGCAAGCAGGAGAGCAGCAGAGCCATGCAGGCATGGGGAGGTGTACCAGCTGGGACTGGGGTGAAGGTGAAGAGCAGGTTGCTCCCCGCTTGGGCAGGGGATGGTTGTTCTGGGTGAGAAAGCTGAAGGTTCAGACTGCGTGGTGGAAAAAAAACCCCAAGATGTGATAAGCACTGCGGTGTGATGCTACAGCTAGCAAAGGAGGTGGAGGTGACAGTTGGAGTGGCACAGGGCTGGCAAGTGGTCTTGAAGCTGTGGAGGTGGCACGTGACAGCTTGGGGAAGCAGGAGAGAGTGGCCAGGGCCACCACTGCCATGTGGTTTGGTGTGATTCACCCAGGGCAAAGCAGGAGGCTGTTCCCAGTCCCAGGGCTCGAGCTGCGTTCCGTGCTGCTGGCTCCTGCCTCGCTTGGCTTTTCCAGCATCTGATCTGACTGTTTGTTTGCTTGCAATGATTTCAGTTGTTTTCTGTTTTAGCTTCTGACCCCGGGTGCCGGGGCTGGGGTGGGCAGGCACCGATTGAAAGCCGCCACTTGGCGGCAACAACTGTTCGAGCGGCGGAGCAGCACCCATCCAACCCCTCTTTTCACACACTCGGAGCTTCCCAAACATTAACCTTTGGATTAAAATTTTCCATGCTTGGTCTCTCCCCAGATGTGATGTCTGAGCTTTGGTTTGGGTTCATGTTTTTCATGTTTGCTGGATTTGTGTTATGGGAGAATGAAAGAAATACTTTTCCCATTTAAAAAAAATATATATAGAGAGAGAGAGTGTCCATTTATTTAATTATTTTTTTAAATTATTATTCTTGTGATTTGGGGATTCACCAAACATGGTTGAAGTTTGTAGCTGAAAATAATTAGCCTGGCTGCAGTAGCTGGTGTCACAGGCAGTTGGGGCAGGGCTGCAGCTCCAGGTGTGTGGTGGGTACGGGCAGCACAGCCCGCCCCAGGTACGTGCAGGCTCTGCCAGCAGAGCCAGGAGAGCCCTGGGGTGAGTCAGGCTGAGTAACACCAGCTTTGGAGGAGGGTGGTTGGGTTGTTTTTTGGGTTTTAGGGAAGAAAAAAAAAAAAAAAAAAGAAAAGTTGTTTTTCAGGCTGCAGAGGCAGGATCACGACGCAGCGGGACGCGCGGGCTGCGGTGAGTCAGGCCCGGGGCCTGTTCTCCATCCTCTGCTCCATCTTGTGGGTCGTGGCATCGTCAGGAGGGGATGTGGGGTCACCCCAGGGTGGGAACGTGGTGGCACCAACCCTGCCCCGAAGCCCCCGGGCATTCTCTTCCTTCATTTCATGTGATGTCCACTGGTGACTGCACCTTTCCTTGTCCTGAAGCCAAGTGCTTGGGTCGCACACTTGACACCTCCTCGTGCACTTCGGGGCCACCTGGGACACTCTCGGCGCTCTGCGTTTCCCTGTGTTGATTGGGGGTTTTTTTGGCTGGCTGCAGCACCCGGCCTCTCTGCTCCAAGTCTGCGTGCTGCTCATCGGGTGGGGACCCGCGCTGCTCACACCAGCGCCTGTAATGTCTGGCCTGCAGCTCTGCCAGAGGCCAGAATTGGCTCTGGGAGCGCGGCTGGATCGCAAGGACAGTGTTAGATGGAGGGTGGGGTGAGCGAATACCCCTCTCTTCCTACTGTGCTTTCAGGAAATGTCTCTAATGCAGCTGTAAGTGTGAATGAAGTCAAAAGGATGGATCGGTGCCCCTGCTCCAGCCCACCCCACTTGCCGGGGCCCATCCAGAGTCCCCACCCTATTGTTCTGGTTCATCTGCTCTGTTTCGGGGCAGGGGCCCTGCTCTGTGCTCAGCATCCCGCTCCCGAGAGGAGGAGCTCTGCAGAAAACAAAAGACACAGAGAATAGTTTCCCACTCGCTGATGAGCCACCGTTCCAATTCCTCCTTCCCTTCCCTAGGTGTGTTTGCAGCTCTTGGCCCAGCTGGAAGCGAGCGATTGCAGGACTCGGGCCATTAATCATCTGCCAGAAGAGCTGAGCATTAGGTATAAGTAGCAGGGCTGTGCTCACTGCTTCCTTAGAGGCAGAGCAGGATCCAGGCGGGCTGGAGCTCGTGCCCCGTGCATGAAGTTATCTCTCTGGGAGGCTAGGGGAGTGTGTCTCGCTCAGAGCAGCCCCTCCTCGAAGAGGACATGGGCTCTCAGGCACAAGAACGTCATCGGGAGTCCCCTAAGTGGCAGCATTTCACTGTAGAGCAAAACAGAGCGTTTGTCCCTCCCTGAAGTGGCTGCTGGAAGTGCTGTGAGCTCCTTCCCGTCCTGCCCGAGCCGCCGGGAGCCACTGCCAGCGCGGTTCTTGCGGTGGGTGGAAGTGCCAGTGTTCCTGATATCTCTGGGGCTGTGGTGTCGCAGCTGACCGAGCTGTGGTGGCATTTTTCTGGTGTTATTACGTTGCCTTCCCTCTCCCCACCCTCTGTTTTCAAGGGAATTTCAGTGGCGGCCCTGACGGCGGAGCTGAGGGTCGGAGGAACTCCTCCCTGCACACAGCAGCCCCAGCCCTGCTCGCTGGCCTTGCACGTGGGCTTTGCCTGCTTGTGGCTTCCGAGCCAAGCTGCTTCTCTTTCGTCTTCCAAAGCTGAGGGAAGCTGGAGAGCCTCAAGCTTCCCAGCGAGGTGTGCAGAGCACCAGGTGGGCAGCTTGGCCCTGACATTCCTCTTGTCTGGCTCCTGGTCTGCAGAGCAGAGGCTTCCTGTCACGTTGCTGTGACTCAGGTGTCGGTGTCCTCTGACATGGGCAGCTGTCACTGCAGCCTTTGCCCCGGGCAGACAATTGCTCTGTGGTTCCCAAGGGATGGTGGGATGTGCAGGAGAGGTCCCCAGGTGCTGCCAACACCCACCACCAGCCAATGGCTCAGGTGCCTGGGGGGGGGCGGTAAAAGCAGCATTGCAGGAGCAGCAGCCACCACACCACTGTATGTTCTAAAGCTCCCCTAAAATCACTGGGTGAAGAGCCCGGTTTGTGTCCTAGACTAAAAAGTGTGAAGGAAAACAAACACAAGCTGGTGTGTGTGATTTTTGGGCTGCTGCTCCCCATAACTCTCCCACCCAGTGGGGTGTCAGCTCAGGGAACCTCAGCTCCCTGCTCCCCCCTGGCTCCGTGCAGCAGCAGTGCCAAGCTCCCTTGGCAAGGGGTGCTTAGGAGGGACCTTTTATGGTCCTTCACCTTGGATTTGGTTGCTTTTTCCTGGCCAAACAGCCTCCCCTGAATTCAGTGTCATTCTGCCACTGAGACTAACCACTCTAACCAGTTTCCCTAGAGCAGGATCCCAGTTCAGCAGGTCAGGATTGTCACCCTCTGAGAATTGCTGGTGTTTGAGGAAGTGAAAACACCCATGGGAAGGCTGTGAGCAGCAGCCAGGTGGGAGCTGTGCTCCTTGAGGGGGTTTTAGCAACTCTCATTAAAACAGTCTCCTGTAGACTCCGTTTCCTAAAAGAAGAGGAGAAAATTCCAAAAGGCTTTCATCCCAGTTCAAATATCCACCAGGGCAAGGAACTGTGGAAGTTACAGTGGGATCTCAGATGACATTCTCTGAAAAGCAGACTTTAATAAAGTGTGAGTGTGAAGTGCTCAGACCAGCAGCAGCTCTGCCCTCTGCAAGGGCTTGGCCAGGGTCTGCTCTAAGTAGTGAAGGGCAGAAGGGGGGAGCCAGGGGCTCTGCCTGAGGAGCCCCTCCACCTTTGAAGCCTTTGGCACCTCTGCAAGATATTTAAGTGACAGACAGACATATAGGGATCTGTAAATACTCATTTGGTGCCAACTAAACCGCAAAGAAGATACAGCATTTGTGGTCCAAGGAAGTTTAAATATTTGTGGTCAAACTTTAAAATTGACATAAAACTCTCATCTGTGATGGAAGGCATCCAAGAACTGCATGGAGAATGTATAAGCTGTGTAAACTCCCAGAAACAGCTTCCCAACCAGCTCTGCTAGGACCAGGCAGAATACTGCAGCTCTTACCTCTCCCTCCTGCTGCTGAGGTCAGAAGTCAGGTTTGCAACCTGAGTTTGCAGTGGTCTGTTAACACCTCCAGGCCTGTTAGTCCACCATGCCGTGGGTGTTAACCAGCTAACACTGTGGCTTCCTCGCTGCCTGTAGCCAAGTTCACAATGGAAGGGTGAGAGGAGGATGGTGTGGGCAGGCCAGGTGGGTGCTATAAGGGTGAGCTCTAGTTTGTGCTGGTTTTTGCTCTTTTTTTTTATGGTAGAACCTCATCCCCACGCTCCCATTCTTGTGTTGTACAGCTTTTCCTTCTACCACCCTGGAGGTGTTTGAAAGACATGTAAATGTGGTGCTGAGGGAAATGGTTTAAGCAGTGAACTTGGCAGAGTTAGGTTAATGGTTGGACTGGGTGATCTTAAAGGTCTTTTCCAGGCAGAATGATTCTGTGATTCTCTGATCTTCAGGACTTCATCCCTGCAGATGCCCCAGTGAGGCCACCTCTCAAGAGATGCTTTCTGGAACAGGGAGGTTGCCAGATAACCACAGCATTTTCCCCACTGTGTGGGCAGCCTGAACTTGGCTCCTGCCTTTTTTTTTGTTTTCCACGTACCCTGCAAAAAGGGCTTTTACTGTTGCAAGAGCACACTGAGATTTGCAGCTGAGATGTTGGCTTGAACATTCATCAGCCACATTTCCCAGATTCCAGGAGAGACAGATCCTAGCCCTGGCACGGGAACAGCTTCTCTGGTCACCAACACAGCGTGGCCTCATGAGCAGATGTCCACAAGAAATGCAGGGGGTGGAGAGGTGTGGGATGGACCAGCCTGGTCTCCAACACCAGCAGTGGCCTCAGAGGAAGGGCAGCGTGTGTCTGCTGGGAGCCGAGCGCTCCCCTTTCCCTTACTAAGCAATCCTCCCTTCCTCCACCAAAGAGCCTGCTAACCACTTTCTTATCTTTCTTAACTCTGCAAAACAATCTCTGGCAAGGCAGGCATCCTCCGAAATGGCAGAGGAAATAAATTCCCCCAGTCCTTGAAGAGGAAAAGGCTGGAGGCTCTTGCAGCAGGGTGAGCAGCCCCGTGCCCTGCAAAAGCTGCTGCTGAGGATCCAGATCCTTCTTGTCCAGCCTAGGACCATGGGCCTGGGACAGACTTCCAGGGACTTGTCTTCCCTGGTTAGTCTTCCAGTAGGATCTGCAAGGGAGGAGCAGACCAGGCTCTTTCAGACTCTACTTGACATCTTGGAACTTTTCTCTTTTTTCCCCTGGGAACGTTGAGGATGTGCTGGGAGCTGAGGTGGGAGAGAGGAGGGCATTGAGATGGCTGCAACAGGCCACCCCTGCTGTTTCTCCTGGACTTGTCAGCCTCTTTCACAGGCCTCTTTCAAAGCTCTGACTTTTTAGCCCCATGTTCTCCTGATGAGCAATTGAAAAGTCTTGTCCCGAGCTCAAGGCTTCACCTCAGAGAGCAGAAATGCCCCAGATATTTCACAGCTGGGGGAATCAGTTTGGCCAGCTCTGGGGCACATGGCCATGAGGGCTGGAAGCAAATGCCTTCTCCAGTGGAAATTCCTGCAGAAATTCCTGCAGTGTCTTACTGGAGGCAACATTTTGCAATGTGGGGAAGCCCCGTAGCTCTCACTGAGCTGTTGGCAGCGATGCCTGAGGACACAATGAGAACCAGGCAGGAGCCACGCTCACAAACCAGATGAAACATCTCCATTACTCTGTGGAGACTTCCTGGAACCCGGCATCATCTCTGGGACTTCTCATCCAGGCTGAAGTCCTGCTTTTCTCTTGCCTTCCTGCTGCCCAGAAGGAATGGGCTGGTGAGGGTACAATTAAATAAGCAGAACATGGCCCTCCTGCCTACCAGGTGTCAGATGCAGCCTGGAGCCAACTGCTCCCCACTGCAAACACTGCTTCTCACTGGAGAGGCAGCCTGACAAAAAGGTTCTTTAGCACATTGAGCAAGTGAATTAGACACCAGGGCAAGTCTTTCCAAGTATCAGTGAAAGCCAAAAGCTTGGTTTGGGAACCATCAGAAACTTTCCTCTCTGGGCTGTGTATCTTCTCACACTTCAGAGGAGCAGTTGGTCCAGGTCATCCTGGCCACAGGAGCTCGAGAGGGGTCTGGAGGAGAGCTTTTGATCCAGAGCATCTGCTTCAGTTGAGTTTGGTGTTGACTCTTCCACACAAGTCACAAGATGTCCCAGTAGCACCCTCAGATGTATTTTGGGATGGACAAACAGCTTTTCCTAGCTCCATGGTAGGCCATCACCAAGGAAGATTTGAGGGTCTGGAGGAGCTGTGAGATGTTTTGTAGGGCAGTGCCAGGCTGTGCCACAGCACAAAGGGCTTGAGGGACATAGAACTCCACATGGAAACCCCTAGCTGTCCCATCTTAAGTGTCGTCTGGTCTAGATCCATAAAAATTCGGTCTGTATTCCTGCCCCACAGCAACTAGGTGCCAATCAAGGAGAGTGAGCTGACCCCTGGCAGACAGAAGCTCTGGCTGCTCCCCATGCTGGGAGGGCTCACCAAGAGCAGGCTTCAAGCTCCAGAACTGCTCAAAGCTTCCCCCACTTTGCTGGGTCTCACTTTCACCTTCTACAGCTGCCAGTGGTCACAGGTACCAGTTCCTTGGGTGCAGCCTGAGGACCTTTGTGATAGGAGTCTCTGCAGGCTACTTAGGGCTTCTTCTGATCTCTGATACCAAAAATGGGATGACTCTGCTGCTTTGAGCCTTTGTATCAGTGTGCCAGGCAAACCCTAGCTGATGGTGGGCCATTGGCTCCCCTTCCATGCTGCTCTCCAGTTTTAGAGGCCAGTTGTGGCTGAGCTGCGTGGCCAAGGTTGAAAAGATGGAGACGTTTGCCAGGCCAAGAGCACATCTGCTCTGATGACTCCTCAGACCATGTGCCCCAGTGCTGAGACTTGGAGCTGTGCCTCTGCAAGGCTCAGAGTGCTGGGAGAGAGGTTTGGCTAAGACATGGCTACACTTTCTCTTTGGAGAGCTCCTGCTTGGCTGAGAAGGTGGTTCTCCAGCGGTGGCAAAGGGGAAGAGCAACCAGAATGGTTCTTCTGAGCTTCTCTTTCTTCCCTGGGTGTTTTCTGATGCACCTCTCTGCTGTGATGGAGCAGCAGATATGGGTGTGGTGGATCCTTTCCCTGTCCAGGCTCTCTGGATGTTGTTGTTGCTGGCTCTGGGTTCTGCAGAGATCCAGATGTGTCTGAGATACATCTGAACCAGTGGTGCCTTGGTTTGGGTCCTGTTGCAGCCGCAGTTGCTCTCTCAGGCCACATGCAGAGGTGCAGGTATGTGGGAGCTGCATCCACCAAGCCTGCTTGTGGGGCCAGTTGAAATCAGAAGTTTCTCTGAGAAGAGCTGTGGCTGCAGTCAGCCCTCAGCTGCAGAAACCAGGATTGTGATCCAGCTGTCAGCGCCTCTGCCCAGCCGTGACGGGACAGTCCTGTCCTCCCTACCCAGGTGGCCAAGCCCCTTCCAAACTGTATTTGGGGCTGGCCAAGGTGAGGGGCTCCTCAGGCCACCTCCTGGCTGAAGTACGAGCCTATAGAAGCTGGGCTGTGAGAAGTGCAGGGTTAAACCCAGCCCAGCTTCTGTGCAAGCCCAGGAGATGACAACCCAGAAGGGCTGAGGCCCAAGTGGGTGCTCCTCCCCCAGCCGGGCTGCCCTCCCAGCCGGGTCCCCAGGGATGGGAGGAGGAGCTCGGGGCATTGGAAGGCATTTAGCCCGGCCTGCCTGGATGTTTTAGCAGGGTCAGTGCAAATGTTTCAGCTGGGCCATGTAGACGCTGCGTGGTTCAGATTGTTTGGGGCTCCCTTGGTTTCAGCTGCTCCAGCTAAGCCGTGTTTAAACCGATGTGGCAAAAACAGTGTTATCCCCACACTGGATCGTGCTGGAGCTTGGCTCTGAGTCTCGGTCCTATCCCATTCCCATCTCCGAATCTGGGGTGGGATCTCTCTGTGCTATGACTCAAGCTTCTCATGTCCTTTTCCCCTTCTGAATCCAGCTGTCAGGATGTGCTGGTGTCTCCCCCTTGCACACAGGAATGCAGAGCCGGCAGTGGCAGCCCGTCCCCTCCTGTTTGCTCCTGGAGGCTTTGCTGAGAGAGAAGCTGCTGGGGAGCCTCTGCAGAGCCCTGGCAGCAGCGTGGCGTTGCCACGGGCATGGGACAGCCCTCTCCAGACCAAGTCCCCCCCTCCCCGGGATGTGGCAGGTCCCCATGGCCGAGCGGGGCTCCCCTGGCCAGCTGGCTTGGCTGCTGGAGGCTCTTTGGACTAGCTGGAGGAGTCTGTGCATTCCTGCCTCCCAGTTATTTGCTCTTTAGGATGCTGTGTAAAATTAACAAGTTGTAAAAGCTGATTGAAGGCGGCGGTGGGTGTGACGGGGATTTGCTCGGCGGCGGGAGAGCCGTGTGTGGAGCAGCAGGGCCGGGGGCAGAGGGGCTGCCCCCCCAGCTCCAGCCGTGCCTCTGACCCAAAGTGAGACTGTGGCTGGTTTCTGGTGGTGTCACCCCCGCCAGCACCAGATGCACATGTGTATGTGTGTCCCCAGGCACCGCTCTCGCAGTCCCTTCCCTCCCCTTACATCTCCTGGAGGACATGTGCTGCCGTCTCCCTCAGGCCAGGTGCCGCTGTCCCTTCTGCTTGTTTTATCTGCAGGGGAAAAATACAGCCAAGGCCATAGAGGGGTCAGGTTTGTTAGATGTGGGGACCCCTTGTTAGATCTGGGGACTCCTCATCAGTCCTGGAGATGACACAGACACAGGGTCCTGGTGACACCCGCACTGTGAAGTAGCTCTGGAAGTACAGCAGCTGGTACTGTTAATGCACAGCCCAGTGGGTCTCTACAAGCAGTTAGTGTGTGTTAATGTCTGTCCTGCTGTGTCCTACTCAGTGATTAGTATCTTAATGTATGACCCATGAATTAGCAGTCGGAGCACTAACGAGCCTCGTCAGTGCCCTGGCAGCCGCTGGTGGCTGGTGCTGGGAGCTGGTGGTTGGCCGGTCTGATGCAGCAGGAGATTAGAAACCTCTCATCTCTGGCCCAGCGCGATCAGGGCTGGCGATCAGGGCTGCAGCAGCTGAAGCCACCTCTGCCCCACGCCGGGTCCCCGGCCACGTGTCCCCGGAGGCACCGCGGTGCCGAGGGGCTGAGCGACACCTCGGGGGAACTGAGCCCGGGTCACAGCCAGGGGCACCCGACCACTTCAGCAGGTCTCGGTTTCGGTTTTCCTTTGCGAGCAGCTCAGGCCTATTTTAATACCCGGCAATGACTCCCAGCCAGGCTTTCGGTTCCTGCTGCCTGGCTGCCCGGGCGGAGGGGGAAGGGTGCACGGGGCGGTCATGTTCCCTGCTGGGACCAGGGTGTCTGCTGCCACATCCCACATGGTGTTACTTTGTGCCTTGGGAAGGGTGGGCACAGCTCCTGGCATCGTCACCCGTCTCCCCTCAGGCAGAGGGAATCGCCACGTGAGCCAGCGAGCGCCTTGGTGGGCGACCCAGCACCTGGGGCATCGCGGCGCTGCCGCGGGCACTCACGTTTCCACCTCGAAACAGGAACTTTCTGACTAAAGCGGGTTGCTGGGCTGCACGCAAGGTCCCTCTCTGCTGCTGGAGAGAGCCCTGGGTGCCAGTCACAGGTCACTTCTTTCCCAGCACCTCCGAGGCCGGGCTGCCCCGCGGCAGGGGGGGCACCCCAGGGCTCTGCCGCCTCCTCCTCCAGCGGGGCTGCACGTGACAGGGATGTGCAGAGCATTTGCTCCTTCCCTGTTTTTCATTCATGTGGGCTGGAAAAATGTGTTCATGAGACGAGTTGCTGTGGCATTATGTCATTGGCCCTCACTTGGGCTTTTTTCTCCCCAGCAGATGAGCTGAGTTTAAGCATCAGGCTGTGCTGGTTTGGCAGGAAATCTGGTGTTTCCTACTTGTTCCTTCTTTGGGGAGGAAGGAGTAAACCCACCTGCCCTTGTCCCCAGCCATGGGTGAAGGGAGCTCTCCTGCAATGGGCCTGATCATTCCCAATCCAGGAGGCTCTGACAGTGGGATTTGAGCCTTTGCTGTGCAGAGGTGGCTGCACCACAGCTGGGTCAGCGCCCAGCCTGTTGTGCCTACGTGGAAACCTCATGGGTCCTCAACTAGATGTGATGGCTTTTACTTTTAGAGATGTCTTGAGAAATCCCTCAGGAATGGTGTCAGGATAGGGTGCCCGTCTCTTTCCCACATATCCAAACGGTTCCTGTATCCCCCCTCCCTGCTGCTGTTGGCCGCATCCTGCCATCCCACAGCATGGGACTGCTGGCAGTGGGGCTCATCCTTGTTGCTGCCACAGGCATGTCCCCGTGGCTGTACCTGCAGTGCCTGGTGCTTGGCTTGCCCAGCACAAGGGAACTGCAGATACCAGGACTGGAAAATCCCTGGGCTGAAGTTACCCGGTGTGAGTCAGGCTGGGTCTCCACAGCATCAGCCCATCGAGCTGGGCATGAAGCAGACAATGAGGTTTCCACCACTTCCCCTGGTGCTGCTGCAGCCCGAAGTGCTCAAGGGGGATGTTTCCCATGACAGACATTCCCACTTTGCTCTTGTACTCTTTCCTTCAGACTTTCCCCTGTGCAGTATCGTTCCTAAAGGAGAGCCAGGAGGATGGAAATGTTCCTGCAGTGACACTTGCTGGGATTGCTCCTGGCTGGATGTCCCAAGCAGCAAAGGGCTGTTCTGGGAGAGCAGATCTCCAGCAGTCTGACCTGCTCCTGGGGCTGCTGAGCCTGTCACCTTGCCTTTTGCTCACCTCTGTCCTGTAGGACACAGTTTTTAGGACCAGAATTGGTGGTTCCAGGTCTCTTGCTCCCTGAAATACTATATCCTTGCCATCAGCACCTCTCCACAGCAGTGACCACCTCCCGTGGGGAGGAAGGGGCTTCTCCTCCCCCTCCACCAGTTGGTGCAGGCACAGGGGGATGCAGGGTCTGGGGGGGGGGCAGCTCCAAACAGAGGCAGCCCCAGCTGCTGGTGCATGAGGGTGCCTCACTTGGGCAGTAGCGAGGGTGGGAGGTTGGAGGTCAGAGCAGGGTCAGGTTTTTGACACGCACTGCAGCGACACGGTGGTTAAAATTAGCCCGCAGAGAGGAAACTGGCAGCGTTGTGGAAGAGCAGAAGTTTCCTCTCACGGCAGCCTGGTGCAGCGGGGCCTTGTGCTGCTGCCAGCCCTTCACTTGCCACGGCACAGCCCTGTGTCCAGGCCACATGAGGCCACCAGCAAAGCTGGGAGATGGTTTGGTGGCCACCACACCGGAGCCGGGGCGTGCGGTGTTGGTACCGCATGATATGAGTGTGCGGGGCTGGACGGGCAGCATCCCTGGCTGCCAGGTGCCTGGCTGAGGCACTGGAGGGGTCTGGTCCTCTCCACGGCTTCAGGATCCCTGTCCTGGGAGCCTGGAGGATCCTTTTGGGATGGGGGTCTCTGAGGCTGCTTTGCTCTGAGGAAGCCAGGGTGGTTTTGGGTGGGGGCAGGATGAAGTCGGGTATCAACGTGGAGTTTGTCTCTATAGAATGTGGCATTTCTAGCTCCTCTTTGTTTGCTGGCTTTCTCCCTAGAAATCTGCTGCTCCCCAGGAGTGATGTAGGTCAGCAGGAAGCACCAGGGGAGAGCTGTGCAGGTGCAGAGGGTCAAGGTCTGAGCCGAGGCCGGTCGTGACGGAGATGCTGGCAGAGGCTGTGCTGTGCAGGATGGGGCCAGGGAGGCACCGGGCTCCCAGGCTCTGGAAACTCCATTTGAGAGCCTCATAAATTGGATAATTAGCCAAGCTATTGAGTTTCCTTCTGGCCAGAACTGTCCCAGCCTCCCTGATGAGGGCCACCAGTTGGTCCATGAGATGGGCCCATGGGATGGGGTCAGACTGGAGATGAGGAGGGACTCTGTGCTTTTCTCAGCTGCCCCCACCTTCCCACTCTCACACCTGCATCCCTCCCCAGCTTTTGGGGGGGATCTGGCAATGGAGCCAAACTGAAACAGTAAGGATAGGCCACATCATTCATCTCTCACACTTCAGCAGGACTTTCCCCTATTCTGTGTGGCTGGGCAGGGGACTGGCTGCCCCCCAGCAGCCCTGCAGCCCTGGGGAACACCGAGGCAGCAGGACAGGGATCAGTGCTGGGTATCCTGACTGAGCCTTCTTACTTTCCCCTGGGGACAGTGGGTTGCAAGGCATGGGCAAACCCCTTCCATCCCTGTTGAGAAGAAGAGGGGCACCCTGCACGTCCCTGCAGTGCTTTTGCAGTGCTGTCTGCATCCCACTGGGCCTTCTAGCCCCAGATATGCCCCCTGGCTGTTGTCCATCTGCCTCCCCTTTACACTGACTTTGCTTTCCTTTCCCTCCCCCCAACCCCCTCGTCCTCACCCTTTAGGTTATTGCAGCCAACTGCAAGAGGGTCACAGTTCTGAAGTATTTCCTGGAAGCCCTTTGTGGACAAGAAGAGCCTTTGCTGGCATTCAAGGGTGGAAAATATGTGTCAGTGGCACCCGTCCCAGACACCATGGGAAAGGAAATGGGAAGCCAAGAGGGAAAACAACTGGAAGATCAGGTACCGTGCGGGAAGAGCGCGCCTCAGTGAAGGAAGAATCACCCCTGTGGGGCCCAGCCCCTGCCTGCCCTGCAGCTCCCGCTATTTATAGCCAGTGTAGCTGCGTGTGCATTTTATGGGGGGGGGTGCAGGGGGGGCAAATGGTGCACAGCCCTTGTCTCCCGAGTGTACTTCACTCGTGCCCTTTCCTGCCAGTCCAGCCCTCCTGCCTCTATCTCGCGCTGCTATGAGTTCCAGATGCTGCTTTTTTCATACCCAAAATGGAGGGGGGGGGAGGTGAGGGGGGAAGAAGCTTTAATAACATGCAGTGCTGCAGCCCCGGGAGAGGAGGTGGGCGAGGGGGGTGTCAGGGTTCAGCTTCAGGATCAAGTTTATAGCCAGGGAGCTGGTTGTGGCGGAGGCCTGAGCTCCAGCCTCCAGCACACGTACAGGAAGAGCTGACATTGGCGCCCCGTCCCTCCCCTGCCTCTCACATCCTGATGTGATTAAGGAATTCAGCTCTTGTTTTTCTGCCCTTGCTTGTTCCTGTAGGCCTTGCTTCACTCCAGGCTCCGTGTGTGTGTTTAAGGGCCCTGCCAGCCGCTCTGCAGGTTGACTCTTTTCTTCTGTTTAATCTTGCAGTTGGAAAGGCCAGAGAAACAGGAGAGAGGGCAGAGGCACTGGGAGCAGGGAGCTGGGTGGCCCGGCACTGCCCAGGCTCACTCCGTGTGCCCCAGGGAGGAGCCCAGAGCAAGAATGTGCTCTGCACCCCCCTTGTCCCAACACTGGCTCCAGCTGATCAGGGGACAGATCTTAGGTGACTTTTTTTGTACTGGGGCTCAGAGCAGAATCCCAGGCAGCAAGAGATGTCTCTGTAAGGTGGGCGACCTGGACTCTTGACCTCTTCTGGAGAAGGTGCAAGAGGTTTTCAAACTGACATGTGATATGGGGGGGATCTTCAGATTCTACACAGTGTCTACAGGGATGGTCCTTTTCTCCAGAGCACTCCTTTTGTTGGATCAGTCCAAATTTCTGCTGTGAACAAACACAGAATGGAAGAGAACTTTCCCTCCTGCCCCATCCCCACAGTCTCTGCTCACTCTGGGAACCTCTGCATGAGCTCGTTGCACAACCCTGGAGCTTCCTCCTTGGGGTTCTGGTGGTAAAGGAGCTTCCAACTCGCCAGCATAACCACCATCAGCCTGGGCAGGCGGATCCCGACCCACTGCAGCAGATCTGCATCTGACACAGGCTGTTCCCCAAGGCCCTCGTGCCACGCTGTCCCTCTGGCAGCATCCCCCCATCCCCTGAGGTCCAGGCTGTCCCAGCAGAGGGAAGTGAGCCTGAGGGCTCCGTCTTCCTCCTTCGCATGGCTAGAAAGTCAGAAGGAGAGAAGAGTATGTGGTTCTCTGAGCAGGGGGGTGTGTGGCCTGGGTGAATTGATTGAGAATGGGACTGTGCAGTGCTGGGCTTGTTGTAAATTAAGACTGTGAGCTCCTGCCTGTCCCTCCTGCTGGCACAGGCCGTGGCAGCCTGCAGAGGGCAGGGGGGGGAGCAATGCTCGTACCCTTCCGGGGGATCCTCTCATGCAGGATCCATCCCCTCCAACCCTCTGAGGGCTCAGCAAGTCTTTCTGTCTGGGTGCCACCTGGGAACTCCTCCCAGCCCCATCACATCCCTTGGATTTTGTGCAGGAAAGGAGAGATGGGTAATGGCCTTCATCTGGGGTAGGAACAGCAGGGGTTATTCTGAGGTCTCCACTTCAGGCAGGGCAGCATACTGGGAAGGGTCTGCACACCTCCTTGTGGGTAGAGCCAGGGAAGGTTCTCTCAGAGATCGTGAAGCTGGTGGGTGCAGGAATCAGTCTGGCCTATTCAGAGATCAAAATGGAGCAGGGAAACAGGCTCTTTGGTCTCCTGGGTTCATGGATCTGAGTTTCCTGCCAGGATGACCAGCTCATGTTCCTGGCCTCGGGTGGGGCAGCAGCGTTGGGTAGCCCCGGTGCAGGCAGGTGGGGAGAAGCAGGATTTGCTCCAGGGGATGCACAGCCTAAATAGACAGGCAAAGCAGAGAGACAGGGAAATAGTGTGAGTTTACAGAACTGAAGCCTAAAAAAATCAGTGACTCATCCAAGGCTGTAGGAAGTTTTCCAAGGTGAGGAAGAGGATTTGGTTTTAGAATGGAGCTTTAAGCAGGGCTCCCCCTGCCTTCCCTGGTTGCTGCTTTCCCTGCCCCATTACCTCCTGTCTCACCTTGTCATTTCCTGGATCTTTACTATTCATTTATTTTGCTTGCTGCTTTCAGATGTGTAGAAGTAGTTGCCCATCAGCAAGAGGTGATGGTCTGTGCCTGGCAGGGATTTGGCTGCTGCACAGTCCCTGCCACCAGCATCCCTTACAATGACTTATGTCCTGTTGTTTTGTCTTTCTGCATTCCCTGGAAGAAGGAAGACGATGTGAGGATTGAGGCATTTGAAGATGATTCTGAGGCTGAAGTCAGCGGAGGAGAGATGGACATCAAGGAGCTCAGAGCCAGGAAGCAAGCCCTGGCCAGGAAGGTAGCTGAGCAGCAGCGTCGTCAAGACAAGATTCAGGTAGGACAGACTGTGCAGCTGCAGCACCCGAGCTGGCTGAGGAGCTGCTTTGCTTTTGTACATGGGCTGATCCTGCCTCGCTGTGCTGATGGTGTGCAGCCATTTCCCTGCCACACTTCAGGCGTCTTGGGATGTCCTGTAGCACCTTCAGCTTCCCCACTGTAGGTGCCCTGCGACACCTCTGTGACACCCAGCAGCAAGTTTAGCTTTGCCTCTGGTGGAAGGGCCAAATCCATGTTGCTCTGCCCCACCCAGGGTAAGATCTGCCCTTCCAGCCCCTAAGATGAATGTTTGGAGGACTCCTGAGCCCCTTGTGAAGCCAGACATAGTTTCTCCATGATGCTGCCAGTGCACATGGTGGCTGCAAGTCAGTGGATGCCAGGCAGTGGACTATCCCCTGCCCGTGACAGAGGCTTCGAGGCAGGAAGGCTTGGTGAGAAGTCAGCTTTTGTGTGCAGCAGGGCACAGGCAGACAGGGGAGAGGGTGGGACAAGAACAGCGAAGTTCATGTGGGAGCCAGTGGTAGGAAAAACAGTCTGAAGGGCTGCTGCAGCCAGAGCACCACTTGGAAAGCGTTGCCATAGTTATGGGGACAAACAGATGGGATACAGGTGATCCTGTCCTGGCCCTGGCCTGGTCTGAGCATGTTTCC
Source organism: Apus apus (assembly GCF_020740795.1). Classification (NCBI taxonomy): domain Eukaryota; kingdom Metazoa; phylum Chordata; class Aves; order Apodiformes; family Apodidae; genus Apus; species Apus apus. Next base: position 2,008,400 of record NC_067299.1, on the reverse strand, counting down.
CAGTGGGAGGTGGTGAAGTAAACTGGTTGGACTGGGAGCAGAGGCCTGGCGCTGCATGCTGTTGCTTTAAGAGCAATCTCACTTGCATGGCTCTTGGCTGCCTCGCCGCTCGCAACCCCTCTTCCTCCAGCCTCGCAGCCCAGATGAGGATTTCTCAGCAGAGGAAAAATTCTCCCTGGCTCCCCTCCCCCTCACCTCCGCCCTCTCTAATGCCCAGGGCCCTTCACTTCCATAATTCTTCATTTTCCAGCCTTGAACGTAAGCCAGACACATCTGTCTGGCCATATGCGTGAACTCTGCAGTGTGTGCCGAGGTGGTTGTAAAACAGGGCTGCTGAAGGCCCTACTGGGAGAGCGTGCACATGTGTACCCTCGGGCTGCTGGCGCCGGGCCCAGAACCACTGAGCTTCACTCTTCCAAACCCACCCCAACCTTGCAGATTTTTGCCTTTTTTCTTCTCTCTTTTCCCCCCCCTTTTTTTTTTTTCCTTTTTTTTTTTTTCTTCCCCCTTTTCATTTGAATTCTCAGCAATTCGTATCAAGGCGAAGGTAGAAAGTGGTGCCGGGAGGGAGGGGCCGCCCCCGCAAGCGGGTCCGTGATTGCTGGCAGGTTCCCGGGTTCCTCCTTAAAATACAAGGGAGGAAGAAAAGCGGCGGCGAGCAAGCGAGAGATTGGAGAGATGGGCTGTAAATTAAAGCGGCCTGAAGCCTTCCAGCCTCCCGGGGTTGTTAAGCGGGAGGTGTAAGTAAATTCCCCACTTCCCACTGCCTTGTACAGACACGGCAAACAGGAACAGCACATGTTCAGGGAGGGCAGCGAGCGGCAGATCCCGGCCCCGGCCACCAGCCCAGCTGCAGCAGAGCCCCCCCGGGATGGTCGCTGCCCATTCTGCGGGGAGAGTGGGGGCTGCCTGATGTTGTCAGGGGCTTTCTCCCCCCGGGCCCTGCTCCTCCCTTCCTCCCCAGCCGTGCTGGGGCCGATGCTTGCAGGCAGAGAGAGGTCAAAATGAGGGTGTGGGCAGCTTCGGGGGCTGCACAGCTGAGAGCTGAGGTGCAGTTGGAGTCTGAAGGCGCGGGGTGGAGGAGAAGTCCTTGGGGCTTCGGTAAAGTCATCCAGCCCGTAGCTAACTGGGAACAGCCTGGAGCAGAACATGTGTGCTTGCCCCTGTCCTCTCCCTGCCCTGGTACTGATCATGCAGCTGGAGCCAGAGGAGCTTGGATAGAAAGCACTGCCTGGGGAGGCCAGGTCAGAGAGCCAGCTCAGCATCCACTCCCTCCACTTTCTGTCTCTTCCCGGTGGTCCTTGACCTTTCTGATCTTCTCTAGAGATTTTGTGTTTCCTGGGACCTGGGGATCTTCTGCCTTCTCTTGTTCACTGCTCACCTATGGAGTTCACACATCACCTGCTCTTCAAGTCCCACTCATTATCCTGGAGACAAACCACAGCTCCAGGTATTCATCTGAGTCCAGCAGGTACAGCTCCTGTCTCAGCCCAGCAGAGCCCCTCAGCTCCCCAGGCATGGCTGTGTGGCTGTCCCTGTGTGTTGCTGAGGATCTGGGCTCAAAGATCCCAAGTGCCTCCTGTGGAGTCTGATGGTGCAGACCTATCCCCAGGTTGTGTTATGCCTGCTGCTCCCTGGTTCTGCTGCCAGCCCACCTCTGTCCTCGCCATTTACCCAGGCTGGGGCAGAACCTCCTGCCAGCCCCATGTCTCAGCCTGGTGACAGCAGCCATGTGTTGGGATGAGGTGACAAGACCAGGTGCTGCCCAGGTATTTGGCTGGGCGAGAGGCCGGGCAGGCAGGTGGACATGAGGAGGTGGCAGTGGCCATGCCAGGTCAGGCAGTGTCCTCCAGCAGGGCTGTGTCTCCAGGCAGCACCGGGTCCTGCCGCGCTCCCAGCCGCCCCCGCCGCTTGGCCAGGCCCTTGGTCCATGCTGTTCAGCATCCCCTGTCCTTTGTGCCGCCGCCGCGCGCTGGGAGCGGTCGAGTTTCCTGACCGGTTGAAAACATCCCACCTGAAACATAACAGGCTCTTCCTCTGGATGCTGCTATTGTTTTGCTCAGCATTACAGAAGCAGCTTAACCGGGGCGGCCAATGATGACATGTCTTCCCAAAATAGCCGCTCTCCTGTCCCTTCTGAGCCCACGGAACGGCCGCCCCCTTAAGATGCAGCCGCTCCTTTGTGGCGGTGGTGTGAGTAAGTGGCTAAATTTAGCCCCCGGGTCCCATTCACGCTCTCCTCGGTGCGCGGGAACAATGCCGGGGGTGCACACGCGCCGCGGCGCACCTGCCTGGGAGCGGGTGCCTGCTGGCTGCGGAAGGCGCACACCCACCCACGGCGGCTCCACCACGGCGGCGGCCCCGTTGTGCTACCAGGCACGGGGCACGTTTACTCCCGAGGAAGACGTTGGAGACGAACCTTGGGAGGAGGAAGCCCTGGAGCAGAGAGTAGAGAGAGGCATTGTTCTCGGCTCTGGAAAATCCGCCGTCGATCCCCGCGGAGCACGCGGGGTTGGAAGGGGTAGCGGGCACCCGGTTTCTCGTGTGGTTGGAGAGAGGGGTCAGGGCTGGAGAGGTGGTGGCAGGGTGGTGATGGTCCATCCGTCCTGGCAGATCAGTGTGACCCCAGACACCCTTTCCTGAAGGTGATGGGGTTCTCCCCAGCTTCAGCTCCGAGCCTTTCCACCAGCCTGGCACTGCAGCCAGAGGAGCTCTGGGATCCTCCGGGGGCTGATGTGGAGCCATCCCCCAACTCCGTGCTTGTGGTGGAGACCCTCAGGTGTCCCCTCGACACGCTGCAGAATAGTACCTGGTGGCCTGGCTCTCAAGGGAAGAGTCCCCTGTCCAGCCCTGTCGAGCAGCGGCTTCCGGGGAATCCCCAGGTGATCCCAGCTGATGGATGAGCTGGGAATTTGGGACTCTGTGTGCAGGAGTGTCTGATCTCAGTGCTGCCACCAACTGGGGCAGCCTGGGGAGCCACCTCCGTCTCTGGCCAAGCTCCTAGGAGAAGCCCCCATGGCCAGAGCAGCAGGATGGGCTGGGAGCTGCAGGTGGGGAGCAGCTCTGATGGCCACAGTGTGTGGGTGCAGGAGGTGGGAGAGGGGGGAGCTGCCTGGCCCTGGGGTGAGAAGAGAGGCCCCAGGCTCAGAGGTGCCACATCCAGCACTGTGGGGTCACTCTGCCACCAAGCTGTGCAATGTGTTTAACCCCAATAAGACAAGGTTAAAATCTGACCATCCTGAAACACTTGGGGTGAGGCTGTACCTCTGTTGTTTTAATCCCACCACTCTTCCCGGGGTCTCCTCCAAACTCCATCCCATCGGGGTGACAGTGAGCCACTGTCTCCCCATCCTCACATTGGGGAAACTGAGGCACGGCAGGACTGACAGCTCATTTCTGGTGGGTAGGGGGGCAGCACAGAAGCCAAGCCCCAGACACAGGCATCTCAATCCCCATCCCCAGGCACTCCTTCCTACCTATGGGACCATGTCCCCATGGACCAGGAGAAGGGTTAACGTGGCGCCGCTCGCCTCCCGGTTCCCCGCACATGGGCTCCCTTTCATCCCTGGCCAGGGGCCAACCAGCGTCTGCATGAATCACAGGCCACTCCTCTCCCCCCCCTTCCCCGCCCCAAAACCCCTTGGCCAGAGGCTTCTGCAGCCTTTTACTCACACAAACAAAAATAAATCTCACTGCCGGCCTCTGAACTCTGCAAAGGCGAGTTTCCCTCTGGCTCCCCGAGCGGCCCGGAGCCGTGCGCGGGGACTTGGCACGTTCCCCGCCCGACCTCGCTCTTTCACTCCCGGAGCATCCTGTGTCCTTCTCTCACCGGGCGGCCTGGAGAACGGAATGGGACGTGACAGCCGGCACAGGCGTCGCTCACGGCTGCCAGGAATCGCCTGGGTACAGCCAGAGGGCAGTACCCTCGTGTGTGGTGTTTGCCCCAGCGGCGAAGGCCACCGGGGCAAACGCCACACACGAGGGTACAGCCTCCTATCCCCCCATCATCCCTACACCCTCAAAGCCGGAATGACAGGTGACCTCCCCACTCACACCATGCTTCCAAGGTCACCTGCACAGGCCCTGGGGTCAGGGAGCTGTATTGGCATGCAGGGGTGGGGGGTGGGGGGTGTCCTCTCCTTGCCACCAGCCCTTGCTTGCATAGGGCTGTCATCACCGTGTGGTTTTGCCCCACCCCTATCCTGCAAATTCAGGGTCATCAGATTCTTTGGCCACCACACAAGGGATGTGCTGCTTCTCTCTGGGTCTCTGTGGTGGCCAATGGGGTCTTGCTTCATCTTCCCGTGGCAGGTGGGCCTTGGTTGTGGAGCTCGGAGATGGTTGTAGCTTGTCTTGTGACGCCAGAGCAGGGGCAGCAACTCCCTGGGTGAAGGCAGGGATGGCAGCTGGCACGTATCCGGCCATGGTAGTGTCTGTATGGTGCCATCACAGCTGCCCCCGTGTGATGAGAGATGTGTGACCTCATGCTGTCACCAAGCTGGCATGCTCCCCACTCTGCTCATCACCCCTCGGGGTCGGTGGGAGCTGCTGCCCCAGGAACAGTGCTGCCAGGAGGAGAAGGGTGGGAGGCACGTGGTGAGGTTATGGTTGCTGCCTTGCCTGGAGACACTTGTGGGAGGTGGCAGCATCAAGCCGCCTTGATTTAAAGCCAGATGACAACACTTGGAAATGGATTAAAAACCACTTCTTTCCATGGCCACTGCTGGCCCATGCAGATCATCATTCCAGGGTCCCTCTGAGGCTTTGGCGTGACTGCGGGAGGGTTGGGATGGTCACCCTGGGAAGGGGAGCTCCCAGGAACGTTGGGTAGAACAGGGTCGGTGGTCATCTCCTGTCCCTGGGTGGGTGCAAGCCTGCTCTCCTGAAGGTTTGCATGGCGGATGTAGTCCACAGCAGTGCTGCTGTGCTCTGTGGGTGACCGGTTCCTATTAGAGGCAACAAACATCAGCAAGTCCAGGGAAGCTATTTTTAAGCAGAGGAAGCACTAGAATAGCATCCTGAGTGTTTTAAGCCTGTGACTTACTGAAGAGCCCAAGTCCCTCGATAGCATCGAAAGGAATACGTGAGCTCCTGGGTCCCATTTTGGCATCTGGCATTGTCCAGAGGTCCAGGTGCAGCCCCACAGGATTGTTACTAAGACCCAGCAGACCCTTCCCATATATGTGTGAGCACCTCTGGTCTCCAGCGAGTGTGAAGGGCTCAGCCAAGGACAATGCTGTGGGTTTACAGGGCTGGAACCCACCTGGTTTCCCAGCTGGATGTAGTCAGAAAAGGCAAGGCATGTGCAGGAGCTGGTGGGACAGCGAGTGAGATACTTGGCCAAGCATCCCTGCCCCACAGCCCTTCCTTCTTGCTGCCTGCTCAGGGTCCCTGTTTTAGGATGCTGTTGGCAGAACTTGTGTCTCCCAAAACTGGTTTCTTTTGGCTGTTACCACGTGGAGCTGTTTCCATCTGGAGCCCCAGAGCCCCCATCGTCCAGCTGCTTTTTCTCCCTGCTGCTTCGGGACAATCTCTGAAAACACCTCAATTTTCAAGGCTGGTCCCAGTTGTCCCCAGAGCCTGGACAGGGTGGTTTTCCTAAGAGAGTGCTCTCTTGGAGGCTTTTGCCATCCCACTCGTGTGCTGTGGACCTGCAAGAGCTGGTGTTTGAGGTGTGCAGGTGGGATGGTTGCAGCCTCCTGACAGTCCACACCCTTGCTGTATGTTCATGCCAGCCAGACTTATCTTCTGTTCTCAGGGTCCACAGGTCACAGATCTGATATTGTACTTACTCATTGTGTGTCCTTCTCCTCCAGGCTGTGCTCAAAGACCAGAGTCAAATGAGGCAGATGGAGCTGGAGATCAGGCCTGTCTTCCTGGTCCCGGACACCAACGGCTTCATCGATCATCTCAGCAGCTTGATAACCCTGCTGGACTGCAGGAAATTCATCCTGGTGGTGCCCCTGATCGGTGAGTAGGGCCAGTGCTATGGCTGGGGCTTCCCTTCTCCCCCAGTGTGGGCTTTTCCTCTGTGCCAGCTCCCTCTCTCTGTGCCCCACGTGCCCACAGTGCCTGTGTGGTCCGGAGCCACTCAGCTCATGCTGGCCTCTGTCCCACCCTGTCTCATCCCAGCCATGGCCAATGCTCCTTCAGCCCATGTTGCCCTTCTCCCTTCCTGCCAGCCTTCTGCCCGTGGCACTCAGCAAAACTCCTCTCCTCCTGGTGCGTTTTAGAGGTGTCAGGAGCTGGGAGAGGCAGACGGGTGTTAAACAGGATTTTGAGGGAATTTTGGAGGGAGCAAGAAGGAAGAATTGTTAAACAATCTGAGCAGATAGAGCTTATCCTAGCTGAGCTGGGGCTTAGGCAGCCTGAGCAAATGGCCGGTCTGTGTCCCAGCGTCTCAGAGCTGCTCAAGCCCAGCCCTTCTTTTTATCCTTATAAAGCTTGCAGTAAAACAGCAAGCTGGTTCCCGTTATTGGTAAACACTCACCCTGGCAGATAACGGCTGTGCTGCTGGGTGGTCTCCCAGGGTGGCGGGAGGGTTTGGTTAGATGCCTTTGCTCTGATTGTTTGATCACTCTGCAGGCTGGAGGTAACGTTCCTCCTCAGTGTCTGCCCGGCACGTCCCGGTGCCAGCCTGGCATTCAGGGGATCCCTGGGGGCAGCAGGAGAGGCTGGGGCAGGAATTGCCTCCCAGGTTTGCCCCATTCCAGCTTCAGCCCTGGCAGACCAGGAGCCATCTCTTCCCTGTGGACATCTCCAGCATCGAGGTGTCCTCTTGTACCCATCTCCTGGCCCACAGCAGGCAGGGGTGCCGGCCCTCCCAGCCAGGATGGGGCTTCCTTCTCCACTCTGCCTGCCCCAAAGCCAGTGTCCAGCTGCCACCTTTCCCTGTGAGATGAACAACCTGGCTCCAGAGGGATTCCTGGGGCTGGGGGCAGGACCCCTGAGTGAGGGGAGCAGGGCTGGCCACCTGCCCAGCTCAGCACCAGAGCAGCCAAAGAGCTCTGTGGCTTGGCACCGCTGTGTGTGGAAGGAAGGGAGCAGCACCAGCAGAGCCTGGGCAGCCCTGTGGGCTGTGGAGCCTGTTAACACCTGGAAGAGCTGGAGGCTTCTCCATCCAAACCCCAGGCAGGAGCAGTGGTTACAGGAGAGCTGAAAACCCTGGTCCTATCCTTGTCCCAAGATGCTGCTGCCCTCAACCTGTAGAAGGAGCTTGGCCTGGCCCACCACAGGCAGGAGGAGCTGCAGTGACTGAGCACCTTCAGTACTCTCCTGTCCTGCTGCCTGCACAGCCCATTGTAGAACATGGGACACAAGCCCATGGCTGCTGGGGACAGAGGCCTCTGTGCCATGTCCCATCACCAGGCCAGAGGGACACACGCTGCCCTTTCCCCAGCACGGGACACTCCTCCCTGCTCTTCCCGGGGATTCACCAAGGGGTTAAGCGCGCAGCTTCGCGTTGGGTTTGTTTCTCTTGCTCTTTAACCTGCTCCGTGCTCCTTGAGGCTGACCCCGCCATGGAGAAGCCAGGCCTGGTGCAGAAGCACAAACAAGCCTCCCCTTTGAAGCCTGTTTAGCTTGGAAGCAGGAAGGCGGATTTCGGGAGGGAATACCAGCTTTTCCTGTTTGATGTTCCGTTCTTGCACGGCTCCCCCCACCCCGGGCCCAGCCGTGCATTGTGTGGAAATGGCAGCATCAGGTCGGTAGCAAGAAGAGTCACTGGCCAGGGAAGAGCAAAGCAGCTCCATGCAGCTTTAATTTGAATACCCAGACAGTGAGTGCCAGTCTCACCATGGAACAGAGCGATCACGCAGGCTCCCCGGGCAGTGATTCACAGCACTGGGGAGAGGCCTCAGACCCCGAGCTCTCTCCCCGAACCCCCAAGGAATGCATAGTTCCCACTTGAACTCAGGACTTGGCTCCAGGCTCGGAAACAATCTTCAGAAATGAAGCCATGGCTCAAACACACACACAGTGTGCGCGCAGAGGCTGCCTCGCGCACACGTGCACCCCAGCTCTCCCGTGCACATGCAGCCCCTTGTCCCCTCACAGGGGGGAGGATGCTGAGGTTCCTGCAGGAATAGGAGGCTCTAAGGCTTGACAGGCTCCGGTTAAGGCGAACGAGCTGGGAATGCGCCTGATCCCAGGCTTGGGCTCATCTTGAGCAGCCATGTGTCAGGACAGATGTGTGAACCCAGATGGGCGAGGTGTTGGAGAGAGCGTGTTCCCTGCTGGGAGCCTGGGATGGTGGCTGTAGGTGGGGAAAATAGGGCCAGAACTTGTGCAGGAAAGCGTGCTGGAGCAGGAGCTGCCCGCTCCCAGGCGTGACCCTGCTCCTGCCTGCAGCCCCACGGCAGGAGGGCAGCAGCTTCTCGTGTCTGAAAGTGAGCACAGGCTGCTGAGGGGTGCAGGAGGCACAGGGCTTCTGGCCATCCCTGTGCTCCAGCCCTGTGCTCAGAGGCAGAGGAGCAGGCTGTGGTTTTCTGTCACCACACACGGAGCTGCCTTGGGTTGAGGCAGGAGAGCAGGGCAAGGGACACACCACAGGGGTGGTGCCAGCGCTTCACAGAGAGGACCGAGATGCCCTTAGGGAGCATTATCCCACATGTTGCAGGGGCAATGTGCCTGAGTTCTCAGGGCCAAGCCAGGTGACCCACGGAGGTGGAAGGCAGCAAAGCTTTTCCAGACCCACAGCCAAGTCCAGGAGTGCAGGGACACTGCAGCAGCTGAACCCAGATTTCCTGAGCCAGCTCCCAGTGCCCTGGCCCCAAGGCCTTGGCAACTTGCATGCTCCAGCAGCAGGTCACGGGAGCACCTTGTCCCATGGTAACTGTACCTCCTCTTCCTGTTTGAAGTGATAAACGAGCTGGACGGCCTGGCCAAGGGCCCGGAGATGGAGCACCGGGCTGCAGGCTATGCCCGCCAAGTTCAGGATAGAGCCAGGAAGTCCATCGAGTTCCTGGAGGAGAGATTTGAGACCCGGGACAACTGCTTGAGGGCTCTGACCAGTCGAGGCAATGAGCTGGAGTCCATCTCCTTCCGTAGCGAAGACACCACTGGCCAGCAGGTAAGGGACATCCTGGCCCCAGGGGATGGGATGCAGAGGTAGTGATGCCAAGGGCTGGAGGCTCTTCACCACTGCTGCTTTGGGACCCTGGGGTCCACAGGCTCTGGACAGGAGTAGCTCTGTCCCCACCTCTGCAGGCGGCTGAGCAGACTCCTGTGGATGTGATTTTGTTCCGAGCAGCCCTGCTCTCTGCTGAGCTGGGGCAATGTCACAAGGACAGAGCAGAAATCAGGGTGCTTGGGTTGCAGGTTCATTTTCTGCCAGGGGTAACATTGCCCATTTTTTCCAGGGAAACAACGATGACCTGATTCTGTCCTGCTGCCTCCACTATTGCAATGACAAGGCCAAGGATTTCATGCCCTCCAACAAAGGTACAACATTCTCATGTCTGCCTTGTCCCTCCTTTTGCATCCCACAGACCCTTCTCCTCTCTCTCTCACGGCCCTCGGAGCTGATCCCTCCCACATTTTGCCTCTTTCAGCACCAAGGTGCCACCTCCTGCCTCTGGTCAGCCCCAGGCTGTGGCCCTGTCACCACTCTGCCAAATGCGCACCTCACGGTGCTGGGGATGCCCCAGCCTGTGCAAAGCCCACCCGGAATGTCCAGGGAGCAATTTCATGGTGCCTGAAATAGCCTACTCCCCTCAAGCCCCAGTGCCTCCTGGCCAGAGCCCTTTTCCCCTCCAAGTGCTGTGTTGGCATCAGCCACATGTTGCTGGGACCAGACAACCCCCGGGCTGTTGCCAGGACAGTGGGGATGGGAATCGCATCAGCAGCTGCCCAAGAAATCAACCCACATTTGTCAGTGCGAATTCTTAGCAGCTTAACTTGTCAGATTCACAGAGAAACCGTCACCAAATGTTTATGTGCAAATGATGCTGAATTTTGAAATCATGTGGATTATGGGGAATGGGGCCTGACAAGCTGACAGCCTCTGGTTTGTAACAAGGAGGCGCGTCACCAGCGCAGAGCAGAGGATGTTTATTGTTACACATTTCTTAAAGTGTCCGCTCAAAACCTCCCCATCCCACTTGCAGCAGCCCTCGGCCCCAGGCCTGCCCTCCTGCTCCCCTTCCTCCCAGCACGGGCTGCTCTGGGAACTCACCCACCATCCTCACCCCAACACCGCACCATAGCCCGCGTTCCTGCCCACCCTCCCCTTCCCCTCGTCCTGCCGTTCCCTGTGCAGCCAATCTGGGCCCATGTTGGGCTCCCATAAACTCTGTTTTTTCCATTCCCGTCCTGGCTCGCAGGCACTGAGTTTCCTGTGCTCATAGGAACAGTCCTCTGGTCACAGGACCCAGCTGCTTACACATACCCCATATGCTTCCCCTGCTTCGCACACACGTAAGCGTGGCTCCCACATCCCAGCCCGGCACGTTGCGTGCGGGGCAGCTTATCCATCTGGGGGCAAGATCCCTTTGGTTATTTCTCAGGCTTCAACTCTTTCTGGCTGTCTGAGCCCCAGCCAGAAACGCCTTGGTGTCAGTGGCCACTACACAAAGCTTTGGGGGAAAAAAAAAAAAAAAAATTAAAAAAAAATCAGGGTTGGTTTTAGATCTTATAATGAGATCACCAGAATAATAGCACCAGCTTCCTGCTGGAGCCAGGGTCGCAGGCTGTCTTCCTGGCCTGGGTCAGGCAGAGGGACCTCCTGTTCCCTGCCTGCAGCACGGCACAGTGCACCAAGCTGGTAGTGGGCAGCCCTGGGGCTGTGGGCAGAGATCACAGTCCATCCCCCAGCCAGCACAAGGGAGGGGAGACCTTCGAGATGAAGTGTCGCCTCCCGAGCCATGCTGGGAAGCCCTGGCAGGGAGTGGGGAGCTGGGAGAGCTGCTGGGGTGCCGGGCGGCCCTGCCCTGCCTCAGAGTGCAGCACCCAAGGAAGGTGGGGGGCACGGCGTGGGTGTGGGAAGATGGGAGTAAGGGCAGAGGCAGAGCAGGAGGTCTGAGCTTCATGGAGCTCTCGCTCTCATTGCAGATGATCCCATCCGTTTGCTCAGGGAAGTGGTTTTGCTGACAGATGATCGGAACCTGCGAGTCAAAGCGTTGACCCGCAACGTGCCGGTGCGGGACATCCCCACCTTCCTCAAGTGGGCCCAGGAGGGCTGAGGGGGGGCCCGAGCGGGGCAAACAGCCCCCTGAGCGAATCACGCAGCCTGTTACGGTTGGAGACCAGCTTCAGTGGCAGCCCTCACCACGTGCTGCCACCACCTTCCAGCCCACCACGAACAATAAACGCCACGTCTTCAACCCACCCCAGAATGGCCGTGCTGCGAAGGGCCCCCCCACCCCGAGGGCAAACCAGCTGGAAAGGTCATTGCTGTGGAAGGTTCACGCAGAGGTTGGGCCATTGAGGGTCCCACCAGCCTTTGGGCAGTGCCAGGGCAGAGCTGGCGAGCCCCTCTGGTGAGGGAAGCTTTGGGTGAGGCCACGCTGGGTCGCCAGCCTTTCGCTTGGTTTGCTTGGTTGCAGAGAGCTCGAGTCAGGAGTCGGTGGCTCTTCAGGTTTGTAGGGCAGAGACCAGGGACAAGCCAGCGCAGACTTTGGGATTGCTTAGTCTAGCTTGTGCCCCCTGTAGAGGCCGTGGACTTCAAGGGCGGGTTCCCTCCTGCCCCAGCCTGTTGGTCCTGCGTGGCCCAGGCCGCCCCAGCCCACTAGCCCCTTCCCCACCCCGTTCCCACCCCCCGCAGGGGTTGCTGCTTGCGGAGACACTTTGTCCTCTCCCTGGTGCAGAGTTTGCTTGTTGCAGTTCATTTCAGATTTCATATAGGTTGATTTTCAGGTGTGTGCCCTGCCTGCTTCGCTGGGGGAAAGCTTTGAACACCCCGAGCCCCTCACCCAGCTGCTTTATGTTCTGCTCCCCTGCCCAACCCTTCCCCAAACCCCTCAGTCCCACTCTCTTACCTTTCGGCATGCTTTTTCAAGTTAAGAATCAGCACGAGGCTAACAAAATCCTCTGGGCCCAGGAGGACCAGCTGTTCCACAGGTCCTGTGTGTCCTCTTCTGTGTGGGATTTGACTTCTGCCCGTGGCTGCGGGGCTGGAGAGAGCCAGGGCAATGCCCAGTCCATCACCACTTGCCCAGCTGGAAGGATCCTTCTCCAGTTGCCCCTTTGCTGTGGAGGGAGCCGTGAAGGGACCCATTGCTTCATCACTGGGTCAGGGCGTTGCTGAGCCCTCTCCACACCACGTTGTCCCACCACCAATCGCTTCCTTCCCCAGCCCAGTTATGCACCAGATACAGAAGCTTAAGAGGGAGCATTAACCCATGAACCAGAGTCCCTGGAGCTCTGAAAAGTCTGAGTCCCACAAGCAGAAGCTGGGAGTGACCCCAAGGCTGCCCCAGGCCCTGCTGGGGTGCACGGCCGTGGGAGGGGAACGTCCAAGGTGGCGGAGGAAGCTGTAGGACAGAGCCCAGCGTTTTCCTTCCCTGCGTGGGTGGCTCGGACTCGGTGTCTGCATCAGGAAGCCCAGTGTTACCCCTGTGCTGCCTCCGGGCCTCACGGCAAGGGCCAGTGCTGAGGCTGGAGCCTTGGCAGCACCCGGCTGTGGTGTCTGCTGCGGGGCAGAGCCTGTGACAGAGACTCTGGGGGTGCACCCACCTGCTGCAGGGCACACTGAGCCCACCAGGACCATGTCACACACAGCACCCACACTCCACTGCAGTGCCCGTGGCTGGGTGCAGCACATAGACTGCCTGCTCCTCCATGCTGGGTGTGTTTAAATGTTTGTTTTCCAATGGAGCCGCCCCAGGGCTCCTTTCCAGACCCTTCCCAAAGTACCGCCAGCTCAGAGGGACCTGCAGCTCTGCTGGACACCAACCCCTCTCGTCGTGGCACAGGCTCAGCCATGGGACAGAGGTCTTGCTGCCACCAGACCAGCTGGCAGAAGGGTGAATGGGACGTTGCTGGCTTGAGTGCCCTGAGCCTGGGGCTCTGGGTGCCAGGCTCCTGCCCTGAGCCTACAGTGGCTTTGGGAGGCGGCCGCCTTCAGGCTGTTTTGTTAAAAGGTTCAGGCTGTTTTGTTAAGATGGTTTTAATAATTTTTAGTATTAAACACTTGTCTGTGCAGAGTGTTGTTTTGTTGGCCTTTGGCGGGTGAGTTGCTGTTAAGGTTGGGGCAGGGGTGGGTGCAGGGGATGCCAGGGAGGGACAGCATCAGGATGAATTTGTGCTTGCAAGGACAACGGGGGCTCTGTGCTACCTGCAGCTGCTGCTCATGGCAAAGTCCCTCACTCCACACCCACAATGTCTCCCCACACCAGGGTCACCTCCCAGCCCCACTCAGCACCTGCACAGGCCCAGCCCATCCCCAGAGAAGGACACCAGGCCAGGTGTGTTAATGTCACTTTATTGCTCGTTTGGCTTCGAGTATATTTTAAAAAAAAAGGGGCGAGGAGCCCGTGTACAAATGGGACGTGATACAGAGGGGGCCCTGCTGGGTCTGCCAGCTGTGCTTTGGGAGCTGCTGCTGCTCCCAGGGACGCTGCCAGCCCTGGGGGGCCAGGGGGCACCTGGGCAGGAGTGGCCAGCTCAGGTTAAGGCACAGTGGCTGCAAGGCCGGGGGCAGTCGCTGCTGGCGGCCACCCCGGGGGCCTCATGTGCAAAGGAGAGGAGGGGGCACGGGAAGGGGAGAAGCTTCACATTAGCCCCAGGCAGAGGGGTCAAGGCACAGACCTGGGCGGAGGGGTTCAGGCAGGGGGATTCACCCACAGCAAGCAGAGGGCAGGAGAGGGGATTAGGTGGCAACAGGTGCCCCAGGGGGGTTCTGCCCTGGGTCACCACAGCCCAACCTGGGGCAGCCCCCTCCACCTCCTTCGGCTCTAACCCCCCCGGACCCCCTGCAGCCCCTGCCCACCTCCCCGTAGCTGACAAACCAGACCGCTTTGTCTTTGTCATGAACTCCCCGGCCCGGCCCCGCCGCACTGGGGATGGGCATCTTTGGCAAAAAAAACAAAACAAAAAACAAAACAAAATCTAACAACTTAAAAATTAAAAAAATTGAGGTGAGCAGCTCCCAAGGGCAAAGCCACCGGGTCCCTGGGTCCCCCAGGGCCCCCCGGGCATCCCTGATGGTGAGGGCCTGCTGGGGCAGGGCCCAGGGGCTCAGTCTGGGACAGGCCCTGCCTCACACCCCCAGCACATGGGGCCAGGAGCTCAGTGCTTGCTCCAGGGCAAGGAGCATCATGGTTCCCCGGCTCCCACCCCAGCTCGGACCTGACCACTGTCCCCCCTCCCTGTGCCTGCTGCTCATTCTCCACCGTCCCCCTCCATCAGTCTGTCCCTGCATTCCCGACGTGGCCCCAGGGGTGGGGGGTCTGCCCGGCACAAACCGCTCCCAGCCCCAGCATGGCCGTGCTCCCGCCCAGGTTGGAGGCGTCGCTCCAGCCACGATGGACAAACTACTCACGGGCCCGCAGTGGTTGAGGCAGCACAGTCCAGGTCCCATGGTAGCAGAGCCCATCGCTGGCGGGTCCCACCAGGGTGACAGGGCAGCTGCCAAGGGCGTCCCCTCACCGGGGGGATGTGGCCAGGGACAGCCCTGAGGTACAGCACAGGCTCATGTCCTCCAAAGCCTCGGGCCGCAGCCTGGCCTCACGGCTTGTGCTTCACTCCCCCCCTGGTGCCGGGACCCAGCAGCCCCCCAGGGTGAGGAGGGAGCTGCGCCGTGAGGTCAGTCCCTGAATTACCAGCTTCTCCTGGGCAAGCCGGGGCGCTCACGGCAGGACGCACCATCCAGCCATCCCTGGGCAGCTCTCATGGGACCTTCTGCTACGAGCGAGTTCTCCAGGGCCGTCAGCAGCACTGGGGGACGAGCACCCACCGCCTCTCACCACCCCCAGCTCCACACGGGGCAGCAAGGGGAGCCCATGGTCCCCCCTCGCCCCCCGGCTGGGCCAGCGCTAGGGAGGCGAGTATCTCTCTATGGTCCGGGCAGCCTCGGCGTGGAGGTGCGGAGCCTGTGCCAGCACCTCGGCCGCCTTGTCCTGGCTCAGCCCCAGGTGCTCAGCCGTGAACTTGGCCAGAGGGTAGAGGCTCTCCATGGCCTTGGGGTCGCTGAGGAAGTGTGAGGTGTGGGAGAGCAGTTCGGCCGCCTTCTCCTGCTTGAGCCCCAGCTGGTCGGCGGTGAGGCGGGCCATGGCGTAGACGCTGTCGGGAAAGTCCAGCTTGGCTTTGCCATCCGGGCCGGCCGCGTGCATCTTCATGTGGCTGATGAGGTTGCGCTGCTGGGCGAACTTCCCGCCGCACACCTGGCACTCGTAGGGCTTCTCGCCCGAGTGGATGCGCATGTGCTCGGTCAGGCGGTACTGGCGGGTGAAGCGCATCCCGCAGGCGTCGCAGGCGAAGGGCTTGAGGCCGAGGTGGCTGCGCATGTGGCGGGTCATGGTGCCGCGCTGCGTGAACTTCTTGCCGCAGATGGTGCAGGGGTAAGGGCGCGTCAGCCAGTGCGTCTTCTCGTGCTGCCGCAGCGTGGCTGGGTCCTTGTAGGATTTGTCACAGGAGGAGCAGCGGTAAGGCCGCAGGATGTCACCAAGCCCTGGGCCACCCTTGTCCAGGAAGGGCACAGCCTGCTCGGCCGCTGCCTTGTGATAGAGCTCCTCTTCATTGTGGGCCTCCACATGGGCGTTGAGCTGCTCGGAGCTGGGGAAGCCCTTGCCACAGGGGATGCAGACGTACAGGTTGTCGCCCAGGCTCTCCGGCTCGTAGCCCAGGTGGTTGCAGTAGCGGTCCAGCGCGTCGCCGGGTGAGGGGCCCTCGCTGCTGCCCGTCTCCTCGCTCGTGCTGTTATCAGGCTCCAGGTCGTTGCTCTCCACGCTGGGGTAGCGGGGCTGTGGCGCCGCGGGTGGTGACTCGGCCTTTTCCTCCCGCTCCAGCTCCTTCTCAGCCTCCCCCTCATCCAGGTAGGGGCCCAGGGGCTCGTGCTTCATCCAGCGGTACATCAGCTCACGCCCGTCAGCGCGGGGCAGGGGGGGCTCAACGCAGGGCGGTGTGCTGCGGAAGGGGTCGGGGGCGTGGGGGTGCCCCCCCGGCTCGCCCCCCGGTGGGGAGTCCTTGTAGGCAGCGGGGTGGCTGGACAAGAGTCCAGCGCTGACAGGGGGGCTGTCGTGCCGCGGGGGCAGCGAGGGCTCGCGGGGCTCGCCGGGCAACAGGCGGTCGGTGGGCAGGAGCTGGGCAGAGGGGCCGGTGGGGCTCTTTTTGGAGAGGTCAAGGCCACAGGGTGGCGAGCAGTGGCGCTCGGGGGGGCAGAGCCCGTGGGGGTGCAGCGGGGTGCCCTGGGCGGCCGAGGCGTACAGCTCCCCGCACTGCGTGTTGAGCGGCGCCGACGGCTCCACGGGCGGCAGGTCCACGGGCCGCGGCGTCCCCGAGTAGCAGGCCTGGATGACCGGCGTGGCAGCTCGCAGCCCCCGGCCCAGCTTGTAGGGCGCGTAGCCCCCGCGCAGGTGACAGTACTTGCCGCTGCGTTTCAGCTTCTTCTTGCAAAGGGCCACCAAGCCGGGGATCTGGAGGTAGCTGGCGGCGGCCAGCACAGCGCCCAGGCTCTGCTCGCCGCCCGGCTCGCACTCGGCCAGGCGGCCGGTGTAGATGAAGTCGAGGATGAGGCGAAAGATGCCGGGGCTCACCATCTCGTGGTCCAGGTTGAGCAGGTTGTCGTGCACCACCAGCGACTTGAGGTAGGCGCTGCTGGCCGCCAGGATGTTCTTGTGAGCGCGGAAGAGCGCGTTCTGCACCACGATGATCACGTCGCACAGGAAGCCCTTGGTGCGCTGCGTGTTCAGCTGCAGCAGCAGCTGCCGCGAGTGGCTCGGCACCTCCATGGCGTCCAGCATCCCGCTCCTCGCCCGCCGCCCTGCAACACACCGGCCCCGTCAGCCGCGCAACCGGCCCCGGTTGCTCCACCCGTACATCGAGGAGGGGGCTCGACCCACACGTCGGGGCTCTCAGCCGATGCGTGGGAAAGAGGGGGTTGCTGGGGCTCACCCCCCAGCCCCGCACGCTGCCGCGTCCCGGCCGCTCTGCGCGGCCGCCTGGCCGGTGCCACCGCTTATAAGGGGGCTCGCTTCTCGGCGGGCCAGGGGGCGGGTGGACGAGGGGGGGGGTTGTGAAAATCCCCGGAGGCTTTTGGAGAAAGTGACATCACCCGCCGCCGCAGCCAGCGCCGCACCCCGGCACCCCCGCGCCCACCTGCAGGGGGAATGCGGGGCGGGGGAAACCGTGCCGGTGCCCCCCACCCGTCCGTCCCACCGGGCCCGCCACCCGCCGTTACCTGCCGCTGCCCCGGCTCCCTCCCCGCGGAGCTTCCCCACTTCTTATGCGTCCCGGTCCCGGGAGGCGGTCGGCCGGCCGTGCCCTCCCGGGCGCCCCCCGCCCCCCGTTTCCTCTCCCCCTTACCCCCCTTCGCGAGGTGAGCGGGGGGACACCCGGGGAAATGGGCGGGGGGGAGCGGAACCTCCCGTCCCCGCCTCCGCTCCGGTACCGGTCCCCCCCACCCAGGTGGGTAAAGCCAAGCGCCCGCGGAGCCGCTTTTTTGGTTTGTTTGGAGGGTTTTTTTCCCTATTTTCAATTTTTTTTTTTTAGGGTGTCCAACCCCCCCGCTCCCGACCTTTGCTTTACCTGGGCGCCCGGTGGCCTCCGCCAACCAGCCGAGGTCTCGGTGAACTCTCATGGCTCAGCCCCGGGGGGGCCGCCGCCGGTTGCTGTTTCCCTCCACCCTCCTCCTCCGTTGTTGCTGTTGCTCCTCCATACCCCGCGCTCCCGGCCGGTCTTACGGAACGGGAGGAGGAGGAGGAGGAAGAGGTGGAGGTGGTGGAAGAAGTAGTAGCAGCAGCGATTCCTCGGGGTTCCCGACGCCGCCAGCTCGGAGGTGAAACCCGGGCTGCGAACTCCCCCTGACCCCGGCCTGAACTCCGGGCAGAGCCGCTGGCTGTTAAAGGGACGGCGGGAGGTTTTCCTCCTCCCATCCCCGGGCGGGGCACCGACAAGCCGGGCCCCCCCCCCTCCTCCTCCTTCTTCTCTCCCCTCCCTCCCCATCCCGGTCTCCTCCTCTTTGGCCGAGTCGTTTTTTGCCCCCTCTCCCGGTCTTGCCCCGACCTCGCCGTCCCCTCGGGGGTCTCCATCCTCCAGGCAGCGTTTTTTGCCCGGTGACACCGAAGCGGGGGGGCAGTCGGGAGCTCCCGACCCCCCCCTCCCCCGGTGACACCGGCCACAAACCGATCTGCCCCCGGTACCGCTCGCAGGGCGCCATCTAGCGGCCGCCGCCGCGCTCCGCCCGCCGGGCACCGGCAGGTGCGCGGTGGGACCCGACGGGGCGGACGGCGGAGAGGGCTAAAGGAAAATGTATTGGGAAGTGTGTGTGTGGGGGGGGGAAGCGTCCTGCTAGGGAGGTGTGTTTGCTGCCACGCCCGAGGAGTGGGTGCTGATAGACATGGGTGGGGGGAGCCCCGAATAGGGAGGAAGCAACGTGGACTGGGTGCTTGGAGGGGGGCGGGGGGGTGGCACTAGGGGGTGCAAGTGATGTGGGGAAGGGGTTTGGGAGAGGGAGGGGTTGGAGGCAGCCAGCCCTAATTTGCTGCTGGTGGGGAACGGCTGAAGCGTTGGGGGGGGCGGGGCGAGGGCGGGGGGGCTGACTCCCAGATGTGCAGCAGCAGCTCGGGGTGGGCCAGGGGCTTGTGGTGGTTTGGGACAGGGGGGAGAAGGGGGGAAAGACAGTGCCACGTTTTCCCTCACTTCATCCCTCCAGCTACTCCCAAAAAGGCTGCTGGTCCGAGGCTGCAGCCTGGGGTGTCTCCCCCTCCTTGGCACGGCGGGGGGGGGCTCCTTTCGCTTCGCACTTTCACTTCTGCTTTCTCACGGCCGCAGCCTCTTGCACAACCTCCTTGTACAGCAAAGCACCGTGACGGGCACCTCGGGGACAGCCACTAATCCTGGGGGGTCCCGCTGGCACCCCTTGACCCAAGCAGGGCACCGCAAGTGTTGGCCATCCCTCCCAGTTGGGACCATCCCTGATGTTCTTGGGGTTTCACCCCATAACCCAGGTTCCTCGGTGAGCGGGAGCCAGTGTGGGGGCCCCGGGGGCTGGGGACAGTGGCTGGGAGAGCACTGCGGGGGTCCTGGCCACCCTCACCAGCTCCCAGGGCAGGATTTGGCCAGCCCTGAATTTGGGAGAAAAACGGGGATGGGTGCTGGCAGGGAGGGTGCATGGTGGTGGCAGCCGTGACCTTCCCAGCTCAGTGTCATCCTCAGGTTCCCATTGGATCCAAGGTGCCCCAGCTCGCTATGAGGACACCACCCTGGGGACCAGGATGGGGTGGCACTGCTCATGGGGACCCTGCAGTGGGCACAACCCAGGCACCACCTCAGAAATCTCCCTCCCCATCCTTAGGGAATCATCGGGATCCTGGCAGCGAGACACGGGCGACCCCTCCTTACAGAGCCACGCTTTAATCCCACCTCCCAGGGGAACTAATTCCACCACCCCCTCGCCTTGTTGTTTTTTTTTGGTTTTGTTTTTTTTTTTCCCCCTCTTCAATTAACGGCTGGAAGTGTTTCAGGTTCTGGCAGCGAGCTCTGGACGTTGCTGTGAGCGATGGCTCCCGCGGGCTCCGTCCCGGTAATTTATGGAGCTGTGCCCTATAAATCACAGCAGCGAGCGGCTCCCAGACATCTGCCTCCCCTGGGGCCACCCGGGACCCCGGGCTGCCCCAGCTACCTGCTGAGTGATGCCGAACCCTGGGGGCAACAACCGAGGGGAAGGAATGGAAAAACCTTCACCTTTTCCACCTTTGTTTGCAGCATCTCTCCCATTCCTGGCCTCTCGTGGGAGCAGAGGGGTGGGTCGTTGCCCGCAGAGGTTTGGGGCAGGTGGAGGAGGGGGTAGACCCACAACTATGCCCCCCCGCCAGCCCTGCTCAGCCTTCTGGAGAGACCCTGGGGTGAGTCCCAGCTCCAGAAGCTCTGACCCAGCTTCTGCAGCTGTGTCCTGACCCCAAAACCTGCTGGGACTCTCTGGCAACATGTGGCACAGGCTCATCCCCAAGGGACAAAGGGACAAGGACAACTGCAGGGCGGCCGGCAGAGCCAGCGCCGGCGCACGGGAGCGTGCAGGGAAAGGGGCATTTTGGCCTCAATGTGCTGAGCAGATTGGAACCAGCTCTGGTTAAGTCATTGGCTGTGTTGGGAGGTCTGAGCTGGAGCGTCTCCCGCCTGTGCCCCCTCCCCACGATCAATCAAAGTTGCAGCAAATTAGCCCAGATGCTGGGAGATTCGGTTCAAATCCAGCTGTGGTTTGGATCGCGTTCGCATGCCTGGCTTCATGTGGGACCTGGGCTTTTGGACAGGATACAGCCCCCCGGTCTCGGCAGGGCCCCGTTTCCCAGCGCAGCCTCTCCCCAAAGCCCACACACATGTCTTCCATTAGGGAGCGTTGGCCAGCCGGGCCGCATCCGGCACCGCCAGGAGCCTGCAGCCCCGCTGGCAGCTCACACTTCATTTTCCCAGCGGTGCTGGGGTCCAGCAGCCCCCCGCGCCCCCCACCACGGCCCCTGGGCTTGCAGGGGGGATGCAAGTCCCTTCCTGCGCTGGGCTGAGGCCGTGAAACTTGTGACAGTGCTGAGCTGCTCCGGGCTGGGTGCGGATCAGTGCTGCCCGCCTCCTGTCCTGTTCCTGGAGTTGGGCAGGGCTGTGGGGATGCCTGTACTTAGCCCTGCCTGCTGCAAAGTGAGTTGGGGGCAGCTACAAGACCCTGCTGGGTGTTCATGGGGTGCCCGGTGTGCCCCAACATGATAGGACCCTTGCAGGGTGGCAGGAAGGGCAGAGCACCCCTTCCTCCCAATCATGACTCACACCCCCTACCAGCCCATGGCTGCTGCACCAGTTGTGGGGCAATGCTGGGGTGGGTGGGTGAACCTTTTCCTTGTGGGGTGAAGCTGGGGTGGGTGGGGGGGCCTTTCTTGTGGGGTGATGCTTGATGGGGCAGTGGGACCCCTTCCTTGCGGGGTGATGCTCAGGTGGGTGAGGGAAACTTCTGTGTGGATTGATGCTTGACAGGATGAGGGGGCCTCCTTCCTTGTGGGGTGTTGATGGGGTAGGTGATGGGACCCCTCCCTAGAGAGGTGATGCTCAGCTGGCTGAGGGACCCTTGCCTGTGATGTGATGCTTAGATGGATGAGGTGACCCCCACAGGGCACTGTTTCACGTGGTGGTGGGACTTCTTCCTTGTGGGCCAATGTTCAGGTGTGTGAGGGACAGAACCACCCTGTGGTTGAGGCTGGGAGGACCCCAGAAGGTCATCATCCAAGCCTCTGGTCAAGCAAGGTGATCCAGAGCCAGTTGTCCAGGACTGTGCCCGAATGGCTTTTGGACAGAGACTCCATCCCCTCCATGGGCAGCCTGTGCTCTCCTCACAGCACAGGTGTTTCCTGATGACTGAAGTCCTGTGGTCCAGTTTGTGTCCGTTGTCCCTGGCACTGGGTAGCCCTGAGCTGAGCCTGGCTCCGTCCTCTCTGCACCCTCCCTCCATGTATGTATGTACATTGATAGGGTCTCCCCAAGCCTTCTCTTCTCCAGACAGAGGAACCCCAGCTCCCGCAGCCTCTCTGCATGGCAGAGACACCCCAGACCTTTAATATTCTTAGTGGTCTTTCACTGGACTCTCTCCAGTGTGTCCATGTCTACTTCAGACTGGGGAACCCAGCACTCCAGGAGTGGCACGTTGCTGGCTTGTGGTCACCTTGATGTCCATCAGGACCCCTGGGATGTTTTCTGCCAAGTTTTTGACCAGCCAGGTGACACCCAGGATATCCCAGTGCCTGGGGCTGTTCCTCCCCAGGGACAGGGCTTTGTGCTTCCCCTTCTTGAACTTCATG
The DNA here is from genome assembly GCF_020740795.1 of Apus apus. Classification (NCBI taxonomy): domain Eukaryota; kingdom Metazoa; phylum Chordata; class Aves; order Apodiformes; family Apodidae; genus Apus; species Apus apus. Next base: position 1,986,468 of record NC_067299.1, on the reverse strand, counting down.
AGGACCCTGGAGGGCACTATGGGACCCCCTTCCTTGTGGGGTGCTGCTCAAACAAGGGCACCCATCCCTGCAAGATGATGGTTCCCAAGAGAATAACACACACACACACTTTCTTTGTGGGGTGATACTTAATGGGGCCATGGGACCCCTTACATTTCAGATGATGCTTCCTGGGGGACCCCTTCCTAGTGGGGCTTCATCCTCCCACCCTCCTCATCCATCGTCTCCTTCCACCTTCCTCATCCATCATCTCCTTCTACTTCTCCTCATCCACCATCTCCTCCCACCCTCCTCGTCAAACATTCTCCAACCGCTTTCCCACCCCCTCCCTCTCCCTTCGCAAGCCCCACGAGTGACCTCCCCCTGCCTCCACCCCCCCCTCAGCTCCACCCACCACAAGGGCCACCCCCGCCAGCCCCCCATTCCCCTCACCGCCCCCCCCCGGGCGACGGGGACACGGCTGCAGCCCACGACAAAGCCCACGAGATGGCAGCAACGGGCCACGCTCCGGGATGCGAACCCCCAAAAAACATCAACCCCGAGGGGTTCGCTTTCCATCACCCCCCCCCCGCCCGCCGCCCCCGGTCCCCCGACGTGCACTGAGGGACGGCGGGGGGGAGTTGGAAATCGGTTCCCCCTCTCGGGGGTGGCGGCGGCGGAGCTGCGCAGCCCGTTGCGGGTGGGCCGGCCCCGGTTGCTGACTAATCCCGGGGCTGAGTCACGGTTGCGGCGGGGAGAGCTGCGGCAGCGACCACCCCTCCCGTCTCCCGCCACATCGGAGAGACGCACACACACACACACCCCGACGGGGCGGGCGCTGGACCTGAGATAGGGGAAGAAAATGGGAGGGGGGGGGGGCGACAACCCCTATATTACCGGGGAAGGGGCAGTAAGGAGTATGGGGTGTGTGGCAGCACCCTAAGCGTGTAGTTGGTGGAGGATGGAGGGGCTGCTGGTGGGTTTGGGGTTGGACTGGGGCTTATTTCCTGAATCCTTCTGCAGGTGTTTGGGGGTGTGAGGGAGAAGGCGGGGGGGGGGGGGATTGTGGTCTGGGCCCCCCGTAGCAGCGTGCGGCCTTGCGCAGCGCGGATGCTGCTGTCAATGACAACGCCGCTGTTGCTGTGGCAACCGGTATGATGCTTCGGCAGAGCAGAGTGAGGTCAGAAGGCTCCAACAGGAAAGGGGGGCTGGGGGGATAAGGCTGGATACGTAGTGAGGGGAAAGGCACCCCCCTACCTCCCTGCCCCCCCATCCCCAAGTCCCCCTGGACACGGGTCTAAACCCCTGTTGAGGGATTGGCACTTGGGATGATGGGGGGAGGCAAAATTAATTCAGTTGCAGTCACAGCCCGATGGGTTTTGGGGGGACCCAGCCTCGGTGGCAGCGTGGGCCAGGCCCCACTGTGAGGCCGGGGAGGGGGGGCAGGGCACAGCAGCACCATGCTGCAGTGGGGTGCTCCCCCCCGTGCTCTAAACTCACCCCACACACACAGTTTGTGCTGCCCCCATCCTCCTGCAGGGCACCGGGCTGGCACCCATGGGTGCTGGCACCAGTAGATGGACGGGGCTTTGTACTGGGGGCAGGTGGGGGGTGCTGCCCAGGACGTCGTCGTGGGTGGGGGGCACCCCCCAGGCTGATGTCCAGGTGTGGGCACACCTGGGACTCTGTGCAACCCCTCCGCGTTGGGGGTCGGGGGGCGGGGGGTCGGGCAGCCCCACACCTCCAGCCCCACGGTGACACCGTCAGGCCGGGATGGGGCCACACTCAGGCTTAGTGGTGTGATGTAGGGGGGCGATGGGGGCCCTGAGCCCCCTTTGTGGGTGCCCCGGTGGGACATCTGGGTGCTGGGGCAGCGGGTGCCCCAAGTCACGACCCTAGGGGTAACGGGCCCCTCTGCTCGTGCGCCGGTGGGCGCACAGCTCCTGGGTCTGGGGGCAGGTGCAGGAGGGACGCTGGGCGCTGGGTGCTGCTCCTCTGCCCACCCCGGGCTGCCGGGGAAGGGGCGGGGGGAGGTGTCGGAGGGCGGGAGGGGTCCCGGTGCAGCCCGAACCCCCTGCCCGACTCCGAGCCGCTGTCCTCCCCCCGCGCCGATATAAATAGTAGCGTCTTCCCGTTCCCTAAATTTCCTCGCTGACGTAGCGCTCACGTCATTGTGTAGGTTGATGCTTTTCTATGAATGAGCCGAGATCCCCGTTACTACGAGCCCGATCCTATAAAAGCCCCGAGCGCTGCGGACAGCGCAGCACCGACACCGGCGCCGTCCCCACCGGCAGCCGCCGAGCCCCGGGCCCGGGCAGGCAGGCAGCGGGGCCTGCGGGAGGTGAGGGACCGGCGGGGCTGGCCCCCAGGTAAGCAGGGATGGAGACCGGTGCGGGGGCGAGAGGGGGCAGCGGAGCCCCGCGGCACCGGGAGCTGCACCTGCCCGCCCCGGCGGGGGGCTGGGGGGGGTGGTGGACATGGACCGGGGAACCGTGACGGGGGGTGGGGGGCTCTGCGGCGGGTGGGGGCGGTGCGGTACCGCCTGGCGCAGCCCCACGTGCGGGGCCGAGCGGCGGGGGGCGGCGGGGGCCGGCGGGGGGCGGAGGGGCCGAGGCGCGGCGCCGGCGGGGGCGGTGCGCGGGGGCGGGCGCTGGGCGCGGAGCCGCCCCGGGGGAGCGCACGGCGGGGCTCGGCTGTCCGCACCTTGAGGGTTTTGTTGTGGGGTGTTTTTTTTTTTTGGGGGGGGGGTTAGAGGAGAGGTGAGGCAGCGCATCCGTGTGTGTGCGTCCCCCTGCTGCGGGTGACACCGGTGCCCGCTGTCCCCTGCTCCGAACCTCTCCGGATCCATCCCCGACGGGACCTTCCAGCCCCATCCCGCGGTGCTGCCCCCCACACCCACACGCCAGTGCCCCCGTGCCCGGGTCCTGTCACCCCAGCAGCGCGGCGCGGGAGGGGGCGGATCGAGCGCCTTCACTCCCCCTCTCCCCCTTCCCTCCCCCGTGCTGCCCCCGGAAGAGCGCGGAGACCCCGTCGAGAAGAGCCCGAGTCAGCGCGTCGGCACCTTGGCTCTAGACTGCTTACTGCTGCGTAGGGACAGGACAGTAACAGTCTACAGTCATGGCTACTGAAGCATGACCCACCGCCGGCCCCGCACCGGCCCCGCCGCAGCCCGGGGGGCGGGAGCTGTCCGTGCTGTCCGTGGTGCTGAGCCGTCGGGGCGCGCTCCCGGCCGCGGGGAGGTGGGAGGGGCAGAGGCTGGTCGGGGGTAGGGGGGGTTGTCCGGGTGCCCGCCTGACCCCGCTCTCTATTTCCCGCCCCCGCAGACACCCACGGCCGAAGCCCTCCCACCCCCCCCCCCCCCCAGCCCCTCTCCCGCTGCAGCCCAGGTTGGGGGGGGCGGGGCGGGTCCCCCTGCGACGGGGTGGACGCGAGTGGGAGTGCGCGAAGCGGGTTGGGGGGCGATGCTACCGACACCCCAGCACCGGGAGCCCGCGCTGCGGTGGCGGGGACGCCTCCTCGCCGTCGCCAAGGCACCGGCTGCCCCCCCGCCCCCGCCGTGTTCCCCCCTCCCACTCCGACGCCGCCCGGGCGACCGTGGCTTTAGATTGTTACTGTGCCGCTGGGGGGGTAACAGTCTACAGCCATGGTCGCCGGGCTCGGCGCACTTGCACCGCGGGCAGCACAGCCCCCCCACTCCCCGGGGGATACCGGAGGCGGCGGAGCGGGGGGCGGGGGTCGGCGGGGGTCCCGTCGGGGGCGGCCCGCCTCCCGGGGCAGTAGGAGCTCATATGCAGGGTGCAGCTCGCCGCACATCAACTCTTACTGTTCGGGGGGGGCGGGCGCCGAGAGGCTCCTCCTCGGGCAGCGGGAAAAACGGGGACCCCCCCTTAACCCCCTCCCGCCCCGCAGCCCCTCACCTGACCTCGCGGCGGGACCCCGGGGCTGTCCCCGCCGGGTTCGTCCCATCGCATCTGGAAGAGCGTCGGCAGCCGCGGGCCCGTCCCCCCCTGTGTCCCCCCCCACCCCAGCCGCCGGTGTGCGCGGTGCTGCAGCGGGGGGGTCACCGGGCCGCTCCCGGGAGCGGAGCGCGGTGCCGGCGGCGGGGACTGAGCGCGGCCCGACGGGCCGGGGCGGGCGGCAGCCGGGGGCGGGCGCAGGTTGCACAACCCGCCCGGCGCGGCCAGGAGATTCCTGAGCGGCGAAGTCAGAGCGGCCCGGCCTGCCCCGGCACCGGGCACCGAGCCCTCGGCAGCCGGCGGTGACCGGTGCCGGCCGGGCAGGGCTCCCGCAGGGGACACCCGGGATCTACAGCCACAGAGACGGGGAGGGGGCTGGAAGGGGCGCCCCTGGGGGCAGGTGGAGCCTTATCCTGTGAAGGTGGGTGCTGGGGACACCAGGGGTGATGGGGGGACAGGCCTGGGCAGTGTGAGGATGGCAGCAGCAGGACAGGGACACAGCCCCAGGAAGGACCTGCAGCCCCGGGGAAGCTCCCACAGGTGCCCAGGGGCTCACACATGTGACCTTGGGCCACCTAAACATGAGTAGGAGCTGTGCCAGACAGGACCTCCTGCCCCTGCTCCCCTTCCCCAGGTCAGAGAAGCCCCCTGAGGAGCACTCACCCATCAGGGCCCTGCACACCCCAGCTCAGCCCTCACACAGAAGGGCACGGCCCCCACCAGGTCCCCAGGGGCCAGCAGGGCAGAACAGCAGAGGGACAAGGGAGGCCTGAGGTCCCCTTTGCCAATGCCCATTCCCAGTTTTTCCATTGCTGCCACTGGTGAGGGGCCCTGTGCCACACTCCTCCAGGAATGGAATTTTTGGGCCGTCCCAGTAAAGCCAGAGCTGCATTCAGCACAGTGCACCCCTGCCAAGGTGCCACCAGCCATGAAAACCACCCTCTGCCCCTGGAAAAACCTCCTGGCTCATGCCCAGGGCCAGCAGCAGCACCCCAGTCCCTTCCAGGGCACCCCCATCCCACAGGCAGCACCTCAGCCTCCAGCCCTGGGAAGACTCCAGCTGTGCTGTTGTTGTGAAGTCTCTCCTGCTGATATCCTGGCATTAGTTTTTCTTCCAGAGTCCTTCAAAATATCCCAAATTTCTGACACCGGGACTGGGCTTCTGATGGTGCTTCCAAGCCCCCAGCCTGGGACCAGCCCTTGGCAGGGGGGACAGAGGCCATCCAGCTCCCCTGCTCTTCCTCAGCATCCAGGAGGAAGGTGGTGGTGCCAGGGTGGAATGTGGTACTTGCCCCAGCTGGGCTGCTACTTGCCCTCTCCCCAGCAGGATAGTGCCCCGTGGGACACGGGCACAGCCCCAGCGCTGCTTCACCTCAGCCTTGCTCCCAGCACTTTGGAGCATGCCCATACCAGAAGGAGGGGAAGGGTCTTCCCTGGGGACCTCCAGCAGCCACGACCCTACAGAGTCCCATGGCTGGGAAACTGGGGTGCAATGAGGGTCCCCAAGGGGCTCCCCCTGGCCAGGATTTCTCTGCATAACCCCAAAACCACCATAGCCTCTGGCCAAACCCTGTGACCCACTCCTGGCTTTACCAAGGGAATTTGGGATGGGCTGGGGGGTGTGGGGGTGCTGCCTGCACCCCAGCTGCCCCCACAGGCCCTGTTGTTGCCACCCAGCAGCTCCTGGCACTCAGGCCCTTTTGTGATTCAGGCAGTGTTTATCCCAGCCCGCCCGGCCCAGCGTGGGTTTCCATGGAAAACTTCCATCCAAAACAAGGAGAGAAGGAGCTACAGCAGGAGTGACTCAGCCACAACTGGAAGCTTCTGCAGGTGAAACGGGGAAAGGAGGGGGGGGAGGCTGTTCCCAGTGGCTTGGTCCCGCTCCACAGCAGGGCCTGGGGATGTCCCTGGCTCTTCCCTGCCTGTGCTGCTGCCTCCGGAGCCAGGCAGGCTCGGGGGGGCTGTGGGTCATGTCACCTTCCCGAGCTTCCCCTCCCCAGCTGCTGTGCCAGGTCCTGTTGGTTGGAACAGGGGAGGAAGAGCATGAGATGAGTAAGGCTCCCAACCCCAGCAAAATCCACACCAGATGCCTGGCTTGGTGGGATGTGGCTTTTTCCAGCGCTGTCCCTGGGAACTGAGGTGGGGACTTGAGTCCCAGGGGTGCAGGGGAGGTGGGGGGCAGGCAGTGGGTGTCTGAGGGGAGGCAGCAGCATCTCTGTTCCTGCTGCTCCCCCCTGGGATGCTGGGAGAGGGGCTAGGGGCTCTGCTCACCCAGGACCCTGTGCCCGTGGCACAAAGCCCACCTGTGCCAAAACACCCAGACTCCCTGTGCCACGGGGTGACACCAACAGCCGTCCCCAGGGCCCCCCCCCGCCCCAGCCCAGTGTCCCAGCTGTCTCTCTCTCCATCCCTCTCCCAGCAGTGTCCCTGGGACTGCAACCACCACACGCTGTTTTGGGGAAAAAAAAAACAACAACTCCTGGGCTGCTGGGGCAGAGCACAGCGAGGAGGGGGACTCAGTCAGTCTCGTCTCCAGACTCACCCCCGCAGGCAGCACGAGGAGCAGCGCGGGAACAGAGCTGGATCTGCCAGAGGCAGGCAGGGGCTGGCACGTCAGGCAGGATTCCTGGGGCAAAGCCCTCCGGCCCAGCAGGGACACGAGGTGACAGCCGCGGGAGCCGCTTCCCTCCTCCCATCGCACCGGGAACGGAGCTCATCCTGCCCCCTCCTGCCCAGCAGGGTCACCTTGATTGATTTTTAAATTTAAAATCAGCACAGGAGCCACCTTTTCTACCCCCTGGGCACAGGCAGGTACCGTAGCACCCCAGCGCAGGTCACCCATCCCTCACCACCCCCCCTGCCCCCCCCCGGAGGAGCTTCCAGCAGAAGCGGGGCCGTTCTGGGCACTCACCAGACGCTCCGCGCCCCTTCCCGAGGGCGGCGAGGGGCGGCCGTGCCCCCCGGGGCTGCAGTGCGGCCAGGAGCCCGCACGGCTGCGGTGCCTCCTCCGCACCACCCCGGGGAGCTGCTCGTCAGAGCCAGGGCCGGCTCTGCAGTAATGGAAGAGCTTTAACGAAGGGGAAGCTGGGGAAGCTGTGCCTGCTCCATCCACCCCCAGCACCGAGGGGCTCGGGGGGGGCAGACAAAAGGCCCTGGTGCATTCGGCCTGGCTCCCTGGAGCTGCTGCTGCAGCCAGACACAGCCCCGAGCCACATCCCTCCCCCAAAACAGCCTCTGGTGTCCTCCAAGGCAGTGAAAAACACCCCAAGCCACATCCCTCCCCAAAAGCAGCCTCTGGTGTCCCCAGGACACCGACAGACACCCCAAACCTTCACACCACCTGAGCAGGCAACAAGGACAAGACACACCCAGCCCGGGGAACCAACCACATCCTCCTACCACCACCACCACCACCACCACCGTGCTGCTACAACCAGCAACAAACCAGAGGGCAAAACACCTGCAAGGGTGAGAACTGCTCACTTCTGCCAGGTTGGTTTTAACCTGTGGCACCTCCCAGGCCTGCTCCCAGCTGAGAGAATGTGGAAAGAGCTTCTGTCCCCTGATCCCAGGCCTGCTCCTGCACCAGTGTCCTCTGCCCCTGGCCGTGCTGACACCAGCTGCTCCCTGCTCTGGGCAGGGCCCAAATCCAGAGGTTTGATCTCCTCTCTTTTACCTCCTGCATCAGCCTGTAGCCCCAAGGAAAGCCATGGTCAGAGGGGAGCCCTGCAAGCACAGCCCTGGGCAGGACACCCCAGCAGCAGGCAGGCAGGACACCTGCAATGGGAACAATAAACATTTCCTGCTGCTTCTGGAAAAAAAACAGAGCCAAAAAGGTAGCAATAAGTTTTTCTTGTTCATGAAGGCACTTTGTACAAAGGTACAAACATCTCCCAACACACACTCAACCAGCAGACATTTCACTTCCAAAACAAAACCAGCCCTGGCACTGCCAGGGACGTTTTCCTAGAGCCAGCCCAGCTGGAAGATTTGCTTAAGGGCTTTCACCAGGAATATTAAAAGCACAGACTTCTGGGGTGCAAGAGGTGGGTGCTGCCTTTGCCTGAGCTGAGGGACCCTAATTTTGAACTACTCGTCTCTGCAAGCACCTCCCAGACCGAGCAGTGTCACCCTCCTGCCCTCCAGCCCCTCATCACGATACCCACGTGCTCAGCGAACAACCAAGCTGCAAAACAAAAGAAAAACAAAGAGCCATTTAGCCTGGCCCTGGGTTGACACTGCAGAGCAGCACTGGGAGCTGCCCGGGCCTCGCTGGTCCCTCTGGAGGCCACGGAAGCACAGCGATGTTTCACCAAGATGGGAGGCTGCCTCTGGCCCGCTGGAGCCCCGTTTATTACAGAGTGTTATCAATCACCCCAGCCCCCGGGGGCTCGGTTCCCCCTGCAGGACAGAAGCGCTCCAAGAAGTCCAGGTAGGCCTTCTTCTGCGGGGCAGCCGCAGGGACGAAGTGCCCGCCGGGGTGGGTGAGGACAACGGGCTCCACGAAGTGCCGGGCCAGCTCCCTGCTGAGGGAGGCGGGGATGACGGCGTCGGCATCGCCCACGACGTGCAGCGTGGGCAGGGCGATGGGCTCTCGGTAGAAGTGTCCGTGGGCCGGAGCGCGGCTGGCAAAGCCGGCCACCAGGATGGCGAAGGCCACGGGGAAGCGGGGGTCGCCGCGGGCCCGCAGGGCGCACACCATGGCGGCCAGCGCGGCGCCCTGGCTGAAGCCCAGCAGCCCGTCGAAGGGCCCGTGCTCCGCCAGCGCCGCCGCCACAGCCGCCAGGGACTCCTCCAGCCCCGCCGGCGCCGCCGCCGCGTCCCCCGCCTCAAAGACGCCGGGCGCGGAGAACCACCAGCCGCGGGGGGGGTCGTCCCCGTCGTCATCCTCGTCGCCGCCGGACACGGGGTGCGGGGCGCTGAAAGCCACCAGCTCGGCGCGGCCGCGCAGGGCCTTGCGCAGCGCCCCGGTGCGCTGGCGGAAGCGGCGCTCGCTCTGCCGGTAGCCGTGGAGGCCCAGCAGCCGCAGCGGCCGCCCCCCCGCCATGGCGCCCGCCGCCCCGGAACCCCCCGCGCTCCTTGGGCAGCAGGGGCGGTGCCGACCAGCTGGGGCTGCGGCGCCCCCGGGCGGCGGGAGGCCGCGGGGCAGGGGGGCTGCGGGGGGTCCCGCGGGCCGGGGGGGGGAGGTACGGGAGGCGGCCCCGTCCATCCCGGTGCCGGAGGCTCCGGCGGTGCTCACCTCAGGGCGGGAGCCGGTGCCTGTGCCCGCGCCGGGTCCCTGAGCGCGGATGGGGCGCAGGCTGCGCTCACGGGGCCCCCGGCCGCTCCTCGCCCTGCCCCGGGGCGGGGGGCACGGGCGGCTCCCCCTGCAGCAGGGAGAGAGAGGAGGGGGGGTTCAGGATGGGCCCCGACCCCGCCTGAACCGTGACGAACCCACCCGTGATCGCGGCACAACTCCCCCGGGGCAGGGCTGGGGGCGATACCCCCCCCACACGTCCCGGCGAGTCCGGGCTGGTGGGGACCCCGCTCCGAGGGGGCTCGTGTCCCCGCGGCCGGGCGGGCACCGGCCCCGGTAGCGAGCACCGGGGACGCCGCCACAGGGTGGCGCTGTGCGCACGCGGCACCGGGCGTTCAACCCGCCGGGACCCCCGGGACCCACCTGGGCCGTCGGGCCGCGGCGCGGGGGCCGCGCGCTGCCGTGATTCACCGTCCACGGCCCCAGGGACCGGCTGGCGTAGAAGTCCATGGGGTAGGGCTGCTGCCACTCCACGTCCCGCAGAGCCACCGCGGCCTGCGGAGGGGACAGGGAGACGAGTCCCACGGCCCTGCCGGAGGGAAACCCGCGGAACCGGGAATCCCACCGGCTTTACGACGGGAAATCCCCGTGGAACAGCCAGGCTGTGCAGGGACGGGAAGCGGAGGGGACGCTGCCCGGCCACGGGGATGTCCCCGTGCAACCCGCAGCTCTGCGGGAGGCTCCGGTGTCACCCCCAGGCAGGGATGGTCCCCGGGAAGGGGGAGGTGGGTGCTCACCTCGTAGGGTGTCAGCAGCGGCTTGCTGAAGGCTTCTCCCCAGTCGATGGAGAGTCGGGGACAGGCTACCTGCACCCACCTGGAAGGGAAACACACAGCAATGGATGGGGATGAGTGTTTGGGGAATAACAAGCTGGAATGAAGCAGCAGCTTCAAAAGGAAGAGAGTGGAGGGGACAGGGAGTGAGGTCCCCACTGTGCTAGAGCCATTCTGCCAAGGACAGTCATGTCCCTGCCATCTTTGTCCCCTCCCCACGGGCACAGCACCCATGGGAGTGCACAATGCCAGAGCCCACCCAGGTGGCAGCAGGAGTGGGAGGGGTAGAGAGGGGTGGGGCACCCTGGGGACACAGGGGGGGCTGGAGGGGGCCAGCAGCACTCACGCATCCACGTCAGGGAACAGCTGGAGCTTGCTGGGGAAGATCTCAGAGAGCAGCACCCGCACAAAGGGCCGGCCCAGGGCACGGAGACGCGACTCCAGGTGCTGCAGGGAAAAGGCACCCGAGGGGAGTCAGGGGAGCCCAGACAGATGCCACCCCCCACAAGCCCCTCCAGCCTTGCCCACAGCCCTCTCCTGGTCACCAGCCTCTCTGTAAGTCCCAGCTCTGCCCCAAGGCCATGTCCCCTCGGTGACACGATGAGCCATGGCTCCAGCCCAGCTTTCCCCAGCGCATGCCTCAGCCTAATGAAGTAATTACCGCTCAATGACAACAATCTGTTCTTATTAGCACTGCCTTCCCCAGGGCACCCACCTGCCACGGGCTGGCTGTGGCCAGCAGCTGCAGGAGGGGAGAGAGGCCTAAGAGGGGCCAGGGAAGTCCTTGTCCTTGGCCCCCACTGCCTGAAGCCACAGCAGGACAGTGGTTGCCAGGACCTTGTCTCCCTGCTCAGCCCACTGGTCACTGTGCTGCCCCAAATCTCATCTATGGCTGCCCAAAAACTTCCAGGTGCGAGAGCGGCCACTGTGCTCAGGGCACCCTGCTCCTGTGGGACAGGACACTGAGGTCCTGCTCCCCTTGCCTAGCTGGTGTGGAAAGCAGCAGCCGAGCAGGGACAGTGAACCCAATCAGAAGTTCATCCAATTAAAACAAACCCAGGGAATTAATTGCCAAGCTGCTGGTGCTTAGGGGGTCTCCGAGGCTGGCCAGCTCTCCCCAGTGAGGGGCAGATTTAATGAGCCCTTGTCTGACCTCTCTTATTGGCTGCTAATTGCCCTGAGCCACACAGACCCCAGCCAGTGGCACCCGATGTGCTGCCAGCACAGGTCCACTTACACCCCAGCAGCGAGGCCACTGTGCTCACAGTGCCATTGCTCATCAGTCCTTCCCCAGACCCAGGAGCAGCTCCTGATGCCTGAACAGGTCCCTGGGGAGGGGAAGCCAGTACCTGCAGGATGCCAAGAGAGCCCTGCCTCCCCAGCGTGCCCAAAATGAGGCCCCAGCAGCGAGCACCGGTGGCCGTGCGGATGGCGTCCTGCCGAGCGCGGCGCATGTCCTCGTGGCCATAGTGCTCCTGGGAGAAGACCTTGCTGTAGGGATCGTACCTGCAAAGAGCAAGGTTCACATGAATCCCAGCACCTTCCCGCCCTATATTATGCCCCTCCCTCATTAACACTAATTACTTTCCCCCAGCGAGGCAGGGCCCAGCTGGCTCATTGTGGTGCGGAGAGAGCACAAGGGCAGGGCTAAGGCAGGTGTCCCCCAGCAGCCCCCCAACACCGGCATGGCCTGGGCGCTGTGCTTGGCTCCACGCTCAGCTTCCCCCCACACCTCATCCTGGCTCATCAATTATGAAGAAATCTTTGATTTGTTGCTTTGTTTGACGAGGAGAATTTCAATCAAATCCCACTCGGGTTTCAGCAGCTTCCCCCAGTGCCATAAACCTGACGCGCGCCTCCCGTTAGTAACAAACGACCTACTAAGAAATTCAGATTTCACCAAATGGTCCCAGCCTTTTGCTCTTGATATTTCATCTGCTTTCAGCGGCCTCATCATCGCGCTTTATGGCCTCTGCCTGCAGCAGCCCGGCTTTAATGGCTGCACCTCCACGAGCTTTCCCAGGTACTTGTCAAAATGTTTATACTCAGCCGGAGTAAATGGCTGGCGTTCATCTCCCCGCCGCGCCCCTTCATCACCCGCCCCCCGCCTGCCTGTCCCACTGCAGGCAGCTGCCTGCCCAGCTCTGGGGCTGGGGGTGCTCCTGGGGTGCATAGTGGGGACAGCTGCTCCCTGGCGTGCTCCCCACCCTGGGGCTGTTGGGGACCAGAGTGGGTGCCCGTGGGCTGCCTGTACCTGTGAGCAGGTATCCCTGTGCTGCCCGTACCTGTAGGCAGGAATCCCTGGGTTGGCAATCATGATGGACTCCAGGTGGAAGCGCCCGTCACCCAAATACCTGCCGAGAGGGGAGGGAGAGCTATGGCACATGGGAAGCAGCAGCACCCATCCCACACTTTGCCAAATTGCTGTGTGTGGAGATGCCAGGAGCCCGAGCTCCCGTGCTGGGACTTGGGAGCTGCGAGCACAGCCAGGGCTCCCTGTCCCTATGCAGCCCCCTGACAGGTCAAGGCTGCTGCAGTCAGGGCAAGGAGAGATGCCCATGCTGGTGTGGGGCAGCCAGGAGCTGCTCCATCTCAACGGCTGCTTCTAGACGTTGCTGCTTCCATTTCTAATCGGATTTCAAGTCAGCAATTACATTTCAAAGCCTTTCATTCAGCTGCCCTTAATGGAGTGAGGGCTTGGAAAATGAATTCAGACGTAAAACTTGACTAGATTTTGCCCTTAATTGGAGAATGACATTTTGGGAGATCAAAGCTAATTTGTCTGCAAAAGCTAACCCCAGAGACGGGAGAAAGAAGAAAATAATATCGCGGGGAGGACGCAGGTAGATGGGCTGCGCGCACCTGCACGGGCAGCTGGGGACACCGCGGCTCCTGCCAATGCCAGGCCAGCCTGGCCATCCCTGCCTGCTCCCTTGGGGAGAAGAGATGGAAAGCAGTACCTCTCCCCCAGCCCCAGTTGTAGGAGGACAGGGTGAATCCAGAGGCCCCCCCTCACCCCAGCCTCAGCAGTCACGAGCCTGGCTCCCTGCACAGCCGTGCTCGGAAAGCTGCCGGTACTGTTGGTTCCTGGCCAGGCAGGCAAGAAGAGGCTTGGTGAGGCCCCAACCCACACCACAGCTCCCCAGCTCCCCCCAAGGGTGGGGTCCTTGTATTTATTTATTCTGCAGTGCACTGTATTCACAGTACATTAAGCATTTCCATTACCTAAAATAATTAGGTGATAGGAAGCGAAGTGCTCCCTCTAATTTGCTGTCCTTAAATAAAATTAATGTTGCTGTGATGTTGGGCCCCGGCCATTTGTCTTTTCCAATTATCCACCCGCCTTTCCATCTATTATCTATTCTGATATACGACTCAATTATTTCCTCTATGCTACAAGCACATGCCACTCAGAGCAGCATGGAGGGGCCCATGGATGTCCCTCAGCTGCCCCCCCCCAGAACTTCCCCACAGCTGGGCAGCAGGTACAGGCAGGATGGGGAACCTGGGCCAGGCAGGAGGGTCCTAGAGGACACTTACACAATGGCATCTGTGTCCTCGGCAAGCCGGGGTGATGTGCAGCCCAGGATCTCCCCTGGTGACAGTGGCTTGCACTGGGGGACGCACACCTTGTACTGGGAGAGCAGCTCCTGTGACGCTGCCTGCAGGAGACACGGGGTCAGCCAGTCAGTGGGGACAGACCGTGGCACAAAGCATGGCTGAGGCTGGTTTTCCTCAGCACTGCTGGGGATCCTTGGGGACACGCCAGCCCTGGCAGCCCTGGAGCCCTGGCTCCACAGGGCACCAGCAGCAATGGCTGTGCCACTGCACCCCGGCACGGTGGCAGCGAGGGGAGCTGCTCAGGGCAGCACCATCAGGGAGGGTAACATCTCCAGCACAGCCAAGATGCTCAGTGAGGCTCAGCCAACGTATCAATTAAAAGAGAAGGGAAAACGTTTAACGCTTCGATAGCCCCGTGTTTAGATAGACATGGCTCAAGAGGCTCATTCATCTCCTCCTACCCTGCCCAGCCGGCCATTCAGGGGCAGACAGACAGACCCGCCGGAGCTTCCCCTGCCGCTGCCGGCACTGCATCAAAATGCCAAGTGCTCCACTGCCTGCCCTGACATTTACAGAGCAGCTCCCGGGGGAGCCGGGGCGGGTGCCGCCATGAAACATTGATCAGAGTTATTATAAAGTACTTGATCAACATTACGGCAGCAGCGCATTATTGCAGCGACTTGTCAGAGGGGAACTGTCACCACTAGCACCCCAGGGCAGCTGCTCCAGCCCCAGACCTGAGGCAGGGAGGGACTGAGCCAAGGCCAAGGTGGGAGAAGACACAAGCCATGTCCCACACTGCTGGGGGTCCCCATCTCACCTGCACCGTGGAGACAAACTGGATGGTGCTGACAAGGGCCAGGGAGGTGCCGGCTGCAAAGTTGAAGCGAATGGTCTCGAGGAAATGGGACGTGTCAATCTTAATGTCCACGAACACATAGAGCATCTTCAGCCCCTGCGTGGCATCGATGGGGACTGGTGAGAGGAGGAGAGAGTGTGAGGGTGGGGTACACCCAGGACCCCAGCCAGATCTATGACTGCCAGGGCTCCCTGCACCCCAACCACCCTGGTGCGGGCTGACCAGGCTGGGCTGTGCCACCCCTCTGCCCAGGCTGCCCCCCCAAGGGGGCAGGGGGTGCAGACGGGAGCAGCAGAGAACACCTGTGCATTTCCCTCCGGAAAATGGCAGCCTGGGGAATCAATGAACACAAATCTAATTACCCCCGGTGCTAAGAAGCCTGTGTCACCACGATTAAGTGAATAATTAAAGTACATGGAGTCCACATCGATCCCCAGCTCCGCGTTCACTTCCCATTTTGGTACTCTTCACCCGATCACCATTAAGTGCAAATCACTCCCTGCCATGGGGCACACAGGGCCGGGAGGGAGGGGGCTGGTGTGCCCCCCACCATGGGCCTCCCTGCGAAGGGGGCTGTGCTCAGACAGTGCCAGGAGCACCAAAAGGAGCTCAGCACCCTCTCATCACCCTGGGGGCAGCCCATGACCCATCCAGCGTGGTGCTGGCAGGGACCACACAGCCATGGGCAGCAGAAGGTGGCAGGGGTGGGGACAAGCAGCCTGGCAGCACCTGCCTGTCCTTGTAGGGAGCAGCTCCAGAAGATGTGACTCCTGTTGCCCAGTGCAGCCCAGCACTATGGGATGTGGCCCCTTCATGCTGTTCATTCCTTTCATAGCAGGCTACAAACCAGGGGTTTTATATTCCCTGTTCCAGTGGTGCCTGTAACCCTCCTTCCGTAACAAAGCACCTCGCGCAGATATTTATCACCGCAAACACTCAGGCCGACGTGGCTTTCAGGACGCAGTTCTCAACCAGGGAGTCAGTATTTCACACAGAGCCCGACACAATTCCTCAAACCCATTTTTACAGCCCCATAAACCTCCAGGAAGGCTGGAGGGTGCCAGGAGCAGGGCAGCAGTGGGGACGCAGGCGCCTGCTGCTCGCTACGGCAATTCTGCCGATCCACCTTAAAAACCCAGAGCGTCTTATTGTTATTTTTGGGCTGATTCCATCCTGGGTGGACTTCAAAGTTAGCAGCATCTGGGACAGCAGCACAGTTTCCATGGCAACTGGATCCAGAGTACCGTCCGCCTGGGGAGCACGAAGCCTCCTCCTCCCTTCCCCGCCCAGCCTCAACTGCTCCCACAAAGCCGCTTTCCTCAGCCCCGGGGTGAGCAGGACCTCCCAGGTTGTCGTTCGTCTCCACCGTCCCTCTTTACTACCCCCAAAATACTGCAGGGTGGGGGGCGAGAGCAGCCCCCTCCCCATAGGTGGCTCCTGGGGTCCTGCCAAGCCACAGCTCCATTGCTCTGCTCTCGGGCACAGGGCGGTGTGTGGCCAAGCAGGATGAGCCCACCCTGCTGCCCGCAAAATCCTGCCTGTGGGCAGCTGCCCAGCTCACCTGGCCCTGTCTAAAGTCAGCGACCGTGCCTGGAGAGCAGAAATCCCTTTGGGAAGGGATTAGCCCTCGGCACTGTCTCTGAGCTGGCATGGAGCGGGGAGAGGAGCCGCTTCACCACACCACAGTGGCAGTGGTGCAGCCTCTGCGGTGCCACACACAGCCACCTCAGCAGTGCCCTGGGGCCAAGTGTCACCTACTCAGGCAGCTGTGTCCATAGTGCACCAAGAAGTCAGCGCCCAGGGCCCGGGCCGTGTAGTCGTCCACGCAGCACGCGCCGTAGGTCACGTCACCCATCACCACTGCCTCTGCGTCCGTGAACCTGTGGGGAGGCACAACAGTGAGGGTCAGGGCTGGCTGCTGTCACCTCCTTCCCCAGCCCCACGGCATGCCACCAGCAAGGGTCCCCGCACTGCCATCGAGCCCCTCGCCACGTGCCAAAGGGGACGAGCACCGGCTACTCTCCGAGATGTCAACATGATTAAGCTGGAGAGCGGTAATCCGCCTCTTCAATTGGGTAAAGCTGTTTGCAATTCAGCGGATTATCCGCTCATCAAACAATATGCTGCCAGCTTCCTAATGCTCCAGCAGGGAGAGCAGCAGAGGGAGACCCGACGCAGCATGGTGCCACCACTCCTGCCAGCTGGGAGCCACTGGGATGGGCAGAGCAGCCACTGTGGCATCCCCAGCAGTGCCAGCCAGGCTGGCTGAGCCACCTGTGCCCAGGCACCACATGAGCCAATGCACCCCAGTTTGCACCTGGCTGTGTCACCCACAGGTGCCAGTGTGGCCAAGCTGGGTGTGCTCCAGGAGCAGCTGGTGTTTAAGTGGCATTTGGCAAGGGAAAACATGGAGCCAATGCTGGCACCGGCCCCCACCCCGAGTGCTCCCACATCCCAGCACTCCCTCCCAGGCCCACCTGGCACCCAACAGCCAGCCCAGAAGAACATGCCAGCAACCAGGCACCAAAGCTGTGGCAGGATTTGAAGGCATCACCTTTGTGAGGTATTTTATTGCACCGTTTTAGGGGATTATCAGCTTGGTTGCCTTCCCAGGGAGCTGCCGTGGTAGTTTATGGAGGAAAAGCAGGTATCAGGATGACAAAGCCCCACGCCTGAAGGGGCTGCTTAAACCAGATGCTAATTCCTCATTCACACTGAGGTTGCACCCGCGGCTGTAGCTCAGTGCCACTGGGGTCCCCCCTGCTGCTGGCATGGAGCTGGGGTGAAGGGGCTGGGGGAGGTGGGCACCCTGGCAGAGTGACACCCCCTGCTAGCACCCGGCACTGGCTGGGGGCCAGGGTCCCGCGCGCAACCCCCCGAGCGCCAGGCAGGGAGCGTTACGTCGGTGGCAAGAATAGAAATGGTGGGCAGAGCTGGGCAGATGGCAGAAGGTGGGGAAATGGCAGAGCGTGCTGAATATTAACAGCTCCGGCCCATCCATCAGCGCCCAGGGAGACAGGGGAGCAGCTCTGCCCAAGGATCCCTGGCCAGGGGGCAAACCTGTTCCCACTTCCTGTGTCCAGCCCAGGCACCTTCATCTCCCCACAGTGTCCCAAGGAGTGGGGACATGGTTGAGGATGGAGCAGATCCTGCCAGCACTCCCAACTCCACAGTCACTCACCACCGACACGGCCTGGATGGGAGGATGGCTCCTCCGCTGCCTGCATGGCCACACTGTGGGCTTGGGGGCTGCTGGTGAAGGTTCCAGAAGGCTCTTCCCCACCCCCTGAGCCCCCAGCCCCCTCCTCTAATGAGAGGTGATGAGATGAACATGAATCAGACTCCACACATCTCAGCAAAAGTGGAAAATTATTCAGCTCCTTAAGATTCAGGACGGGGAGGTCTGACTCAGAGCGGCAGCCAGCGCCGCTTAATTTTTTATAGATTAAAATGTATGCAAATTGGCCCAAACCCCAGAGAAAGTCCCTGGGGGTGAAGAGCAAGAAAGTGAAATAACAACTGCAGAGGGAGGAGGGCAGAGGCTGGTGGAGGTGCCTGTGGCCCCTGCCCAAGGTGCGGGGCTGCAGATGACAGTGGCACGTGGCCACCAGCCCGTGGGCAAGCGGAGAGGGGGCTGAGCCCAGCCCTGGGAACCATCCCTCTGCAGCTGCTGGGAGCAGAGCTACAGCCAGGCAAGGAACAGAGAGACCATGGGACAATGCCCAGTGAGGAGGGAACCCAACGGTGCTACCACTGAGGCTGGAAGGGTGCTGGCAGCCCAGGGCTGATGGTAGGAGAGGCGCAGAGGTGCCAGGACAGCACGCAGCAGGGTCACCATTGCTGGCCAGGCTGGATGGTCAAGTAGAGCAGCAATCATCTCCTGAGACAAATCAAAGGCAAGCGCGGGGCCTCCCCTTGATGTTTTAATCAGTTTGGTGTCGCCAGAGCCTTTCATCAAACTACAGAGGAAGGAAACATCAATTAACAGCCACCTGCCTCCGACACGGGCTGGGGAGCCGCTCGCCAACCGGGCCAGACCAGGATGCGGGCAAGGGGCAACCACAGGAGTGTCCTTCTGGGTGTTCCATGTCCCCGCAGCTCATCACAGCCATGGAGAGGTCCCAGCAGCATGCCACCAGGGAGGACACAGTGACAGGGCTGTCCTTACCCAGGGCTGAGCCGCTCACTACAGCTGGGAGCTCATGAATATTGAACACGTGGGGAGGTTATTCATCTTTTACGTCCCGCAAACCCCAGCTCATTCTGAAAAACCGCCCGGCCCCAGCATTTTTCTCATCTCCCCCTAATCCATTATCTCCTCCTTTAAACAGATGGTTCTCAAAATCCCATTTTTGAAGTGCCATGCTCAGCAGCAGCAGGATACACACCTGGGTGGGGCAGGTCCCAGTCCCAGCCACTGGGATCCCCAGACCTTCCCAACCCTACTCACCCTGGGCAGTGCAGGATGGAAGTGACAGCAACTAGGGGATGAGCTTAGGAGCTGAAAATGCTGGGACAGACAGGCACACACACAGGGCCAGCATGTCCCCAAGCAAGGGGTAGCTGGTCCCCACCACTCGAGGGCAGGTGCTAGACTGGAGCAGCCCTGACTTATCTCAGCCCCTCGACTAATAAATGAGAGCATTTGCTGCTGGCAGCAGCACAGGGTCCCCTGACACCACGGCAGCATGTGAATGATGCCATGCCCCCAGGAAGCAGAACTGCTCTCCACAGCAGAGAGGAGTTCTCAGCCCTGGCATGTCCATTGTGCTCGGATCCAGCATCCCTTAGCAGGGAGGGGACTGGGCTGAGAGTGGCCACAGGGATGAGAGGATGGATCTGCCACCAAGAGGTTGGGGTGCCTGCGTGTCCCACTGGAAATGAGGACATTCCTTGCTCCACCGCCACCAGCCTCATCTGTGTGGCCCTTCACAGCAAGGTCACACAGTGGTGTGGTGGCAACCCCCTGCCATGAGACACCTCGAGACAAGCAAGAGGGTTATGCCCCGTAAATACCCCACACCTTGCGTCCTGGGGGAATGGCAGAGCCCCACGGTCACCCCACAAACCCTGCACCCCCTGGCTGCCCTGCTGCACCCCAGCCCACCCCATGACAGGGACGGGTGCCAAGGAGAGTCACCATCCCAGGGAGTGGGGGCTGAGCACAGCCCCAGCCGAGAACAATGCGCTTAATTAGCAGAGAAGCCCATCACCAAGCCCCATTACCAGATTCCCAACTTCATTAGCACAGGAAGGCTGCGCGTAATTAAAATAATGAGTTTGCAATTTTAGTGCAAATGGCACTAGAAGAGCCCCACTGCAGCTGGGAAATGACTGCCCGCAGGCGGCACAGGACCCTGCAGAGCACCGGCAAGCGGGTCAGGCTGGGGGGTGGTCCACAGCCCCCCAGGAGCAGTCATCTCTGGCCGAGTCCTCTCAGGGACCTCCCCCTCTGTCCTGAGGGGGGACAACCCCATCCTCCCCAGGGGCACCCCCAGCTTTGCTGGCCTTGCAGCTGCCAAAGAAACCAAAGTGAGGCAAAGAGAGGGCCCAGAGAATGGTGGTGTCAAAGCCACCGTGACAGCCCTGTACCCAGATGGAGCCTGTCTCCTCTTCCCCATGGCCCAGCCATGGTCCTGCCCATCAGTGCCAGCTCCCTGGGCTCCCTGGGGACACAAGGAGGTGGCACATGGTGGTGGGCACCATGCCTGCACTGGCACATCCCATCCCTGGGAGGTGACAGCCCTATAGACCCCACACACTCCTCCCTGCCCAGTCCCCCCCATGCCGAGGTTTTAAACATCTCCAATGAAGTGAGAACTTCATTTGCCCTAATGATGCTGTTGTGCAGATAATGAGGGTGATTAAATCCCCCACCACAGCGTGCTGCACCGCGTGCCTCCAGGTCGTGCTTAAAGGACAAGGGGAGAGGGGAAGGCAGCACTGGCCAGCAGAGCTACAGCACCGTGCAGCTGAGGCAGATCCTGACCTGTGTCAACACCCCAGGATGGCCCTCTGGGACCTTCCAGCAATGCTGCAGGCTTCCCCGTGGCGCTCAGTGCCACCTGGCAGACCTGCCTGGCCAGGGGACTCAGTGCCCCCAGACAGCCTGTGTGACACCAGGGACCTGCTGGGCACACCAGCTCTCAGGGGCTTTTTTTGTCCTCGGGGCACACCAGCTGCTCAACCACAGACAATTCCAGGCTCTGTCACTCTGAGGTATCCTGGTACACTGCTGGGCACACTGCAACACGGTCCCCAGGATGCTCTGCACACCCCTGCATGGATGCTCAAGAGCCATCGTGGTGTCAGGAGACGTCGAGGCCGTGGAGTGGCAACCTATGTGGGTGCCAGGACATCCCTGGGCCCCCCCAGACCATCATTTTGTCCTCACCACTGAACCACGGCTGATTATCAGGAGCCACTCACCCCGTTGGGGCACAGTGAGACCAAGGGATTAGCGGCTGCAAAGCCTGACAGCTGACTTTATTAACAAGGAATCAAAAGCCCAGCTGAGAGCCCGGCTGATCTGTCTGCTCCAGCCCCAGCAAGGGGAGGGGAAGGGTCCGCTCCTGCTCAGCCCCCTCACCCAGCCAGGGTCACAGGGGCCACCGCTGCTGCCTCCCCAGCATGAGGGCGGGTGGGTAGGGGGGCTGCTGCCCCCCTCCCTGAGTTGTGGTCCGAGCTCCCCCCACGCTGCCACCCCCCCAGCACGAGTTACCCTCTGTGGGATTACATCAGCCGTGACAAGCTGAGCCAACTTGGAAGGTGCCGCCGAAGCGTCGTGATGCGGAGCCAGCAGCCGCCGCCGCGCCAGCTCAGCAGACCCCGGCCCCGCCGCCCCCCCCGCAGCCACGGGTTCGATAATGACAAACCTATTAACGATAATTAACCGGGTCTCGTGCAGGTCAATGCTCTGAGTTCGCTCTGGATTTCCAAGGCTCCAGGCTAAGCACCCCACTGGCCTTTCCGGAGGCCTTGGCCGTGATACTTCAGCTACATCTTCATCCCTGCAGCCTCTCGAGGCTCAGCTGAGGAGGTCAGATGAAGGACCAGGGAGTCGACACCCCACAACCCCCACCTCTCCCTGCTGGGGCTCCCTGGGGACCTGCTCCATCCCACACTGCAGTGGGGGACACAATGACACTGCCATCCCCCTGCATGGGGACAAGTGGACTCACAGACAGCACCATGTGCCCCCCAAGCTGCCCGCGCCACGTCCCCACTCTCAGCCCTTCCCAGCACCGCCAGGTCACGGCACAAATGTTTTAGTAAAAGGCAGCTCTAGCAGAAGGGATAAATATTCCAGCTGAGTGGCAGCAGACACGGCTCCAGTCAAGCCGAACACACAGAGATGGCACTGCTGCCCCAGGGACACCAGCCCTGGGCAAGGCTCTGCAGCCATTACCGGAGCCACAGGGAAGGGGAACTCACTGGCATTCCCCAATCCCAATTCCCACCAGCAAGAAGGGGGCAGGAGGCTGCTGGAATGGGTTGGGGAAAGGGGCCGAGCGATGCTCCCCATGGGCACAGGTATCCCCAGCACACTCGGCCCTTGCGTCCCTTCTGTCCCCAGTGGGAAGGGGACACCCTGGGGCTGATGGCAGCCCAAGCTCCTGTCTCCAGCCTGGTATCTGTCACGTCAGAGGCTGGTCTGGCTCCAGTGCCAGGTGAGGAGGGCCAAGCTGTGATTCCACATTAATGCCAGTGATGAATATTAATAGTGGGAAGAGGCAGGCACTAACGAGGCCGCCTTCCGATGCGCTCCTCACCTACCGCAATGTAACCAGGTCCCAAACGTGTCCCTGAGCATGGGGACAGGTCTGGGCTCCCTCCTGCCCGCAGCCACGATCCTCCATCCAGCACTGCCATGTCCTCAGCCAGCATCATGATGGCACCCGGTGCTCACAGCAAGGGACTGGCAGCGGGGTGTCTCTGGGTGCTGTGCAGTGGCAGCAAGGAAAGGACACAACTCTCCTGCTCAGCCTCAAAGCCATCCCCCATCCAGCTGCCAACACATCGGCCTTGCCACATTCCTGCTCTTGGCCTCTCCCCACACAGCACCCATCTCTCACCAGCACCCCTAACCCCAGCACCCTTCAGCCCTATGAAGCACCCCTGGCAGGGAGGGCAAACCCAGCAGGGATACCAGCACCACAGCATCCACCGGGCACCCCGGCATCCACCGGGAAGCAGTGCTTAAGGTTTCATTCTGAGAAAAGAGCCCCTTAATCCGCTGCCTTTGAAGTAGGAGACATGAAAGCAGCTGGGTGCCAAAGCCGAAGAGGAGGCAGCTCCGCTTAAAGGGACAAGCCCACGCGGAGCCGCCCGCTCTCGCACCCATCCCCTGCCCCCCGCACCCATCCCCTGCCCCCCGCACCATCCCCCCGCTCCCTCACCCACCCTGAACCTGGGGTCTGCCGCGGTCCCGCGAGGGAACGGGTGGCAAAGCAGGAACCAAGCCCGCGGACACGGCTGCCTTCCCACCCGGCACGGCAGCGGCTGCCGGGGGAGCGGCGCGGGGAGGCAGCTCCACTAATGAGGGCCACGACCCTGCTGGCAGCCGAGGCACGCGGCGCTATTAGCACTAATTCATCGTGCGAAAACAGAGAAGGGCTGGGGAGGGGGCAGCCACGGGGCAGGTTGAGTGCTGGCTGGGAAGGAGGCGACGGCCAGTTTCTGCAAGGTGCCTGCAAAGCCCAGCTCCTCTCCCTTGCCTCCGACCTCAGCTCCCAAGGGGCACAGAAAATCAGGAGGAGCCACGGGAAGGGGCTGCCCGGCAAGAGCGACTCGCAGTCAACTGCTCTCGGTTTGTTCCCGTGGCCTTGGACTTCCCCAGCCAGAGAAGGGCTAGCGCCAAGCACCTCCGTGCACCCCCAGGAGTGGCACAGCCAGACTGCCAGCGAGGGGAGGAGGGAAGGGCAGGAGGTCTGCGTGGCAGCGGTGGCCCCACTGCCAGCCCTCCCCGCCCTGGTGGCGCTGACACCGAGCTGGTGTCAGCCAGTCCTTAACACGGCCACGCTGAGCCTGTCAGCAGCTCCCGGCAGAGCAGCGAGGGGAGGAGAAGCCCAGAGGGGAGGGCTGGGCTGGCACGGTGCCGGCCCCTGTCACCGATATGGCAGCAGCAGGTCCCTGTGACCTGCCACAGGGCAGCCAGGCTGTGGCCAAGGTGTCCCCACAAAGATAGACATGCCAGGGCCCCACACACCCCTCTCCACAGCAGCCCTGGGCCTCATCCTGCCGCGTCAGGTGGCCACCCCACTCCCAGCAGCAGACCCCATCCCCTCGCCAGCCCCTGGAGCCGAGCAGGGAAGCACGGAAAAGCCATCATCTTACCGCTCCACGATGTCCGCGATGGTGCAGGCAAACATGAGGAGCCCCTCCGGCATCTGCAGGGCCACTGGGAAGAGAAACAGCCCCGGGGGTTAGGAGGGGATGCCCCGAAACAGGGACCTGGGCACCAACCTCTGGGGCCAACACGTCCAGCTCGAGCAGCAGGCACAGGAACGACCCTTCCCAAAACAGCCAAAAATTGGCCAAACCCCCCAGTGGCTCTGGCAGCTGGGGTGCCTGTGGTCCTGCCTGGGGCCATATCCATCCTCCTGGTCCCCGCACATACTCCTCATCCCTTTTTCAACCCGCTGACACTGCTGGTCTCTGCTGCTTTCCACAGTAATGAGTTCCAGATTTTAATTACGTGATGCACAGGAAAAGGTACTTCTGTTTATTTTAAACCTGCTCCTAATAATGTAAACTCATGCCCCTGATTCTCCTGGTACAGGAGTGAAAAACCATCCCCTGTTTAGGCTCTCCACATCCTTCACAATTCTATACCCCTCTATCATATCCCCCTTCGTCTGCTTCTTTTCCAGCTAAAGGATCTAAATCTATTTAATCTCTCCTTGTATAGAAGCTGTTCCAAACCTTTGATCATCCCCACTGCCCTTCTCTGCACCTCCCCTCCCTGCTTCTCTCCCCCTTTTGGGAGGGTGGCCAGCAAGCCCCAGCATTGTGCCTAGCAGGAATGTATTCATCAGTGAATAATGCTTCCCTGTTTGCTCCCTGCTTGAAGACGGGAACAATCCCTTTGCCTCTGCAGCCCAGCTGAGCCTCCCAGTGCCTGGGGTTCACCCAGGAGCCCCCCATGGGTCCCACCAAGCTGCCCTGCTAGGGAGGAGCAGGGATCACACTGGGGAAGATGAATGGAGGAGGCTTCATTAACCCTGCTGTTGTTTCACCTCCTGATCCCACTAAGACATCCCAGCTCCAGTGATATCTAACCAAAAATCCCCTCCAGATCCTCACTCAAACAGAAATCACTGCGTTGCCAAGCCCAGTATGGAGCTGTGCAGAAGACCTTGCTCAAAATGGGTTGATCCCACCCTGCTCCAACCCACTGGGCCTGAGGAAAGCTGTGCACACCCTGCCATCCTGGCCAGCTCAGGGGCTTGGTGTCCCCCAGCATCACTAGCACATTTGGGACCAACTTGGGACTGCCCTCCGCCCCAGACTGCCCCACAAAAAGCCAACCTAAAAACAGGGTGGGGGTGGCAGGAGGCAGCTGGGTCACTCCTCGCTAGCAGGGCACTCTGGGGACTAGGGGTGACACCCCAGCCCCCCCCAAACCCCACAGCAGGCAGGGAGCAGGCAGGGCTGGCCATGAGGCTGCGTTCCCCCAGCAACCAGCCCCTGGCTGGCGCAGGTTTTTAAATCCCAGCACGGCTGGCTGGCTGATGGGCTCCACTCCCAGCTCCCAAGTCTAAATCCCAGCCGCATATTTACATTTAATTAGGAGGTGCCAAGCAGCAAAAACACGGCAGTGAAAGCTGGAGCAGCACGGCTGGGTAGCCTGGTCTGGTCCAACTGAGCAGCCCTGCCTCTGCCTCCTGCTCCACAGCTGGGTTGGGACCAGCTCCTGCAGCAGCTCCCAGAGCGTCCCCTGTGACACCCGCCAGCTCTGCCAGCTTGGTGGCAGCAGGCAGAGACATTCCCTAGTGGACACAGCATTCCAAATCTGGCTCTGCCCAGAGCCCCCAGCACTGCACAACCCTGTGATTAGCCCATGGCTGTGCAGGAGGTGAGGATGGGGAGGCTAGTGACACCCAGGGACAGAAGGAGACACCCAGAGCTCGCTCAGCCACAGTGGGATGCACATGCTGGGAAGGGAACAGCCCTGGCACCATCCCAGCATCTCCTCTAGGGCCAACATGGCCACTCCTCACCCCTCCAGGGCTACAGCAAACCTCCCCGAAAGGTTCAACCCAGGGTATAGCACAGCCCAAGCTGCCCCTCAGCCCCTCCAGCCCCAGGAACCGGGCGTTGTGGGGCTTCCCCTGCCCAGCTCCAGCAGCGTGGCAGGAAAGTACAGGGAGAGAGGAGAGGAGAGCAGCAGGGACCTGGCCAGCATCCCAGACACATCTTGCAGGCTGACAGGTCCACACAGCTCAACCTCTCCTGTCCAATGTGATTATAATCCGGAGATACAGATCTATTAACCCCCCTTGGGGGGAAGAGAGCTCGCCAAGACAGAGTCTAAACATGCCAGGCCACGCTGGGCAGCTTGGCACCATCCCTGCCCCAGCCTCACCAGCCTCACCTCCAGCCCCAGCAGGCCCCCACGCCGCCAGGGAGCTCAACAGCACCAACCCCACCACACTGCACCCCCAAAATCCCTCAATCCCCAGGAGCTGGTGCTCACCCTTCTTGGCCCGAGCCTGCCGGATCCGCCAGATGGTCTTGGGGATCTCGAAGTTGTAGTTTTGGGGCAGGGCCTCTGCTGCCTCCTGCAGCTCCGTGTTCCCCAGGATCTCCTCAGGGATCTGCTGAGCCACCCGCCGGGCGGGGCCTCGGGCTGCGGGACAGACGGGGTGGCCTCAAGGGAGGGAGCTGCACCCCATACCCCACCAGCATCCTAAAGCCCCCCCCCCGGTGACCAGAGGGCAGGAGTAGGGGGTGGCTTTCTGTACTTTTGGGGGGAAAACACCTTTCCCCCCCCCCCCACCAGGAAGCAGCACTGCAAGCACGTGCAACGAGTGGGGCTGGCTCCCCAAAAACCAGGGGGCACCGAGCATGACCCTCTCCCCGTGGCTCCATCCACAAGCGCCTGAGGGGGTCCCTTCTGCCCCATCTCAAGGGGATCCCATTCTCCCAGCGGGGAAAAAAAAAAAAAAAAAGAAGAAAAAAACACAAACCACCACAACAAACCAGCAGAAAACCCACCCGAGGAGCGGGTGAGCCAAGGCCCGTCCCCCGGGGAGCTTCATCCTGAAGTCGGCCCCCGCCAACAACCGCCCCCTTACAGCTCGGTGAAGCCGGAGAGCGGCGGGGGAGTGACAGCAGGGGGATTATTCACTATTTCCAGCCCAACATCGACACTTATGAGCCACCAAACCCTCCCCGCACGGCCCACGGTCCAAGGCCAGCTGGTGGCGGAGCCACCGTCCCGGCCTCCCCCGCCATCACCCCGGCCTCCGCCGCCACCGACCCGACCTCCTGCCTCAAGACAACCGCAGCAGCGCCGGGTACCGGCAGCGGGAACCCAAGGCTGCCCGGCCTCAGCCCACCTGCGGGCAGCGGGGCCGCGCTCCCGCCGCTCCCGGAGGCCGCCATGGCTGCGGCGGCGGCACGTGAGGGCGGGCAGGCAGCACCGAGCGATCCCCGGGCACCAGCCCAGAGCAGCCGCTGCTCGAGAGATCGAGCACCGGAGCGCCGCGCTCCGGAGGGCCCCGACGGGACGGGCGGGTGGGAAGCGAGGGTCGGTGGGTTGGGTCCGGTCACGGTGCCTCTCGGCCTTTTTGGGTGTGCGGTGGGGTGTGGCGAAGAGCTGAGGTGCCGGGGGTGACACCCGCCGTGGGGTCTCCGTGCTTACAGCCCCGGGGATGCCGGTCCCACTTTAAGGCGGGGGGACCGGGGCCGTTGTCACGGTGACGGGTCTTTTTGTCCATCCCTTCACCCGTGTCACCGGGCAGACGCTAAGTCCCCAAGAGGAGGGATTCGGGGTTAGTGGAGACCCCCGGGGCGACAGGGGACCGGGGAGGCAGCAGAGACACCTCCCACCTCCCCCCCGCCCCGCCGAGGACAGCAGGGACCCTAGTGGGGCAGTGGGGACAGCAGCGCTCCCGATGGGATAACGGGACCCCCAGTGGAGAAAAGGGGAGGGGGCAGGAGAGACCCCCTGGGGGGCAGGAGGGACCGCCCGGAGGCAGCGGGGACCTCCGGATGACAGCGGGATGTCGGGGCCTCCGGTAGAAAGAGGGGGGACAGCCAGGACCGGGGTGCGGAGGGGACAGCAGAGCTCCCGGTGAGGCATCCATGAGTCCGGTGGGATAGCACGGCCCCGGTAGTGCGGAGGCGACGATAAGGGGCGGAGGGCTCAGTAGGCGGCGGCAGGGACCCCGGGGGTGGCGGCAGGAATAGTGTCGGGGCGAAAGTGACAGAGGGGACAGCCGGGACCTCGATCGGGTGGAGGATCCACAGCGGGACACCAAGGCACCGGAGGGCGATAAGAAGCGGAGGGGACGGTGTGGCCGGCAGGTCCCCGGGAGGAGGCAGGGACGGTGCTGGGCGGACGGGATAACGGGAACAGCGGGGACAGCCGGGACCCCTACAGGCGCGGGGAGGGCAGCAGAGCCCCAGTGGGATACCCGGGACACCGGGGGGAAAGAGGCGGAGGGGATGGCGATGGGGCGGGAGTGACAGCCGGTCCCGGGGGAACCGCAGAGCCCCGGTGGAGAGCGGCGCTAGACCGTGCACCCCGGTGGGGCGGAGGGGGCCGGGGCGGGGGCCGGGGGGGGGCGGCGCGGGGAACGGGAGCAGCGGCACTTTCACGAACTGTCCACGGGAGGCGGGAGAGGCGGCGGTGGCGGCGGAGAAAGGGGGGGCCCGGCCGGGCTCGCCCAGCCCAGCCCTGCCCGCCCCGTCGCTGCCCCGCCCCGCCCTGCCCAGCCCTGCCCGCCGCTGCAGGCAGCGCGGCACCGGCACCGGGCACCCCTTTATAGTCTCGTCTCGAGGGGGTGGGGGGCGGCGGCGGCCCCAGCCCCGAGGGGGCGGCTCCCCCCCTAAAAGCCGGCGGCGGGACGCGCGGCGGGCAGAGGCGCGGCCGGCGCTCCCCGGTGCACCGGGGCCGCCGCTCCCCGGTGCCGCTGCGGCTCGGCCCGCCATGCCCCCCAGGGGGCCGTTCTCCCGGGCCCCGGCTCAGCTTTCCCGGTGCAGCAGCCGCCACCGCTGCCGCCGCCGTTACCGTTCGCCGCCACCGCGCCCGCGGCTCTAAGCGCCGCCGCCGCCGCCGCCGGGAGACCGCGCCCGCCCCGGCTCCAAGATGCTCCGCCAAGGTGAGCGCCGCACCGGGAGGGCACCGGGTACAGCGGGTACCGGTGCCCCGAAGTTTGTCTCCCCGCCGAAGTTGGGGCCGCGCCGCCGGGCGCCCCCCGCCGCCGCCGCCTTACCGATACTGCTGCCGCCACCGAGGCTGGGCACCCCCCGGGGTCCCCCGGGAGCGGCTCCGGCAGCGCAGCGCGGCGGGGATCGAGGGGGACCGGGAGGAGCGGGGGTTGAAGGTGGCACGGCTGGCACAGGGTCCCACCCGCACCGGGGGTGCGGCGGGTCCCGCGGGCACCGGGGGACAGCGGGTCCCGGAGGCAGCGGCGGGGCACCGGGGGGCATGGCGGGTCCTGAGGCGCCGGGAGCACGGCGGGTCCCGGGGAGGTCGGTGCTCGTCCCCTAGGGCGAGGGAAAAGGAAACGGGGCTCAGCGGGGGGCGCAGGGGGCTTGGCCGGGAAGTTGGGGCGAGCTGTCCCGTTCCACCCCCCCGAGGAGATTCTTCTCCGCTGTGACATCACGCTATTTCCATAGCAACCGCCTGGGACATCATAGGGGAGCTTTTTGACATCACATCGAGGGGAGAAGCCGGTCCTCCCGGGGGGTCCGGAGGAGGGAGCAGCACCCCCGTCCCCGCTGTTCCCGGGCCAGTCCCGGGGAGATGCTGGCGACAGCGGTGCCGTGCGGGGAGACCCCAGCTGGACCCCCTGCTCCCGTCCCACAAGCCAGGGAGGGGATGGCCGCGCAGCCCCTGGCCCAGCCCTCGCCACCACCACCACATGCCCCTCTCCGGTGATACTTAGGGCAGCGGGAGAAGGTGCCAGCGCCGTGCCCGCAGCCCCCCCACATGGGGATGCGGACCCCCGGGCAGGGCAGCGCCTCCACTGCCACCCCCAGGGATGCCTTTTCCCACCGGGGGGAATGTCACCTTGCAGCTGCGGGGCCTCACACTCGGATGCTTCATTCTCAGGCTCCCGACTTGGCTTTGTTCGTTGTCTGAACCCAACCGGGCTGGCAGTCTGGGGAATAAACCCCCAGCCCCGGTTCCCAGCCCCGGTGCTGCCGGTTGGAGGAAAAGCATCATCCGGGCTGGAGAGTGGGGAGCCCGAGGCAGAGGCAGGAGGCAGGGCTGCCGGCAGGGTTGCATCCCACCAGGGGTAGCCTGTTAAGGTCAAGATCCACAGCTTTCATTTCTGGAGCTAGAAAAACAAAATGCAAATTGAAGAGCCTGTGGGCTAATGCAAAACCTATTCTTAAAGTTTTTGTCTTGTTAAGCAAGGAAATAGAGTGCCAAATAGGCTTTGTTAAGTGGCAGTCTAATTAATAATTTAAAATCTTGTAGCTGTCTTTCATTAGAATTTATCTGTACATCAACCACAAAATCAGTCAAACACACTCATTTATAAGTTAATGCCATTCCTGAATAATTCAACAGGCAGTTAGAGGCGGCCTCCATCCCGCCCAGAGCCTCCCTTCCCTGCCTGGCTGTGGCCAGGTGTCCCTGGGTGGGGGGTCCTGAGCTCCCAGCATTTGCCCCAAGGGGGCTGTGGAGGGGGACACCCCATGCAGGGGCTTGGGGAGACAGGGAGAGCTGCCACCAGGGCACGGGGCCAGGGCCAAACCCTGAGTGGGTTTTGGGGGTGGTTGGCATTGTCAAGGGATGTGGCAGCGTGAAGCTGTGCAGGTGGGAGGGAATGGAGGATGATGGTGGCACTGCCACCACCTTCCCCATCCTGCTGCCATGGACTGGGGTTGGGCTGGGGGATGTGGCAGGGCTCAGGGGACATGCAGGCAATGTCCCCAGGGGAGCAGCTCTGTGTGGTTGCTGAAGGAGGGACAGCTTTTTGCGTGGTACTTACATGAGGAAAGGTTGTTTGTTGCCAGAGGTTCACAGCAGGACGGGCAGAAGTGACATGGCCAGGGCAGTGGGGCAATACCTGGGAGCATTTTTGGCCTCCTGCATCCCATGAGATCCAGCCACAGAGGCACCAGACACCCCCAGTGGGAATGGGGGTGGATTTTGGGCACCAGGACCTCATCAGTGTGGCAGTGGGTGACAGCGTGGGGTGCAGCTCCAGCCTGGGTGGGGGTGTTGGTGGGGCCAGCACTGTGCACCTTGCCAGAGGGGGCTGCAGGCAGGAGTGTGCTACTGGCAACGCAGGAGAAGGAGATTTCCAGCTCAAGGATGACACCAAGGTCATGGGCAGCCACATCTCTGTCCCTGCCATCACTCAGCCCATCGATGGGGTGTCCAGCCCCATTTCTCCCTGCAGAGGAGCAGGCAGCAGGACAGGGTGTGGGCACAGGCTGGGCTGCGGTTCCTGCACTGGGGAGCTGAGAGCCCAGAAACCTTTCTGCTTATAAAAGTTTAATTTCCTAAAGAGCTGAGAGGAAGCCACAAGCTCTCTGTGCCCGGTGAAGCCGAGGGGGGTGGTCAGGATGCACCTCAGGCTTGTCCCCGCCATGGTGTGGGGGTGGGAATGAGGGGCGCTTGGGCAAGTGAGACCTGGAGCCAGGATGTGCAGGAGCTGCTGTCGCTTGGTGACCTGCACCAATGGAGCCCAGCAGGGCCAGAGCCGTGGCCACACTTGGCTAAATATTATTCCCACCTTTTGCCTAAAGTGCTGCACTCAGTGCCCCATGTTCCCATCTGGGTGCCCGAGGCTGCAGGTGACACTCCAGGTGGCCTCAAAGTGCTGCCCTAAAAACACCAGCCAGCCTGCTGGGGAGCCGTAAAAATATGTGTGTTCCGGTGTGATTTCACACCCACCTTTCCCCGAGGCACCTGGTGGTGCCAGAGCTGCAGGAAGCAGGTCCCCATGGTTTGCAGGATGAGGCTGTGGGTGGCATATTGTTGTCCCAGGGCTGGGCAGGGACCCCTGGGTGACGTTGCTCCCCATTCTCCCCATTCTTCCCCCTCCCCCCTCGTGGGAGGTGCTCCAGCCCCCGCCCCCCCCCCCAAACAGCTGAAAACTCGGGTTTTGTTTGCAAAGTGCAAACATAGGGCTGAGCCGCATTTGGCATAAACTCTGGTTATTAACAGAAGATTATGTCTTTAAAAGCTCTTTGGAGCAGCAGGCAGCAGCAAGCAAGGCTCTGGCACCCGAGCAACAGTGGCTGTGGTTTGGGTTCCCAGCGGGGTGGGATGGGTGAGGTGCTGCCCTGACCCAGCACCCCCCAAAGGAGGCTACTGTCTGATTCAAGAGCCGGGTCAGCAGAGCTGGGGGCAAGTAGGACACTAGTGAGGGTCAACGAGGAGAAGCTGGGGGAATCTGTGTGCCAGCGTGGGCAGGGGGTGCATGCAGAGCCCTGGGAACACCACTAGGATGCTGGAACATCCTTATCCTTTCCAGTGAGTGTGCTCTGTCCCCAGTATTTTGGGTGACTCTGCCTAGAGTCCAAGGGGGGACAAGCCAGCTGGGCCCCAGGTCCCTCCAGCCAGCGCTGTCCCGGCTCGGGATGCCAGCGCCGCGTCCCATCTCCCAAACTGAGGAAGTGCCAATCCCCCGTACCATCCCTGTGGAACAGCATCGCCATGGAAACCCGCAGATCGGAGTAGGGGGGCGGGGGGAAACACACTTTTAGGAGTATTATTTTTTACTGATGACAAATGACAGAGGCTCAGCACTGACGGAGGAGCCGCCTGCGCCCAGCGCCGGGCAGCGCCAGCCTCCTGCAGCCCCTGCTCCTCCTGCAGCCCCTGCTCCTCCTGCAGCCCCTGCTCCTTCTCCTGCAGCCCCTGCTCCTCCTGCCCGGATTGCCCAGGGCAGGGTACATGCCACGTACCTGCCTGCGGGTTCAAGTGCAGGCAGCAGCGAGTGGCAGATGCAGGACAGGGAGATGCAGGGGGCAATCTTCTTTGCGCAGATTAGGATTGGGGGGTTATTAAGCAGAAAATGTTCCATTTGCTGCAGAAAGCTGCTTTTCCTCTTTAGCAGCACATGTGCCCGCCGGCTGCTTGCTTCCCGGCGGCGCTGGCAGGGCGGCTGGAGCCAGCCTGGCTTTGGAGAGTGGCTTTTTGTGCTGCTCCTGCCTGGGCCCGTCGTGCCGCGACCACCCCGGTGACCCCCAGCGCCGAAAGCCTCTTGCACTCGGGGCCGTGTCTCTCCTTGGTTCCCTGCTGGCAGGACAGGATGGCAGCGGGTTTTTGGCCCCGGAGAGATCCACCGCATCCCGATGGTGCCACGGGGAGAGCAGGGCGCTGGAGCTGGAGGGCACCCGAGGTGCTCCACGTGCACCCCAAGTCCCAGCATCACCAAGGCACGGGGAGGGAGCAGCGGCAGGAACTGGGCTGCGCTGGCAGGGCTCCTCACCCAGCCAGCCCTGCAAGGGGAGGTGCCAGCAGCTCCGCCAGCCCCGTGTGCCGCACTTGGGAACCGCTTCTTTTTTTTTCTTCTTTTTTTTTTTTTTCCCAGCTGTGTTTGCACACAAACTGAGGGAAACCCCGGTTCCTTGGCCACGGGACCCCCACGCTACCATCTGGGAGGTGCAAAACCCCTCCCAGATCCTCCCAGATCCCCCTCTATCCGCATGCATAGAGGATCTCCCGGTGCTTTTTTGGCCCCTGTGATGAGCCCGCGGTGGCCCGGGTGGGCTCTCAGCCACAAAACATGTGCCTGGCTGGGCATCAGTGAAGATCAGGTCATGGGGATGTGCTTGCACGGGTCACAGCCCCTCTGTTCCCCTGGTGTGAAGGCAGCAAAGGCTGCCGGCTGCACCCGCTGCCTGCTCCTGCCCTCCCGGGTCGCTCTCCTGCTCATTCAGCAGGATACAGGGTGCTGGACACGCCACCCCCCGGGCAGCACCCTTGTCCCGGGAGAGGGGCCAAGATGAACCCCCCTCAGCAGGGATGTGCCGGGTGTTTGTGCTAACAAGCCTGGTGTATTATAATTTCAATGGAATTAAAAAAAAAGTCCTCAGACAAACGGCTCCGCAGTGCCTCTGCCAGGCCCTAAGATCTGCTGCTATCTATTTTTTAATAATTGAGGGTAATAAATATGTATTTCTTTCTCCTTTCTCTCCGTACTCCGCAGCTTGTCAGCTCCCCGCGTCTCTCCTCTGATCAGACCCCATCTTTGCAGAGCAGAAAGAAAAAAAAAGAAAAAAAAAAGAAAAAAAAGGAAAAAAAGGGGGGGATAAACATAAAAAGGGGGAAAAAAGAGAGAGAAAAAAAAAAGAAAAGAGAGGGGAAAAAAAAAAAAAAAGACCCTTTAAGCAAAAAGGATTAAAGCCTTTTGAAAGTAGGTCTGCCAGAGCTGCTCGCCCTGCTCCCTGCCAGCTGCATCCAGGGCTGTGCTGGGGTGAGAGGAGCATCCCGAGGGGGGTGAACTGGTCCCCAAGGGGTGTCTGTGGGTGCAGAGCCTGGCAGGGCAGCGGCAAAGCCCCCGGGAGCCGGGCAGAGCTGCCGGTCAACTTGGCAAACCGCTGTGCCAGAGCTGCTCCAGAAGCAAAATACTCCCCTGTGCTTTATTCCCTCTGGTTTTCGGATGGGGACGTTTGCCTGAATATGAGGAGGGGGTTTGATGGCAGGGCGGAGCGGGGGAGCAGGCTGCGGGACCCTCCCCTCGGGCTGCGGGATGCTGGGGAGGAGGAGGCGCTGGTGTGAAGGAGGCAGCTATTTATAGCTTCCCTCGGCTTTTGTTCCTTTTCCAGTAGAGCTCCTCTCGAAATAGAAACAGCACCGGCTGCCTGGCCGCTGCCGGGGCCCAGCCTGGCTGTGGGGTCACCTCCTCGCCCGGGGTGGGGGGACATGGCCTGCCACGAGATGCCATCGTGTTGGGCATCCCCTCGTCCTGCACCCCTTGAGATGGGGCTGGTGTGGGATCCCTGAGCCATCCAGACGAGGCCACCCCACTGCAGCTCCCCGTGTACTGGTGATGCCCATCCCGGTGCTGGCAGGGGATAAATGGGTCCAGGGGGAGCAGCTCTGCAGGGAGTGGGACAGTGCCAGGTGCCCCCAGGGACAGCGGGTGCAGCGTCTGGGAACAACCTGGCAGGGTCCATCCCTGCTTTGCAGCTCAGCTGTTGCCTCTGCTCTTCCCTCCCAGCATCTGACCATCACCCCCCCACCCCCCCACCCCCCAATCTCTGATCAATATTACTGAGGGAAAAAAACAAAACAAAACAAAGTAAATATTTAATACGATCCAGGGAGCCACGGCGAGTGCTCCCCCCGTCTGTCTCCTGCGCCAGCCGCTCGCAGCAGCTCCCGGGCCCTAATGAGCCTGAGTGCAGCAAGGATCGATGGTGAAGGCAACCTCTGCAGAGGGGTCAGGGCCCTCACATCCCCCCCCCCGACACCCACAATGCAGCAGAGCTGGGGCTCAGCCCCCCATATCCCCCTGAGCCACCAGCCCTGGCCCCCCTCCTCCTCCTCCTGCCCTGCTTCTCCTCTCCTGCATCCTTTGTCCTTTTGGGAGGGACAAGAGCTCTGCTGCTTCCTCCCTTGTCCTGCTGACATGAGCTGTGTCAGGCATCAGCGTGGGGCTGGGGGTCTCTGCAGGGGTGTGGGTTGTGGCACGTGAAGGGCTGGATCCAGTGCAGAAAGCCAGTGTCTGTCCTGGTACTCAGGGAGCAGCTCCCCTGTGGATGGGGACTTAGAGCCCACGGGGGTCCCAGACATCCCCGGACCTGGCGCCAGCTTCATAATTGGCACCAAGATGCTGTCCCCACTCGTGGTGTGACCAGACCTGCTTCTTCCTCCTCCTCCTACTCAGCAGCCTCTTGTCCTCTCACCTCCATCCCCACTGGGGACCTGTGCCCTCTGGTGTCCCCAAAGACCCCAGGCACTGATGCCATTCGGAAGACAGCAGTGCTGGGCGACAGCAGACTCACCCGGTGATGCCAGTGTGGGACCCACCTCATCTTGCTCCACGTGTTTTCCCAGTTTGGATGGTCCTTGTTGCTCTGACACAGCACTGACAGATGGGTACTTGTTAATGGGAGCTGCCAAATTGCCCATCACCCTCACACAGCCCATCTATGCTGAATGAAGTCCCCTTGTGCCCCCCAGCCTGTGCCGTGCCCCAGCCAGGCGTCCCATTGGATGGATCTGTGTGTTCCCACATGGCCTCATCCTGCCCCGGGCAGTGGCTGGTTTCCCAGCAGGATGGAGACGTTGCACACAGGAGGGAAAACTCAAGAAGACCACCTGGCTGAGCTCCTCTGCCACCATTAGAGCTTTGCAAATTGTTTTTCCATGGAAAAGTCAATTGTCCTTGGTGATACCAGGGATAAACCGGCAGCTGAGCTCTGGCCTTGGAATGGGACAAGAGGAACACCCACCCTGCCTGACACCCTTTGCCCAGTCCCACCAGACCTCCCACACCATGAGGAGCCCCAGTGGGTGTGGAGCCTGCAGGGATGGAGCTCCCCAAAGCCCCAGCCGAGCCCTACTTGTGGATGGCATCTGGATTTACAGCTGGAAAACAACCTGGTGCACCCCCAGCATGGAGCAGGGATGGTCCTTCCGTGGCAGCTTGGGGACCATCTAATGTCTCCAAGGTGATATTGAACATCTTCCCGCAGCTCCTGGTGTCTCCAGGCAGGTTTGGGGACACAGAGGTGCCAGGGCAGGATTCCCTTTGGGAAGCAGAGTGGCAGCGGTGGCAGCCGGGACAGCGGCGCGGGTCCCGCCTCACCGACGCATCCTGGTGGCAAAGTGCCGAGGAAGTTTTGCAGCAGCATTAGAAAATGTTGACATGTTTTTTGAAACAATTTCAGATCTGATATCTGCGCCAGATTGAGTTTGTAACCAGCTTTATTGTTTAAGCCTGCTGGGATTTCATCAAAGGCGTCTGCTGTTTACCCAGAACCATTTCGTTGGAGAAAACAGCAAACAGACCTGCATTTCTATCTGATTTCACTTTTTTCCTTTTCCTCCTGAATTTAAGTGCTTGTGAAAAGCATGGCAGATAAGGCAGAGCACTGTGGATAAATCCTGAGGACCAGCTCAGCAGAGGCTCCAGCAGCTGCTCCAAGTTTATTAATAGAGGGAAGGCAGTTGTGGGCCCAGCTGCCAGGCTGCCCTCACTGCTTTTGGGATCTCCATGCCCAGCAGGTTGAGCTGGGACCCTGGCTGATGGGGACCCTGGCTCCTTGGATGCTGAAAGGAGAGGATCCAGGTGGTGCTTTTATACAGCTTTCAGTGCAACTTCGGATTTGAGCCACGAAGGAGCCGATGTCTGAACCTCCCCAGGGAGGGGAGCGGTCCCTGGAAGCAACGTGTTCTGTGGCACAGTGACAAGTCTGCAGCCCCGGGAAGCAGAGGAAGATGGAGAAACCAAACTAGAAAGGAGCCTGGTGTAAATCCCATCAATCCTCCTTGCACCTCGGTCCCCAGGGGCTGCGGCAGCTGCCTGCCTGGCTCTGCCTTCTGCCTGTCACTGACCTTGGAAAGACACCAGAGAGGAGAGCTGGGGGCTGGAGATGGAGCCTGGGAGCATTTTCCACGGGGCTGACCCGAGGGGCTGCAGCCCCCAGAGCTGGCTGCTCTGCCCCAGGCATCCTTCCTAACACCACTTCACGGATGCTCCTCATGGTTACCCATCACCAGCACTGTTTTCTCCAGGGTTCAGCATCTTCCTCTCATGGGAATGGCCTATGTGGCCATCCCCACCTTCTCCAGCCTTTGGGACAGGGACATGATGGGCTGGTGGTGACCTTCAATGGGGTCAGTGACGCCTTTCCTGGAGGTCCTTTGGCATCTCCTGGCGGCTGGTGCTCCCTGTGTGGGTGGTGCTTGTGGCACCTTGTTGGTGCTCTGAGGGCTTGTCTGTTCCATCGATCACACCTGCAGGGTGACAATGTAATTTTTATCTCCGGTTGTTTATTTCTCAGACAGAACTACTTGTAAATTCCAAGAATATATATCCCTGTGCGTGACAGATCCAGCACACGGCGATTAATCTGCCCTCTTAAGACCTGAATGCAAAAGTGTCCCGATGTCACTCCTGGATGAGGTGTTGAGCCCTGGGGCAGCACTTGGGGGATGTGTGGGGACCTGGTGGCAAAGCGTGCCCTGATCCAGGAGATGCTCCCCTCCTCCTTATGGCTCTATCAGCTCCAGGGGTCCCTGGCCAGTGCTCACAGCCACCCCAGCTCTCAGGGCTCAGGCTCCAGCTCTTTTCGGGAGGTTTATGCAAATAGGGTGCGCTTTTTTTTTTTTTTTAACTTACTCTTTTTTTTCCCCCCTCTTTTAATTCCTTGCTGCTGCTGCTCCGCCGTGCCCCAGATAGCAGAAGTGCTGAGGACAGGCTTCTGCGTCAGGTCCTGCGGCATCCGTGTCCCGGCTGGCCACGGGGAGCAGGGATGCAGTGAGGGGACATCCCAGGGGAAAAGGGACAGAGACGAGGATAGAGGTGACAGTCTTTTAATGGCTGGTACCTCCACACCGTGCTGGCCAGGGTGGGCGTCAGTGCCTGGCGGGCAAGGGATGGTCCCCAGCCTGAGCACAGAGGTGTCCCCAGCAAGGGGACAGGGATTGAGGTGTCACTCTGGGCTCTGCAGCAGCCAACAGCCCCATCCCCAACACCCCTCGTGCCATAAAGCCTCTTTATTTACATCCTCCTACTCGGGAGCATCTGGGAAGCGAAGCGCATCATTTCCAGCGAGAGCAAAATGCTGCATATTTCAGTGTCTTTTGAATTTTTTAGGTTTCCCTGAACTGTGCTAATGGGCTGGCGGTGGCGGGGATGGGGGTGGGGGGAGGCCCAGCCCAGCTCCCGGCCTGCCTTGCTGCTCCTGCCCGGCCATGACTGCATTGCTGCTCTTAAAATATTCAGTGCTGTTGGCCACAATTTCACAGCGGGTCAAAGCGCGCCGAGCCAGCAAGAAGGAGGGAAAGTGTGACAAGGAGATTAACCCCGACCCAGCAGGTCCCTGCACGCTCGGCAGGCTGAGCACGATGTGCTGCAGCCTCCTGCTCCAGGGGGACGGGCAGTAAGGCCTGGGGGGAAAGGGGGCATGACACCCAAAAATGTCTCCGTTCACCCCATCTTGCTGCATCTGAGGTGTCACCTCTAAAATGTTGTGAAGGGACAGTGGGAGTATCCTGGGTCCCATTGGGAGGGGAGGGGTCCAGCATCTCCCCCAGGAAGGGATGTTCACCATCTTGTTCCAAGCTGCTGCAAAGCTGGAGCCACACCAGGCACCTGGCATTGTCCTGGCTGTGGAGCCAGGTCAAGGGCTGGGGATACCCCCAGGTCCTGGGAATGTTGTCAAGATTCCTCAGCTCATCTGATTCTTCCCCTCTACTCCACTCTTTTAAGACCTCCCTGCAGTGCTGGGTCCAGTTCTGGAGCACCCAACACAAGAAGAACATTGAGTTGTTGTAGAGAGTCCAGAGGAGGCCACAGAGAGGGTCAGAGGGCTGGAGCAGCTCTGCTCTGGAGACAGGCTGGGAGAGTTGGGGTTGTTCAGCCTGGAGAAGAGAAGGCTCCAGGGAGACCTTAGAGCAACTTCCAGTGCCTGAAGGGGCTCCAGGAAAGCTGGGGAGGGGCTTGGGACAAGGGCAGGGAGGGATGAGATGAGAGGGAACTGTTTCAAATTGAAAGAGGGGAGATTGAGATGAGGTATTAGGAAGAAATTCTTCCCTGTGAGGGTGGTGAGACCCTGGCCCAGGTTGCCCAGGGAAGCTGTGGCTGCCCTATCCCTGGAAGCGCTGAAGGTCAGGTTGGATGGGGCTTGGAGCAACCTGGTCTGGTGGGAGATGTCCCTGCCCATGCCCTGTGCTCTATGGCCAGCTTGGCTGGGGCTTGTTCATGCATCTCCTGCACTTCCTTTGGCTTCTCAGTCTCATGCTGTAACTTTGGAGCTCACTGACAGTGACACAGATGATCTGCAAAGCCCTTTTCTATTCCTGCAAGTGTGGTGTCATTTGCAGGAGGTGAATTGTGCTATGGCTGAGCTTATTGGGGTGTCCTCAAGGGTCAGGGTCACCCTCCCAGCATCTGGATACAGGAGGCAGCTGCTGGGCTGGGGGCTCTGACCCTCATCCATCCCAGGTGGCCACCTACAGCCTGAAGGCAACAAGTCCCATGGTGACAGAGCCCTGCTCAGCCCAGAAATCTCACTCTCCCGGTGTGCACAGGCATGTTGGCCATGGTTAGGGTCTGGATCAAGGTGGGCATTGCTGATCCACCTTGATCCAGCCCCCACATCCCACTCCAGCAGCAAGCTGGGCTCTTCTCCCTAATTCTGCTTGATCCCTGCTAATGTACCAGCAGATGTTCTCATTATCCATTTAAACATATAATCCTCCCCCGAATCCCACTAAGCTCCTGGCCTCCCCAATACCTCGTGGCAGTGAGTTCCACAGGTTAATTATGCATTTTTAATTAATCATTGAGCAGAGAGTGACCCATGAATAAGGGATGCAAAGCTCCAGCAACAGGAATAGTTGACAAACTGTTCCCAAACACAGCCATGCCGGCGTTGTGCTCTCCTTGAGTAACAAACCCGGCTCTAAAAGTTCCCAGTTTGTGGATTTTATGTGGTGGGAGGATGGGATGGAGCTGTGCCTGCATGGGCAGGACCCCCCTGTGCCCCAGGAACAGTGATGTCCCCCACCAAAGAGGGAGGAACCACATTCCCACTAGAGCTGTCTGGGTCCCTCCTGGGAAGGATGGAGAGAGTGCAGGGAGAGGGAGGAGGAGGAACGAGGCAGAGAGGGAGGAAAAAAAAAAAATCACGTTGTTTTTAAAAGGCATTTTTGAGTGCCTGCTGAATGGGGCTTGGGAAAATTGCCTTAAAGGCCTGTTCTCTGCAGGGAAGGAGTTTTTCATGGAGCACAAGTATTTTGAAACTTAATTGCACATTTGCACGGGCTAGTGTTTTTATTTCTCTCAGGTCTCTGAGGTGGTCTTTGAAGATTGCTGTCTCTCTGTAATGGTTTTCTTTATCTCAAATAAATTCTGCACACCTGCGAGGTGGAGCTGCTTGAGAGAAATGATGTCAAAATTGGCTCTCGATTTAATAAATCTGCAAATGGAGCTGTAGATGTAGAGCAGTGAGGTGGCTGGTGGGGATGGCTGTGCCCACCCCCTGCTCCCCACCTCTCCGCTTCCTTTCCCTCCCCATCAGCTCAGTTTCACGGGCTGGGCTGAGCACAGGGCTGAGCGATGTGGGTCCAGATGCCACATCTTCCTTGGCAGCTGCTGCTGGGCACGTCTGAGGGGGCTCTGGCTGAATGCCCTGTGCTGCAGACCCCTCTAACACCTGCCTGGCTGCTGGCTATCCCACAAATCTGCTTGTGCTTCCAAAACTGGTGGCCAAATCTGCTGACAAGTGAGTGTTTAGAGCCCCACGGTCCTGCTGGGCTGTGCTGGCCAGAGGGGAAGCCACAAACCGAGTGCCAACTGTCCCAAGGACCCACCAATGCCCGTTATCTTTCCTGGCCTCAGGTCTGGAGCTGTGGTTTGCTCCACCAGCTCCTGCTGCAGTCGTGTTTCCTGCTCCAGTAAACGCACATCATGGTCCCCCAGCTCATCGGGGGATGTTGGAGTGAGTCCAGAAGAGGCCATGGAGAGGGTGTCCCTGCCCATGCAGGAGGGCTGGAACTAGATGGTTTTTAAGGTCTCTTCCAATCCAAACCAGTCTCTGACTCTCTGGGTGTTTGGTTAGCCAGCTCTCCATTTTTGGAGGCAGGGTGAAGCCCTGGAGAAACGCTGCCAGCAGAGTTCCACAGCTCTGGCTGTGCCGCTGCAGGAGGCAGAAACAACTCCCCAGGACTCAGGGCGGCTGTGCCAGGCTGTCGGGGGGAGCAGGCGGCCCCTGGAGGACACAGACAGGTTAATGGCAGCGGCGGATGCTGCACAATTGGATTTTGCCTCCCCGTTTCTTCACGAATCGGCATCTTGCCTTTGCTCAGAAATCCCCTGCTCCCCTCCCCGGGAGCCTCCGTGGCAGCAGGGTGACCTGGCACCCGTGGAAAGCACCCAAAAGGCCACTCAAAACGCTCCTTGCCAGGCTGCCCAGCCCCGAGGTTGCCCACGGAGGCTGCGCCGCCTCCTGCACAAGCCGCGGCTGCCGCTGTCTCGGCTTCAGGCGAACAAGGCGCCCGGTGATTTTATTGCATTGCAGGATTTTGTTCCACTCTGTTATTCGGCAGGATTGAATTTGCTGCCGTGGAGGCAGGAGCTGGACCAGCCACAGCTCCTGTGCCGCCCTCGTCTCTCCGGTGGGACCGTGACCTTGTCTCAGGATCTCACTTATCCCTCAGCTGGGTAATTCGGTGCCGGTGCAGGAGGCGGGCGCTCCACTTCCTCCTGCTGAGCATCCCGGCCTGATCCAGTTCCCTTCCCTGAGCCGAATCCTTGCTCTGCTCCACTTTTAATCATTGACCTTGTAAATGCTTTCAGGGAAAGCATCCTTCTTCCCAGCTTCCTTCTTTCTCCTTCTCTCCCTATTGTGTCCCTCCATCCTCATCTCCCTGGGCAGCTGTCAAGGTTGGGATGCTGTGCGCATCACCATGGCACCCCAGCCCCGGGGGTCAGAAACCCGTGTCCCCACCATGCAAACCCTCCCCAAGGTTTAGGCACAGCTGATGGTTCCCGGTGTCAGTTGGATAACAGCACTTCATCTTTCTCCTTCCCTGCTTCTTGGACTTACATAAAAACCACCTTGGGCTCTCCTGAATCGGAGGTTTCTTGGCCCATTTTCTCTTAGTGCTGGAGCTGTGTGGCAGCGGGGCCGGGACCATCCCACCTTTCCATGTGAGCGGTCTTTCAGTGGTGCAAACCTGTGCGGTGGCACCGATGCCCCTCTCCCCTCTGCTGCCACCACATCTCTGGGACCGCGGCTTCATCTCGCTCCGAGCCCCTGCTGGGGACACGGAGCCGGTCCTGGTGTGTCGGGAAGCACAGCTGGGAGCTCCGGGAGCAGCTCGAGGGCAGAGCCGTCCGGGAATGCTGCCGAAGCCTCGTTCTCTTCCTCCCTGCCGACAGCTCTTCCCCCCCCGCCGCCTGCGCCATCGCCTCTGCCTGGTGATCAAATTAGGGGGGACTGGAACCTGCCCCTCCCGGCCCCGCCGCGCCGGGCTCAGATGCCGAACTCGAGATTCCTAATTGAATAATTCTGAGCAGACAGCGCTGGGGGGGCCGCCGGGACCGCTCGCCTCCTCCCCCCCAGCCAGGCGCTGATGGATGCTCCCAGGCGGCAGCTGGGATCTTGCCCAGGATTGTTGGTCTGCCGGGACGCGTCGCTTTTCCTAAAATGGGAAGCTTGTGGGGTGAGGAGGGAGCGGGACTCAAGGGGCTGTGGTGGGTACAGGGCTCCCCTGGTCCTTCGTTAGCGGGAGGGAACAGCGATGGGGAGAGGAGGGACCCCGTGTCCTTCCGGCTGCAGCCGCCTTCGGGCTTCCTGGGCATGATGAGTTAGAAGCTGCAACTAGTAAAGTGCTGAAGGTGGGGTGAGAAATGGAACTCGAAAGGTTATTCCAATACTGGGCTGCAGGTTATTCCAGTGAGCAGCGTGCTCTCCAGCTGTGCTCGCTGGGGGATGAGGGAGAAGATCCAGGGAAGGGTGAGAGATGCTGGTTGGGATGAGAGATGTTGCTCGAGGATGCTCAGGTGCCAGCAACGCCCGTGACTGCTCTGGGCCCTCACTGGGGGCGGCACCACCGAACTGTTGTGAGGCTCCAGCAGGTCTCCGTGGGGAGCCGTGATCTCCCTGATGCCCCCGGTAGCTCGGCAGACACGGCGGCAGGGCAGGATCTGCCGGCACTGGGGGGGGCTGAGAGGTCCTGGTGAGCTCGGGGGGGAGGGTGAGTGACAGAGACGGGTGGTAGAGCCTCCCCAGAATGAAGGAGCCATGCCCCACAGCCTGAGTTGGGGCAGCAAATGGCAATTAGTTGTCTAAGGAGAGATTTGGCTGATGAGGAGGGCACGGAGCCCTTGGGAATGCTGTCGGGGTGGCGGGCAGAGCGTGGGGGTTGGTGGTGGCCAGGAGAGGTGCTGCCCCAGCAGGGACATGGGACTCAGGGCTCTGTGTGAAGCCACACCTAAAAACCACGTCTGAATTGCACAGCATGGCTCTAACATGGGAACACGGTGCTCCCACCACCAGGACACCCCATCCCGTGGTGGGGGAGGGCTGGGGAGACACGGCACCGCCCCACTCCCACCCTCTCCCCCAGCCTGGTTTCCAAGCAGGAATGTTTAAATGCCTTTTATGTTGTGACTCAAATGATGAAAGGCCTGAAAATGGGACTAACAAAGACGAGTTGTACCTCAGAATAAAAAAAAACCACTAAAGCAGCAGATGCTGTCATAGGAATAAATTGTATCAACAGCCATCAGAT
Organism: Apus apus; assembly: GCF_020740795.1. Taxonomy (NCBI): domain Eukaryota; kingdom Metazoa; phylum Chordata; class Aves; order Apodiformes; family Apodidae; genus Apus; species Apus apus. The sequence goes on along the minus strand of NC_067299.1, from coordinate 1,942,430 downwards.
GGGAAGGGAAAAGTCAGAAGGGAGTTGCTCCCTCTTTCCCGTTTCCAGTGGAAATGGCTGGGTCTGTGAATTTAGTCAGAATCAGGTAGGATGAAAGGCTTTGTCTGACAAGGCATTTCAAAGCATCTGGGAGCCTCCGGAGAAGATGTGGCCACTTGGACAGGGAAACAGAGACCCTCAGTTTTAATGAGCATTTCAGTTACCTTCCTTCATCCTTCTGCCAAGATCTTTCTTCCCCCCCTAAAAACCCACCCAGTTTCTGCAGTTTGTGATTTGTTTTAACTTTGCAAAACGGGCATTTAAGCAACACGATGTGAGGGGACTGAGGGTAAAACATCCCTGTCACTCACAGAATCATAGAGTAGAATCACAGACTGGTTTGGGTTGGAAGGGACCTCAAGGATCATCTAGTTCCAACCCCCTGCATGGGCAGGGACACCTCCCACCAGCCCAGGCTGCTCCAAGCCCCATCCAACCTGCCCTTCAACACTGCCAGGGATGGGGCAGCCACAGCTTCCCTGGGCAACCTGTTCCAGTGTCTCACCACCCTCACACTAAAAGAGTTTCTTGCTAATGTCTCATCTCAATCTTTCCTCTTCCAGTTTTAAACCTTGTTCTCTCAATACAAGCCCTTGTCAAATGTCCCTCTTACCATAAATGCCTCCCCCGTGCTGGCAGCCAGAACCTTGGCACCAGGACCCTGGTGCAGCTGCAGCCCCATATTGCTCCATGACATGCTGGGAAGGGCAGCAAGGTTGGGGGGAAAGGCTGTCCCCCCAGACGTTTAAGGGCTAACTGAGAAATGGGTTCTGATGGGCTTGGTGGGAAGCAACGAGGATCAGATGGAGGGTGCTGGCAGCTGCCAGCAGCTTCCACCCCCATTACTGCTTTTCCTGCCCCCCTACTCTGTCTGCAGAAACATTGCCCTTCTTCCCCACCAGTTACAAACCACCCGAATAATCCACCCAGTCTGGGGCCACATCCCCTTCCCCACCCCCTCCTGCCTGCCCTGGTGCAGAGCAGGTACCACTTTCAACATCTCCCAACACTCATAATGATTTACCATCTCTCCATCTCCTCTTCCCACTGTGATGGGATCGCACACGGGCTATAATTAATAGAAATTAGACTGTCGAGACCTCGCAGCCCCCACCCCGTAATTACTTGGCCTTGCTGCAGTCGAGGCTCTGAGATGGGCACCAAGCTCACCAGCCACTGGTGATGGCAACATAGCCCCTTCAGGAGCTATTTTTATTAAGCTTTTAATGCTGGCACTTGTGTGGTGCTGGGGGATGTGCAGCAGCTCCACAAAACCCACTCCAGGGGGATGCACGGGGGGATATTTTGGGATGAAATGCTGGCATTGGAGCTAAACAAAGCAGGGTAACAGGAAAGTGCTGCGTCCCCACCACCTTCATTGCTCACACATTAATTCCCAACTCCCCACCACCCACTTGCACTGATTTCAGGGGCTTGGCAAAGTGTTGATGTTCAATGAGTGGTGACCCAGGGGAGGGGGGTGTCAGCTCCCCAGAATGCCCCTGCATCCCGAGCCACGTGGGATCCAGCTGGGGTGATGGCATCTCCCCACTGGCTCATTAAAGCTCCCAAAGTCTCCGTGAGAGCGCGGGTTGGCAGCTATTCACACTGCTCCCCTTTTAGCACCGTGCTTTTCACCAGCTGGTAAAAAGTTCAGTGCAAAGCACAGGAGAGGGCTCTGAGGGGCAGCTGTGCTCACACCACGGCATTCCAGCACGTTTCACTGGGAATGGGGTTTTGCCGGCGCCTGTGATGCTCACCCAGCTGCCGACCCACAGGGATGTTCACTTGGAGGGCTGGTCACATCCCACACCCACCCCCAGAGCAGACCGAGGGCCTGGGGAAAGGTGCTGCTGCCCATTCTGGGTGCAGGAGAGAGACCCGAGGCTGCAGGCTGAGCTTCAAATGATGCCACTGCTTTTTTTTTTTTTTTTTTGCTTTTTTTTTCCTCTTTTGTTGTTTTTTTTTGGGGGGGGAAGAAAATGTGACAGAGCTGGTGGCTTTGATGCCCGGCCGTCAGGCTCCTTCCCCCCTGCTGCAGGCAGAATGATGTGCCGCTGAAAGGGGAAGAAAGTACATGACAGGCTCCAATTTGCCCTCTTCTCCACCAAACACAAGGACATGCAGCAAATCTGGAATGCAGAAAGGCTGAAAAGGGATGAAAGGAGCCGGCGCGGCGTGGCACGTAATCGGCTTGTGGATCTCGGTGGCACAGGACACTGCTGGGGTCGGGACCTCAGCAGGATTACACGTTTATCGAGCTAATGCTCTCCTTATTAGCCAGGAGAGCATAAAACCACTGCAGAAAGGCCCTTCTCCTCCCTGGTTTGGGCCATCACCCGCTCCCTGTCCCAAAGCTCCACCCAGCTCAGCCCTGGTTCTCGGCAGCCTCTGCTTTCTGCAGCTCCCGCGGCCACGGGCTGGATGGGGGGGCAGCCGAGCGTGCACCCGGGCAGCTGTCACTTTGCTTTTCCGTCTCCCAGTTGCTCCGTTCTGGCTGTGTTTCTGATCCTCAAGAAACTCCCTGGCAGGTCCCAGCCCAGGCGCTGGCAGGGACAGGAGCTGGTGCATCTGCTTTCGCTGCCTGCTCAGCGCCCGGCAGCGATCGGAGCTGGGGTGGGTTTTGTCATCTCATCTGCAGCTGCTCGGCCGTGAAGCACCTCGGAGGGTTTGCTAGCCGGCTGGTTTGAAAAGGACACCGTCCTGATTGCTGCTGTGAATGAGCTACTTTGCATTTCTGTGAATGGGAAGGAAAACTTGTCACCTCAGGACAAAGAGGGAGTGGAAGTATCTGATGATCCCCTGAGACAATCCACTAAGCTCAACTCATCCCTCCTGTTTCTCTCTCCTCGGGGGCAATTGGAATTAGTAGTTTCTTCTCAAGGACCTTAAGATGTTTCTGTCCTTTGCCAATTCCTGTCCCAGCTCTGCTGCAGGCTGTGGCTGTGTCCCACCGGAGCCCCATCCCCTGCCAGGGACCAGCCGGGAATGCTGGTGCCTACTGGGGTGGGTGAAGCCCCCCACCGTGCCTGAAATCCTGCAGTATCCATGCCTGCTGTGCTCGGGGTGTCCCCTGGGCCATGCTGTCCTCTTCTGGAGGAGCAGGAGCATCGTGGTGTCCATCAACACCTCCAGCCATGGTAGAACTCTAGGACCACCTGCCCTAGGTGGTTCTGCTCTGGCAGGGAGGTTGGACTCGAAGATCTCCAGAGGTCCCTTCCAACCCCCTCCATTCTGTGATTCTGTGACTTGACTCATCCATCTGGAAGCCAAACATGCCTTTTCCTTCTGGCATGCTCATGCTCCAGGAAGGTCCCAGTGGCTTTTGAGAGGCTGGTCCATCATGTACAATGTGTTGAGATTCAGGGGCACAATAAATCCTCCAGCAGCAGGGAAAGGAGAGTCAGCAAAAGAAGACGGTCTCTTCTCCCTGGTATCCAGTGAGAGGACACATGGGAATGATTCAAAGCTGCTCCAGGGGAGGTTTAGACTGGGCATTAGGAAGCATTTCTTTACAGGGAGGATGGTCAAACACTGGAACAGGCTTCCTGTAGAGGTGGTCAGTGCCCAAAGCTTGTCAGTGCTTAAGAGACATTCAGACAATGCCCTTAATAAACATGCTCTAACCTTTGGTCAGCCCTGACATGGTCAGGCAGTGGGACTAGATTAACTCTGTACGTCCCTTCCAACTCAGATAGTCTTTATTCTGTTCTATTCTATTCTGGATCTCAAGATCTGAAGATCTGCCTCCAACCCCACACAAGCTGCAGCCCAGCCCCTGATCTAAATAATCTCTCAGACACTGGCTTTGAGGCTGTGCCCCAGGTGCTGGGTGTGTGTCCCGGGGTGCCAGGTGTGCACCCTGAGGTGGCAGGTGTGGTGTGCCCTGTTCCAGCACCCACAGGATGAGCAGGTCCCATCCAGCAGCACCTACAGGACCAGGGCACCACTGCAGCAGGTGGTGTCCTGCAAAATGGGCTGAAACAGGGGAGGTTACACGGTGAAAACACACTCTACATTCCCTTTGCTCCTCCATGTGTGAGTCCTGAAACCAAGATTTAAATGAAGCAAGTTTCTCTAGCTGGGTTTCCAACCCCACAGCCACTTCCACCCTTGGCCTCCCTTCTTTCCCCCCTTTTTCTTTAAGCTCCAGCAGCGGGAGGAGGAGCCGCAGACAGGGAGAGAAGTGCTAATTAAACAGGGAGTTCCACATTAGGCTACAAATCCTCTGGCCCAGCACAAACCCTGCCAATTTCTGTATTTGTTTATTATTTTTTCAGTACAACTGTAATTTCCAGTGGTGCCTCCAGCACCAGGAGAGAGTTCAGGGGCTGCTCTCGGAGAGGATTAGCGTGCTGGAAGCATTATTACTTTCCTTTGCTGTGAATTCAGGAGTGATTCCCTGATGGCTGCACTCTCTATATAGAAGGGAATCGGTGCTAATTTGTTTTTGAGGATCACACATCCACCAACACGTGAAAGACAATCCTGCCTCTCGATGTATATTTTGAGTCCGTGTTACAGCAAACAACGGCAAATAAGCACAGGAAGCCAGACCTCCCTCGCCTGGAAAGCCAGAGCTGGAAAAGAGCGGACTTCCCTTTTTGTTGCTGCTGGTGGGACTTGGTGCTGCCTTTTTCCAGGAGCATTTTGGGTTTGGGTTGTGCTGTCCATGACCATGAGCAGCAGGGGCTTGGGGATCCCTCACCTGAAAGCCTCAGGAACATCGTGTTGGACAGGATGGAAAAGACACTGAGCACAAAAAGCTCCTTTTCCCCTCTCTTGTGGTTTTTTTCCTTTCAAATCATCCTCAAGTTTAAATGGAAGGGAGGAATAAATTAACTAATTGAATCTGTAGTGATGGAGGGGCTGGGCACCCGCAGGAGAGCAGCTGCCCCACCACCCAGCAGTCCCCTCTCTTCCTTGGAGTGATTCAGAGGGACACGGTCTGTGTGGAGATCTCGGAGCCGGCTGAAATGGAAGACAAAGCTACTGTTTCAAACAGAGTTATTGATTTTTACATTATTACACGATGAAATTTATGGTCTGGTTTCAAACTGCAATAGGAGTTAATGAGCACCATCCAGAAACTTCCAGGTGACCTTGGCCTTGACTTTGGGGGAAGAAGGTGAATAGCTCAGAAAATGTAAAATGAACCTTGGACATCCTAAAGGATTTGATTTTGGGGTGCTGCTGGCCCAAGATCTCTGCTCTGAGCCTTAGCTCACAGCAAACTCCTGACAGCAGTGATGGAGATGGGGTGGAACTAGACAAAAGCCACTTCTGGTATTAAGCAACATTCTGCTGCTCTTAAACCCCCAGCCAGAAGCACCATGATGTCCTCAGAGCTCCTGAGCATGGTTCTCCATCCTCAACCACCTGCCTGGTGCAGCCTGGCTGACTAAGAGTTTGTTCTGGCCAGTCACTGCTGGAGAAATGCAAACCAGGGAGCTCCAGGATGGCTGAGAAGCACCTGGGAGAGGAGGGAACAGGGTCTGCAGCAAGAGAAACCCCGTGAGAGGGGAGAGCAGTGGCCAGTGCCCCAAACCCAGGCAGCTTCCTGCAAAGGGCATGGCCCATCCCTGGTGCCAGCCACCTCTCCTGTCTCAGTCCTGTGAGGAGGATTTGCTTTTTAATGTTGCAGCTGCCACAGTGGTGTCCGGGTGACCATGAGAGGGTTGATACCAGTTACTACACAAGATGCTGGTGTCACAGAAGGGTTTGTGGGGGCTACAGAACTCCCTGGTCTGAAGCCTCTTCCTGGCTTTCCTTTAAATGGTATCTCCCGACACATCTCTTGGCATCAGCCTCTTCCCAAAGCTTTCCTTAGTAATATTCCTTCCAAATTTCCTTATATGCTTCTTCCTCTGGGAACAGTCTTTCTACTTGCCAGCAAAGAAATGTAATTTCCAGTTGCTGGAGAAGGATTTTTTCTTTTAGTATCTTCTCCCTGGAGCATCCCTGACACTGCACCCTGAGCTAGAGTCGTGTGAAGCCAGTAGCCTCCAAGCTCATCTTCTTGCCTCGGAGGTCATAATTGCCATTAAATCACAGCTTGCCTAACCAAATTATGCAAAACTGAAATTATCTCCAATGATTTTTATGTTGCTGAAATGTTCCAGAACTGCCGGGGTGATGACTGGGGGATTGGGAGCAGCTGTCACTCCATCAGAAACCGTAACTCCAAACAGCTGGGATCTGTCAGTTATTTATGACACTGTTCACAGGGAGCAAAAAAAAATAATAAAAAATGATGAAGGAGGGATGGGTGGTTGCCACTCTGGCTGAGAGGCAGGTCGTGCAGAAAGCAGAGCCCTGTGCTGTGTCCCAGGGCTGGGAGGTGCCACTGATGCTGCAGGGACAAACCCCTGCAGGATGCTCCTGCTGCCGGGTGCTGCGGGACCATGGGGCAGCACCTGAAGGGCTCTGTGGAGAGGCTGGAAGCAAGAGCTGCTGCCTGGGGGATTTACTCAGTGTGGCAGTCAGGATGGGCTTGTTTATCGTATCCTCTGTGTTGCAAAAAAGGATAAAAAAGAGGGGGGAAAAAACCCCCAACCCTGCAGCTACCAAGCACGGGTCTGACACTGCTTTGTCGAACTGTCCCAGATCTGAAGTTTCACTCTTGGCTCGTGCCCAGTTTCTGTCTCTGTTCTGGCCTTGCCTGTCATTGTCCTTCTTGGCAGATTAAATTGTGAATGTTTGAAGCTTCTTTTTTCTCCCTAAACAACAGTTTCTCTCCATGGCAGAGCAAACGTCCCAATCTGAATTAGTTCCCAAGCTTCAGAGTGTATTTTCCCTTGGGGGTCGTAGTCGTGTCTTTGTGCCCCAGTTCACTGGGGGTGAATTTGGAAAACATCCTTTGATAGATCCAGGGTGTGAATGGGGCAGGAAAAGCTCTCTCTGGAGCTGGTTGACAGCAACATGGTGGTGTTACATCAGGTGTGAATTTGGCTTCAGAACAGGGTGAGTGATGAGTAAGCTTCTGCTTTTTTGATAATCCCAGCTGCGAGCAGGAGCCAGATGCTTTGTCCCCACTTGTAGCTTGCTCTGGTTAAGTATTAGTATTTATATGATGTTGTAACTATACATAGTGTTTTATGGCAGTAAAGATACATAAATCAGCAAGCAGAAGACAAGGACTCTGCTCTAAAGAGCTTATAAATCTAACAGCTTGAGCAGCACCAGTAATGGACACAGTAAGCAGGCAGTCAAGTTGCATGTAGGCATGAGCTAAGATGGGTCCCCCAAAGCAGATGGTGGTTTAGGAGAGATTTGAGAGAGAAGCAACCTGCTCCATCCTGGAGACCAGAGCATTAGACAGGCTGTGACCCATTTAAGCTTGTCCAGGTGCAGAGGTGGAAGCATCCATCTGAGAAAAGCAGCTGGCAAAGAGGGGTGGTGAGGGCAGGGGATGGTGAGGTGCTGGGGGGGACAGGTACCTTTTGGGGGGCTCTGCAGCCACATCCCCCCTGGGCCTGAAGTGTCTCTTCTTGTCCTAAGTGATTTCTTCCCCTTGAGCTTGAGACTCCTAAAGAAAATAAGTGGCATGACATCTTCCTAAACAAACCAAGGCTCTGCCTTGCTCCCAGATACAGCAAAGCTTTAAAAGCCTGAAAATGCAAAAACCTGCCAGGACAGAGCAGTGCCCTGGGGACAGGCTGCCCGCAGAGCAGAGCCCAGGCCAATGTCCCTGCCGTGGTGGCAGAGAAGTGCTCCAACCCTTCAAACCTTTCCCCCTGGATCCAGGGTATCAAACCAGTGCTTTTTTTGTTGTTGTTTGGCTTGTTGTTTTTCATTGTCGTTTTTTTAAATTTCTTCCTGTGCTGGCACCGGCCTGGGAAGAACCTGGTCTGGGCTGGAGAGGGATGTGCTGTGTCTGGCCGAGCGCGCTGGCTCCGGGTGTCTGCGTTCTTCTGGTCGCTTTCAGCTCTGGCACAAATTGAGGCTTCATGCTAAATGCATTACACTGTATAACAATTAATCCCGTGCTACATATAGAAAGTCCTTACTCATCAATAATGCATGTGGGAGGAGTGATTTTCACTCTCAGTAATAAGGCTAAGACAATGGAAACAAGCAGGTAATGGAGAACATTTATAATTATGTTAATCTAATAACGAGTCTAATGCTGTTAAAAGTAAGACTGCAAACTGAATGCATCCAGAGATAAATTATTTCAAGCATTCATTAACTGATGCCTAATTAATGCCCAATTAGAGAGATGCTACATGGGAAATGGTTTGGACAGTCGGATGAATTCATTCCAATCACTGAAACCTCAGTCAAAAGCAGGAGGCGGGAGAAGGACACGGTGAGCAGAAGCCAGGGTGACACAGCGTGTCGGTGGGAGAGAGCCAGGAGATGAACACCCCCTTGCTGGTTCTGTCTGTGTCAGCAGGGCTTTGTTTTTATTCACTTCACCAGCAGGTTTCTGCTGGATCTTTCCGTGCTGCTTTTGAAGCTCTCCCTCCTGGGTGAGCTCGGACACATGCGCTGGTGACCCTCCCATCTGCCTCGCAACCTTTACAACATGAAGTCAAAAGGGCTGTGTCAGGAATAACAAGTTCAACAAGTTCGGCAGGGTCTAACTATCTAACTATGGCCAGACTGGGACCTCTGGGCAGCTCCCACCAGGACTGTCCAGGCTGGGAAGCCCAATGAGACTCAAGCACTCCTGGTTGTCTCATGCTGGTGGGCTTGGCTACACCATGATGCTGGTGTTACCAGCCTCAGGAGCTCCACGGCTCCTCTTTGTTTCTGGGGGTGGGAGGTGTCTCATACCTTGATCTCAACTGTGACCAAGCCCAGGGCATCCCAGAAGCAGCTTGCCACAGCACTGGGCAATCAGCAGGTTGTGCAGACATGGAGAGAAAGCATCCTTGATGAGACCACGTGCCTTGAATACATCCACTGGGGAGTCCATACATTTCATCTTTCCAAGTTCTACCCACCTAATTATTCTTTTTTCTAAGCATCAGTCCTGTTTCCCCACTCTCCCTACCCCAAGTTGCAGCACGTAGGTGGAAAGACATCCCTGGCTTTTCTTCCTGCCACAGTACTCTTGGGAAGCTGAGAACCAGTAACACCCCAGACTATCCCCACCACGATAAGGGTCATCTCCCTCTCTGCAGGAACTCCAGCCACCAACTCACCAACTCCTGTTAATTCAAGAGATGGACTGAGATCCCTCTGACCTTTATCTCCTGAGTTATCCCTGCAGGCAGGGAGCTGTTAAACACCGCTCTCCCTTTTGGCAGGAGCTGTGGAGACCTTGGCCATGGTCCAGGGAGACCCAGGCTGCCTTTGTCCATCGTGGCGCGTTGTTAACAGCCCTGTCATCACCAGCCCTAGCCATGAAACCGCGTGTGCTCCCGGATCCCGGCCTGGCTCCACCTCCCCTCAGTGATCCCGTTAGCCTGGCAACTGGCGTGTCACGGAAGAGCGCACAGAACTGTTGTTTGGAAGCAAGATGTGATCTCCCAACCTGCTGCTTAGAGCTGGGAGATGGTTTATTGATTCAGCCCCTTGTGATTTGGTATTTGCAATAACAGGCTCCGCATGGGAGAGATCGTCACGGCACTTGTGCCCGGCAGGATTTCACTAATAAACATGAGACCTACAGAAGGTTTTGTACCTCAGTGTCACCACGGTAAGACGGGGGACATGAAGCCATCCCACCTTGGCAAAGTGCACCCATGGGCAAAAACCCCAGCAGAATGTACCTGCAACCGTAGCCTTCTCTTTACCATCACTATCCGGAGCCGGGATAATCACAACCTCCTCAGGATACCACTGCTCCAGGCTCCTGTTCTGGCACGCTGCTCTCACCAGCACGGCCCCTCTGGGCAGAAAGGCACCACAGCAGAGCCAAACGGGCTCAGAGAACGTTCCTGTTCCTACGCAGCCGTAGGAGTTGTCGCGGATTCAACGTTCCCGACTTCCAGCCCCTTTCTGGCAGCGGCACAGGGATGAGACATCCCTCCTGGGAGCTGGGGCTTCATCTCTGAAGGGCAGAGCCTGGAAGTTCTCCCCCTTCTCATGGCAGCCAAGGCTTGGTCCAACTCTTTGGCTGGCGATGCTATTTTTTTTTTTCCATTACCAGCCCAGTCAGAGCTGCTGGTGATTTATGGGGAGCCTAAATAGCCCAGTTCATCTCAAAATGTGACAGCTTTGCCTTGAAAGGACATGTCCAGCTGGGCAGGTCACCTGCTGTTAACAATCCTAGATCTCCATACCAGGCAAAAGGCAATGGTAATCATGGAGTTATATTTCAAACACAATTAATAAGAAAACAGTGATTTAAAATATTTTCTTTTTGCCTCCTGCTTGCATTCAGCTGTAGGCACCAAAAAGAGGGACTGTAAAAGCCCAAGGGGTCCAGGCTCATGGACTAGCTGGTGATAACGACATGGAGTAATTAGAGATGAACTCCACTTCCACTCTCATTTCTCAGATTATTACAAGGCGAGGACTTGTGGGCAGGACGGCCCCGGCAGCTGCGCTGCTCCTGTGCCTCTCCTTTCCCCTGGAAATTCCAGAGGCAGAATTCATTAAGACACGAGCAAGTTTTGCGTGTAAGAGGGAAAAGCCAAATCTAGGAGGAAAATCAGAATGAGGGATGACAAGTCTGGTGCAACGAGTCTGAAAAAAAAAAGCCACTCGCTGCAGAAGGAATAGCCTGAGAGCAAGGCTGGTGTGAGGAGTGGGAGCAAGATGGGAACAGGAGGGAAGGGACAGTCACTGCCTTGCTCACCACCCCAGCTCAGCAGCAAGCACACCCTACTCATGGACACTAGTGTAGTGTTAGGGAATGCAATGTGCTGAGCCACAGGACATGGCCTGAAAAATAGGACTGAACATCCCATTCCCAAACGGGAGTTTTCAGCTCAGCCTTTCCCACCAAACCAGCAACAACATGTCCTGAACATCGCGTGGTTTCCAAGGTGGATAGAGGTGCCTAAAAGCTGTAGTAAAAAAGAGGTGGATGAGATGGGTTTGTGCCTTCAGGCATGAATTACTCGGGTAATTTATGTGATTCACTGGGAATTGCTGTTCCTTGTAGGCGCAGGTGATTTCAGAGCTGCCTGACAGGAGGGGTGGACGCCTACGAGGGTTTGTGTCTCTGTTTGCTCTCTGTGTACAGCCTCATTCCCCCTCAGCTCTGCTGCCTGAAGGCAAGGGGCTCCACTGCCCACCCTGCCAGTGGGAATTCTCACCCAGCAAGGTTCTCCTGCCCGTTTCAGGCTGGGAGCACCAACATGCTGGTGAGGAGTCCGTGCAACACCTTTAAACTACCGCGGTTTGCAACTCGTCACAGCTGCGTGGGTGACAGGGGAGCAGGGAGGAGGGCTGAGCTACCTGAGGGTGTTTTCCAGCTGGCACTGTCCCTGCTGACGCTGCTCTCCCCTCTCTCCACACAGGGGGGTTTGCAGAGCTGCTGCTGGTGCTGCTGGGGCTGAAGGTGCCTGGCGCCCTGGGCTGCCCCACCGACTGCGTCTGCTACCCGTCCCCCATGACCGTCAGCTGTCAGGCTCACAACTTCGTCACCATCCCCGAGGGCATCCCTGAGGACAGCGAGAGGATCTTCCTCCAGAACAACCAGATCACCTTGCTGCTGCGGGGCCACTTCAGCCCCTCCATGGTCACCCTCTGGATCTACTCCAACAACATCACCTTCATCGACCCCAACACCTTCGATGGGTTTGTCAACCTGGAAGAGTTGGACCTAGGGGACAACCGCTACTTAAGGGCTTTAGCTGCAGACACTTTCCAAGGGCTGGTGAAACTCCACGCCTTGTATTTGTACAAGTGTGGGCTGAGCTCCCTCCCCAGTGGGATATTTGGTGGCCTCCACAACCTGCAATACCTTTACCTGCAAGACAACCACATTGAGTTCCTTCAGGATGATATTTTTGTTGACTTGGTTAACCTCAGCCATCTTTTTCTCCATGGAAACAAGCTTTGGAGCCTCCATCAGAACACATTCAGGGGACTAATAAACCTGGATCGGCTGCTCATCCATCAAAATCAGCTGCAGTGGATTCACAGGCGGGCTTTTCACGACCTCCGAAGATTGACCACCCTTTTCCTGTTCAATAACAGCCTCTCGGAGCTGCAGGGCGACTGCCTGGCCCACTTGGGAGCTCTGGAGTTTCTCAGGCTGAATGGGAACCCATGGAGCTGCGACTGCAAAGCCCGTTCCCTCTGGGAATGGCTGCACAGGTTCCGAGGCTCCAGCTCCAGCGTCATCTGCGAGTCCCCAGAGCAGATGCACGGCAAGGACCTCAAGGTGCTAAGAGCAGAAGACTTTAGGAACTGTTCGGGGTCCGAGTCGCTCCATCAGATTAAAACACATACTTTCTCCACGGCGGACAGAGGAGCCTCCAAAACCCACCACCCTCACCACTCCTCCAAGGAGAAGGGGAAGGAGAATGGCTTGCACAGCAGCCAGCCCGCCGGCCCCCCCGGCTCCCGGCCGGGCTTCCGCAAACCCGGCAAGAACTGCACCAGCCACAAAAGCCGCAACCGAACCTCCAAACCAGTATCCTTGGGGCCGCGGAAAAACGGGCAGGAGGTTCCAGACTATGTGCCTGATTATCAGCACAAATTCAGTTTTGGGGTGATGCCCACGCTCCACCCCAAACGCAAGGGGAAGTGCACCCGTCGGACGCCCATCCGCCCCCCCAGCGGGGTGCAGCAGGCAGCCGGCTGCCCGGGGCTCAGGGCGTCGCTCCTGGTCTTCATGATGGTGTTGGCGGCCGTCATCCGCTGAGCCAACCCCCCAGGAGGGAATCTGTACTGCCACCAATCTACAAAGGACCAGAGTTTCTTTTCTTCTTCTTTTTTTCCTACCTGGCGAGCGCTGGCGAAGGGCAGAACGTTGTCTCGGCTTCCGAGGGTCTCTCCGTACCCAACGCAGACTGTGCCGGAGGCAGCGGGAGCAGATTAAAAGGCATTATCACACCTTGTCACAAACAGCCTAACTGAGCACCTACAACAAAAACAAGCCAACCCTACAAAAAAAAACAACCAACCAACAAAGAACAAACAAACAGGTAACAGGGATGGTGACAACAACTGGACAAATGGACTGTTATCCGTGCTCCTGGGAAATCTTGTTCCTTTGGGAGCGCTCTGAACGACCCCTCCAATTACCGAAAGGAACATAATTGCTGTAAAAAAAAAAAATTATCACCAGTTAAGCCTACACTGTTTCTCTGAAAGTGAGTGCAAGGACACGGATACCGATGTAATACCAGACATTGGTTCTCCCACGTTTCAGCCCTTTTGGCTCCAAACCCAGAGGCCAGTGTTGGCTGGGAATCTCTTAGATGACAATCGCAAACCCCTGAATATCTCAGGCATTACAGCAGAACAGGGATTGCCTGCTGGGCTTGGAGTAGCCAACAACCAAAGGAAAGACTAATTAGAGGTGGAATTAAAAAAAAAAGCAAACCAAAACAACAACAAACCCAACACTTACAGAAATGAGGCACCTGCAGGAGGTGCATTTTTTTGTAACCGTGTTCACACATCTGGAAAAAAACCCCAAAAGCCAACAAATACACAGGCTCCTCTCCCCCCCTCCCCTCAGTTATCCATATGTATGTCTTACAATGTTTATAAACTGTATGGAAACTATATCTCCAGAACTAAGGATTGTACTGTTGAATTTATAGCAGACCAATATATGATTTTTTTTTTTCCTCCAGACAACAAACTGGCAGCAGTGCCTACAGATGCTGAAAAGCCATGGGGCAGGCTCCGTATGCACGGGGGGGGACCCACAGTGGACCAACGTTCTCAGCAATTCACTAAACTTTGGGAGGGGTGGGGTGGTGGGGGGGCTGGTTGTACGCGATGCAGCAAAGTCAGTATCCAGAGAGCCAAAACTCACCCTTTACATCCTAATTTGTAACCAAGGGGGAGAAAGAGATTCATTAGTCCAAATAAATAGAGCCATAGAGCACTGTCTCTGGAGAAGACCGCCAGGCCCTGGGAAAGAGAGGGCCTTTTTTGGGGGCTGGAAGCAGAGAGGGGCTTCCCAGCCGTGCCGGTGACGTGAGGACCTTTATAGCTGGACTAAGGTTTTCACCAGGGCAGCAAGGAGCAGTTCCCAGGCTGTGGATGGTCCTGACAGCGTCAGGACAGGGTTTGTTTCTTAAACAGAACAGGTCATGTCACGAGAAGAGTCAGAGAAAGGGCAAACTACAGCTCGGAGAGGACTGCAGTGCCCAGGGCTTCTGGTCCGCCATGAGAGAGGAAAAGAAATGGTCTGTAATGAAGGGGGTCGGGGCTGGGTGGGGGAGCGGGAGCAGATCTGCTCGTTTCCCTCACCCCAGCCCCAGCCCCGCGGTGGAGCGACGCGTTGGCTGGTCAGGGGCACAGCTGAGCTGGTGGCACCACCCCTGGCAGCCCACGGGCTCGGGAGGTGCTGCCCACGTGGTGCAGTCGGTGTGAGTTCCTTGTCAGCGTGGATATGTCAGACCAAACAGACACTGAAGTCAATGAAACAAGGGAAATAAAAGTGATCTTGGACAAGAAAAGGCTGCTTTTCATTTCCTAAGGCTACTCCCGCGGCACGTTTCTAGCCCGGAGCTCACGGGTGGGGCTGTAGAGCCCAAAGGCAACAGCTTCTGTTTTCCACCAGCATGAGCTTCAGGAAGAACAGGTCAGCTTGGGAAATCCACTCTCCCAACCACTTTGGGGGTTGGGGAGAGGGTATTTACACAGCAGGAGATCGCCCGGAGGTATTTGAAACTGAAAAGGGAAACTCCCAAGCAAAAAGAAAAAAAAAAAAAATAAAAGAAGAAAATTCCCTGAGGCAATTATTTTTAGGAGCAGCTGAGTGCTGGGAGCAGCCAGCTGGGGGGCATGGGGTCTTCTGTCCATCTTGCAAGCGAGGAAGGGTAAGGGCTTGGATTCTTCACTGCTAAATTCCCTTCTTGGGGAATAGCAGGAGTAACTCTGGGAGGAGAAAGGAAGAGGTTACTTCATCAAGGCCTCTCCCTCCCAGCTCCTGCCCAAACTTTTCTGTCTACAGGGCTCTAAAGCTCCACTAAAGGGATGTCCAATGCAGCCAGAACAAATAATCCGTGATCCAAAATAGCTCCCTCACGTCCTACTCTCTATAACCAATAGCAACTGAATGAGTCTGGCACTGTCCCTTAGAAGTGGAGAATGTTGTTATGTTGGTTATTTCGTTTCATACTCTGGAAATCAAAGCTCTCAGTGGGAGAATGAAGAAGAGAAGCACTTTATTAATTTTTTTTTAAGTCTGTGTGTAACTCCTGTAATATAGGAGTGAAATGTCAGCACAGGAGATGCTAATGTTTTATAAATGATTTGGGTGCAGCAGGCACGATGGATAGTGTTTGAGATGAATTATATTAGAACAGACTTTGCCTGGCTCAAACCCATAATTGTATTTTTAGTACCTTTTGCTTTAACATGTAGGAAAAATAAAGGCAACTCCACCGTGTATTACAAGCCTTGTCAATCAAGTGCTCTAACTCCTAGCAATAAAGACTACTGTTTGAAAACCAGAAAGGAGGCATGATATCCTGCTAAATAGGAGGTGCCACTTGACATGGACTACAGGTGTCTGATGTTCCTCCTGCCTTCCCTTTAGCTGCCATCCCTCCCTGTGCTCATCCCTTCTCCACAGACACAGCTCTTTGAGGATAAACGAGACTTTCATGGCACACTCTGACACAGCCTCAATAACTAACTTGCCAGCTGGTTCATGGCCCCTGGTCCCCTCTCGTGTGGGTCTTCCCCAGCCCCTTCATAGAGCACATCTTCATCCATTTTGAATGTTGCTTTGAGGGCTGCCAGGAATCCCCTCTTCTCCAAAGCAGCATCCCCACAACCTCCAAGCACACATCTCTCCAGTTGGGCAGACACAGGTATAACCAGGACTTGCCAAGACAAGTTGAAGGAATTGGGGATTTAATTAGAATCACTCCCAGATACCGAAGGTTGGAGAAGGAGGTCCCTGGGGTAAATGGCTGAACCCCTGGGGCAGAGGTGACCACCATGGCCCCCTTCAGGCAACACTGAGCAGTGGTCCATGTGCTTCTATTTGGACAGGCTGGATCGATGTGCTGAGGCCAAGGGGATGAGGTTCAACAAGGCCAAGTGCCAGGTCCTGCACTTGGGTCACAACAACCCCACACAATACTACAGGTTTGGGGAGGAGTGGCTGGAAAGTACCTGGTGGAAAAGGACCTGGGGGTATAGGACAAGAAGAAATGGCCTCAAGTTGTGCCAGGGGAGGTTTAGATTGGGTATTAGGAAAAATTCTTTCATCGCAAGGGTTGTCAAGCCTTGGCCCAGGCTGCCCAGGGCAGTGATGGAGTCCTCATCCCTGGAGGGATTTAAAAGCCACATAGATGTGGTGCTGAGGGACATGGTTTAGTGGTGGCCATGGCAGTGCTGGGTTAACAGTTGGACTTTATGATCTTAAGGGTTTTTTCCAACCTAAAAACACCTTTGGTTCTATAAACCCAAACCCCTCTGTGCTCCACAGCCCTGCCTGGGCTCTCCCTGCCCAGTGAGTGGGATCAGCCACAAGCTGGAGCCATCCAAGCTCAACCTTTGGCTGAGAATGGATTCCCATCTCCAGGGCACAGGCAGACAGGGCTGCCTGCTCCTGAGCTGGTTAGATGCTGCCAACAGCTCCCGCAGCTCAGCTGCCAGCTCCAAACACCTCCCTTGGGAATCATGTCACTCGAGCATTTATTTGCTCATGGTTTCTCCTGTTCCTCTGGCATTCCCTGGTCTGGCAGGCGAGAAGTCCCTGTCGCTGCTTTCCCCTCCTTCACATCAGTGAGCTTTAATGTTCTAACTGTGTGCTGTTCATGCAAATCCTTTCCATTAAAAAAAAAAAAAAAAAAGAAAAGAAAGAAATGGCAGAGAACCCAGCAGAGACCCCAGACTGTGCCTCTGGAAACTCACCCCCGGCAGCAGAATCCCATTTCCTGAGTCAGAGCCAATTTTCTCTCCATTGTACCACTTCTCCACAGCTTCATCCCGTAATTGCTAATACGGAGCTTTTCACACATGCTTTGAAAACACAAACCATCCTGCACTGCATCTCTTATCCACCCAGGCAGGATGGAAACCAAACACTGCTCAGACACCGAGGATACATTTAGAGTTTATCAGTCTCAGCCAAGACCAGCAGCTCCTCACGTATTCCCCATCACTTCCCAGACAGCACTTGTGCCCCCCAGCTCTAATTCCAAAGTCTTTCCTTTGCCTCTGGAAGCTGCTCTGCCACACACACCCCATTCAGAGGGACAGAAAAGAACAAAAGCAACACTTCACATTTTTCGTGAGCTAAATAACACTTCCTGTGGTCCTTGAGGCTCACCCTTCCCTGAATCCTCCATCTGTGTATACTTTCCCTGTCTTAGCTTCAACTAGACCCTTGGGAATTTTTCCCAAGATCCCATTTTCCATTGCATGACCAATAATATTTCCCTTTCCATCGCTTACTGTCTCCTTGAGGTCCTGTGGGTTGGTATTGTTGCCCTTTCCCACCAACTCTCCTCTCTCCCTTCATGCCTCCAGCACCTGAGAGCTCAGGACCACTCTGGTGAGACGTGAGGTGGCCAACACCAGATGATGCTGATGGGAATGGTGAGGACAGGGATACTCTTGGATTGCTGACCACCTTGGAGTTTGTGGCCTCCAGACAGAAGCAAAATCAGCAATGGAAACAGGACACAAGAGGGTGGCAGGCATGCTCATGTTGTGGCATGTGTGTTTTTGGGAAGGTGGCACCTTCCCAAGGAGCCAAACCACCTCTCTCCCAGCACCCCTCCAGAGTCTCCATCCATTTCACTGTCTCCCAAGACACTCCATCTTCCCCTTTTCCCAGGGAAACTGCTTTCAAAGGGGAGAAGGCTCACCACCTCACTCCCCCACTCAAAAGCAGTGAATTAGGTGAAGAACAGCAAGCACTGCAACTCCAGCTGCTCACTGCCCAGCTCATTGCTCACTAAAATCCTTCTTTTCTCTCCTCACCTCGTGAATATGGGTGAAATTCTCTCCGTGTCCAGCCACTCTGCAGACTCATCTTTATCTCTCTGCAGGCTCCTCAGCTCATCCCCACCCTCTTCCGCACAGCCTGAGTCCTTTCTCTGGAGCTTGCCCTCCATCCTCTTCCTCCTTTGTGAAAACAGAATCAAAATAACTGTTTAACAAATCAGCCATTACCTTCTCCCATGTCACCAATTCCCTGCTATCATTTCGTAATTGGCCAATTTTCTCTTTTACCCTCTCTCTGCTCTGAATACGTCTCGGGAAGCTCTGATTGTGTGTTAAAATATCCTCCCTAATTCACTGCTCAATATCTCTTTCTGCTCTTCTAATTGCCCTTTTAACTTGCTTCTAATTTTTTTATAAAATCTCCTAATCCTCTTCCTGCACAAGTTGTTTACATGCACCGGAGAATGTATATGTATTAGCAGATGTTCCTGGGTAAATAATGCACAAAAGAATATTACTGCTTCACACAAGCTGCAATTACTGCTTCCCTCAGAATAAGCCCTGGTTAACCCCCCTATTTAGGGCACAGACCCCTGCTCTCCTTGCACATCTCCAGGCTATTTCACTCCTGCTGCAGAACATTAACACCACCAGCTCCACCACGGCTGGCTCCCTGGCTTCTGGAACAGAAGAAAAAAGAATTAAAAAGAAGCAAAGGATAAAGGGAATGGTTGCAATAATGGATTATTTTTTATTTGGAGGGGACACACACACATAGCTAGAAGAAGTGTAACAAAATAGCTACGTGAGTCCAACACAGGCACAACCCCAAGTAATAAAGAAATGTGATAGTCTGGGGGCTGTTGATTTATGGACAGCTTGTTGTGCCCCCTGCTCAGGGGAACCAGTTCCCAAAGCTCTTGTGCTGCAGACAGGCAGAGGATCAGGCAGGTGTGTTTGCCATCCGCTTTGTAAGAGACTGCCTAAAATTACTCCAAATTCCCTTTCTCTTTTTCATTTCTTCTCTCAATTTGTTTGTGGTCTCCTCACAAAGTGCTGCAGTACCTGCCAGGAGCTTTGAATTCAGTATTTTGCAGCTGAATGGGGGGGATGCTAAATCGTGGGTTTAAAGCTGTACATCTCCCTCAGATGAAAAGACTCAGGTCATTGTCCAAGGAAAGAAACCCAGGGCTGGGGCAGAAGTCAGTGTTTTGCATCCCAGCCCTTGATCTTGTGCAGGTACAAAAGGCACTGCTGGTACTGGGAAGCTCTGGGAGAGGGGAACTATTTTGCACTTACACACTTGCAGAGGCACCTTGTTGCCAAACCATGATTAACAACAACATTCTGGTCACCAGAGCATCTCTGGCCTCAGAGTCCACTTTCACCACCTCCATCCTGCCCAAACCAGGTCCTGCTACACCCCGTGGGGCTGTTTCCACCCATGCCAGACATCCATGTCCTTGCCCTGGGGACTGAAGATATAATTAAAAAAAAAAAACAATAGAGAGGGAAGGAAACCAAAGTCAGGTGGAACCAGTCAAAGCTCACCTCCTGCTCTGCCACACAGGGTCAAAAGCAAAACACTTCTATTAAAATAGGAAATTACTCCTATGACAGGCTTTGGATTTCCGAGGCCGTTATGGAACAACAAAACTCTTGGCTCTTTGCTGACCTGCCCAGAAAGATTTCCATTTCTTCCCCATGTCTGTACATGTTATTTCCCAGAGAAGCAGATCCCACTCCCAGCAAGGGGTTGCCATCCCCAGAGATGGATTTTGTTTGCTTCAATTTGAACTGCACCAGTTTCATTTGACCACCCCAGCCCATGGGCAGGTCCTGCAGCATCCTCAGCCCAGGACTCTGTGCTGCACCTTCCCCACCTCACAGCTGAGGTTTAACTCTTCAACTTCAAGCCCACCAGTGTGACTTCAGGTTTTTTTTGTTGTTTTGTTTTGTTTTTTCCCTACAGACCTGATGAGACCTCTCAGACTTGGTTTCTCAATAGTGCACACAAATTGCTCTCCCTGGAAAAGGTTTTTATAGCTATTCCCTCAGTCAATCCTTCTGCAGCTAAAATATTCTGTAGTCAAAGGTCTTCCTGCAGGTCTTCTCTAAAGAAGCATTTCTAGGTGGGCTGTCTCAAGAGCTGCCCTGCATGCCCTCATGTCCTCAGAATAAGCCCTGTTTAACCCTCCTGGGAGTTCACAGGGTATCTGTATTATTTTCAATTCACTTTTTAGAATGAGGTTAAGGCATAAAAACTTAATAATAATAAAAAAGGAAAATCAGGGTGACACTTTTGGGTCTCAGTCCTGAGAAAGACCCAAACACACAAAACCCAAGACCAACTGACACACAGAACTGGCTGCGGGCAGGGCACCACCTCACAGCCCTGAGTGCCCTGTCCCCGGGGAGAATCCCTGCAGCTGGGGAGACTGCAGCACCTTTTTGGGGGTTCCTGATAGAAGAACACCCTGGGCCACTTGCTCCTCTGAAGCTGTTGCACTAATGCTTTTCCAAAGGCCCAGCTCGGGGAGCAGCTCTAAGGGAGCAGCAGGTGGGGCGGCACAACCGCATCCTTGCCACGGCAGGAAGAGTCCTCGGCTCCTTCCTGCATCTACTTAGCACGTAGAAAGCAAAAGGAAACCAGAGAATACACACATATGGAGCCCCTGCTAAACCTGAACTAAATATACCACGGGATGCTGACAGCCTGCCTCGGCTTGCTGCTGCTCCAGCTGGCACGGCAGGACCCTGAGCACCCGGCTTGCCCGGTGGCTGGAAGGGTTTTCCACAGAGTAAACATGGGAGAACTCCAAAATCCCAGTGCATGTGCTGTGAGCACCACTGCCAGCACAGCACTGCCTGGGAATGCTGATGCCAGCATCCAGATGGCAAAAGGATACAGGACAGCCCTGCCTGACAGCATCCTCTTTTCTGATGCTCCATCATCCCAGGTGCTTGCAGGAGCCCCTTCCCAGCAAACAGGGTGAGGAGCAGCTCTGGGACCAGGCAAGGACATCCACAGGCACGAGCTGTGCAGCATGCCAGGGCTAAGGAAGCACTGAGGGGGGGATTGCTGGGAAGGGAGATGGAAATGCTCGAGATAAAAGCAGTGAGAGGTGAGGTCAGGAGAGGCAGGAGCAGCAGGAAGGAGAGCAGGCTGGAGCGGGTGCAAGCAGCCTTGGAAAGGGGGGAGGGGGGGAAAGGGAAAGGTGGTCATATTTGACTCAAGAATGAAGGAAAGTCAGCAGAGAAATTATTAGAGGCAATTATGTGAGCAGAGTACGTGAAAAGTAATCCCAGCTGCAGGGAGAACGAAGTGATGATGTGATTCAAGGGGGCCCCAGAGAAAAAGCACAAGAGCAGCAATGACCTGGTTTGCAGATGGATCCATCTCCACCCCTGCTGAAGCCCAACCCCATCCAGCACACTTGGCTCTCCGGTGGCTGGCGTGACTTCTTCCCATGGCTGGGGCAAGTGTGTGTCCTGCAGGTCATCTGGGAATCAGATTTTGCCTAAGAGTCAGCACAAACGTAAGTGCAAACAAGAGTTCACTATTCACAGGAACCCCTCTCCTTCCAGCAGAACAATGTTCTCCAGTCCAATGCAGCCCCCTGTCCCTGGGTGTCAATATTTTTAACACAGGCTAATCACTTTATTTCCATTTGCTCTCTTTCTTATTTTTCAGGTCTGTGGAAATAAATGCTAATTTTTGCCTGGGCTGGTTCTGATAATTTCGAGTCATGCACTAAACGCAGCAATTCTCAAATAGATTTTTTTCTTTCCCCCTGCTGTGTGACTTCCCCCAAGTTACATTATATACAGAAAACCAACATGAGCTTCAAACAGCAGAACAAGAAAACAAAAAGCAGCTCCTACATCAAGTCAGATCCCAGCTCCTCAGGCTTCCAGCACATCTCAACACAGAAATAGAGCAAAAGGGCCATTGCATGTAGGCCAATTTTCGCTGCAGTTCCTTTTGGCTCTGATTTTCAGGCCCCAGTGGAGTGGTGAATTCATGAATAAATGCAAGTAAACTCAGCTTATCCACTCTTATTTTGAGCAGTGGAGTTTACTCACCTCATGCTGCTTCAGCTGGAACACCAAAAGGTAAGTTTAAAGTGGGAAAAAAAAAGGGGAGGGGAAGTGGGGGATAATTTACGGCTGCCCTCGCCTACCGACTCAGTGAGTCCAGCACGGGCTGAAGGCAGGGCCAGGATGCTGCAGCCCCACAGCAACTCCTGCTCTGGGTACCCAACATCTGCACTTCTCTCCTGGTGCTGAGAAGAGCTGGTGACCAGCAGAGTTAGGCTCCTTGTGCCACCCAGAAGCTCAGCTGAACAGGATTTACTGCTGGTCCTACCTAAAACATGGCAGGTGGAA
The DNA here is from genome assembly GCF_020740795.1 of Apus apus. Taxonomy (NCBI): domain Eukaryota; kingdom Metazoa; phylum Chordata; class Aves; order Apodiformes; family Apodidae; genus Apus; species Apus apus. Next base: position 1,920,005 of record NC_067299.1, on the reverse strand, counting down.
AGCTTCGTCCGAGAAGACATCCTCAGATGATCCTCTCCAAGGGGAGGCAGCGCCTAGGGGAGGAGGGCTGTGTTTTGACTGCGAACTACATGAGAGCCTTCCAAATTGAAAAGAAATTGAGCAAACATCTGAGAGTTTAAGAAGACACCGTTAGCCTCAGACCACTTCACCCAGCCATTGGTGTCCTTCACATGAACAACACAGGACCAACAACCAAGTGATGCTGTCCCAAGGACTTTCCCCAAAGACACAGCAAGCTCAAGATGCTTTCAGAGGTGGTGAACTACAGCACTGCAAAGGTAATGAATTAAATACTCTAAATACCACAGGTTGCTTCTCAGAGCTGGGACCACACCTGCCCACTTGCCTGCTGTGTATGACCTGCGAGTCCCTCCAAGCTTTGCCCCAGAGCGGCACAGGAACCCACTCAGACAGGATCTGAAGTCTACTGAGATAAACTCATTATGATTATCACATTAAGGGGAAAAAAAAAAAAAAAGAAAAAAAAAAGGATAAACACCCTGCAATTTAATCTCCCTGCAAGCAGCCCTTCTGCTCAGCTCTGACCACAGCCGAGCGGCTGCCGCACTTGTCTCCTTGTGGTCAAAACAGCTGTGAGAGCCAGTTCCTTCAAAGTTAAAAGAAAATAATAATAATGGAGTCCCCACGTTCCTGCTGTGCTTATAAAGAGATGTTTCCTTTCTGAGCTGTACAGCATGGCGGGCTTAATCTGAAATTTCTTTTTAATCATAGCAGGAGTCCCAATTAACGTGTCAGGAAATCGTTCAAGTAGAACTGGAGTTCTGCAGCCGCAGCAAGGCAAGGCAGAGGATCAGGGCACCAGGGGATGGGCAGGGACCAGGAGCACACCCGGGTGCTGCTGCTGGCCTTGTGCCCTCCTGGCCCCAAGATGGGCTGCTAGGGAAGGGGAGCAACTGCCCCCCTGCAATACTGACGTGCAAACAGGCCCCTGAGCATCAGGGATGCAGCAGCTCCAAGAAAAACATGGCGAGAGGGACCACACCGGCAGGCTGGAAAGCACCAAATTGCTTTTGCATGCACCTTCCCAAAGGGGAAAAAAAAAAGAAAAGAAAAAAGAAAAGAGCCAAACCCATCCCAGTGGCTCCTGCCTCAATCTGCAGGCATGTAATCCAACACATGTGCTTCCAGCACGCAGGCGGGGAGGGGGACCTGGCACTGACCTACTTTCTTTTGTTGCTGGAAGTGCTGATCTCTCTGCAGAATGCAGCAAGCAGGCAGAAGCTGTCATTAGGGTCTGGCTTCACCTCTGCCTTACACCACTTCTTACATCACTGCAACCACCAACTCCAGCCCAATTACTCTCCATTTACACCTGTCCTGGGGACAGGATGCTCTGACCTCCTCCTTCCTGCCAGCACAGGGAACCGTCTCACGCAGCGGGTCCTGGCCACACGGGGGTCACCTGCAGCCTTGGGAGCTAACTGCTGTCCTTACCCAGAGGATGCTGCTGTGGTCAGCACACTCCAACAGCCTACACCAAAGCACCATGCAGATTACTATTTTTTCTATTTTTTCCAATTTTTTCTTTTTTTTTTTTTTTTCTCCTTCACAAGGAAGTTGGGTCCGAATCAGGCACCACACTGACCCGGAAAGCAAAGCTCTTTAGAATTCAAATGCACACACCCAGAGGTGTTTCTCCTGGGCCAGCCTTACAGAAAATAGGGGCACACAAGCTCTGAAACATGCAGGTTCCCTTCCTTCCTTCTTCAGGGAGCAGAGGGCCAGCATGGCCGAGCCTCCCCCAGCAGCTCCTGTTGGGGTGTGGAGCTGCAGCCGGGAGCTCTGGGAGTTGCCAGCTCGCTGCAGTCACTGGGGCTTGTATAAATTGGTCTGCAGAGAGAAACAACTCCATCGCCTTATGCAAAACCACTCCTTAGTAACCTACTAAAGAGCTTCCCCTGAATTTCTCTTCCCTGGGCTCCCAGGTACCTGGGTAAAACGAACTGCCTTGATTTTGCAGATCTGGAGATAAAAGGATGTTTGGTCTAACTCGCATCCTTCGGGCCGGTGAGGCAGCTCCTCTGAACCCGCCTTCCCTGGCGTAACAACGGGCCATTTTAATTGATTAGTTTGCCCATTATGGCTAAGCAGAACAACAGCCCTGCAATTGAACTCAGGTCCTTGAAATGCAGCAAGACAGCATCCTGCAGTGCATTTGCAAGGCTCAGAGGCTCATTTCTGCCCTTTCTGCTGTTCTGCTCCCTCAGCCAGGGATTTCCCTGAGCACACAGGATGCATCTCCACACCAGGTGGGGGGAATTGATGTTCAGTCAACAGATCCTCACAATAAAACCATTTCAAATCCGCACTTTGATTAAAATCAAAGCTATGGAAAAATCATGCTAAGGTTCATCTAATGAATTTTGCTTTCCAAGACTTTAGCAGAAGCCTGCCAGGGACTAAATCCAAGGGGGTAAAGCTGAATTTGATAGTCTGATAGTTATCTTCACCCCAACTCCTAGAGCAGGCTTAGCAGTGTAAATAAATCTGACATGGCCACCAAGAAAATAATCCCATCTATTTAGCGGCAACAGTCTACTGGGGCAAGGATAAGAGGTATTTGAAAGCAAACCAAACATCTCAAACTGTATATATATGAAATTAAAGGATGTAGGTAATTGATAAGATAATAAAAATCTGTGCTAAGCTACGGCCATATGACTCAGAGCAACTGGAGATAGAAAACATGTTCATCACTCAGTCCACCTCTTTACCAACACATATTTTCTAGCATTTGTCCAGTGTAGGTTTGGTTTTGTTTTTTTGTATGTCAATGAATCAACTTTTTTGATATTCAGCCCAATGCCAAACAGGAGCTATTGGCATTTGCTGAGGATGAATAAATAACTAGTAACGGTGCCGTCCTGTGAGATGGTCCAGGAAAATCCTGGGAGAGGTTTCCCCAGGACATGACTTGCTCAGTCACACTCTGCTTTCTAAAAGAACACAGATACCTCCACACACACATATATATATACACATATATATATATTAAAAAAAATAAATATATGTATATAATTTGGTCACACCAACCACCAACGCCAGCCACCCATCCTTCACCTCCCCAGTGATGCTTTTTTGCCTGCTGCTCCCATCTCCCCAAAATACCAAGTGACTTGTTTTGAGAAAGCTCATTTCTCCTGGCACCCTTACCTCACTCTTAGCAACCTTCTATTTAAAGTCACAATCTGTTGCAGCAAACCTGCTTAGGAGTCTATAAACAAGCTGTTATGACCCCGCTGCAGGAAGGGGAGGAAATGGCCTATGCTTTAAAGTCAGCTGCCTTCAATAATTAGAAGCCAGTAGACAAACATGAAAGCAATGATGCTTCAATGTTCTGTTATTTAAAGGGTACGCTGGCCCTCAAGTCCCTCATTACCACCCAGGTATGCAGATCCAATGCAATTAATTAGTCAAGCAAAGAAGAGTGTCACCTGCCACAGGGGGGGGTCACAAGCTTTTTCACTTTTTCACTGGAAGAAGAACATGGGGCTTTTGTTGTCTGGTTTACGTTTAGTTTTAAACCAGTCTTTGTTTCTCAGCATGCAACAACAGTTGCTTGGCACATCAGAACACTGAAAGGTTTTTACTAGTCCTAAGGCTCCACAGAAGAATTAAGAGGTAACTGCACATATGTTCTGCTCTGCCCCAAAGAGCGGGAAAAGGGAGGAAAACGAGCTTTTCTGCAGCAACACAACTAAGCATGGATACCTTCCCTGTGCCAGAGTCAGTGGTTGCAGAAGGGAACACATCTATGCGCAAAGCTCTCCCTTTGCAAAGGAGCAGCCTCTGCATTATTGGCCTGAGAGGGGGAAGCTAAAGGTCCCATAAAGAGCAATGGGGACATTTCTTTTGGAGCTGTCAGCAGAGGAGAGAGTCTCCTTGTGAAAGGCAAAGCAGGGCTCTGCTTTATTCCATCTCCCAGATGGAAAGTGGAGAAAAAGGCAAAATCAGCACTAACATCACACCTGGGAAGCTTCCAGTGCTGCGTGGTTTAAAACTGAGCAGGGCAGATCTCTCCCGTTAGGCCACCGTGACATTACACACACAAATAACCCTCGAGTGCTTTTAGGGTAAAAGCCTGAATTGTGTTTGCTGAGGGACTCGTTCACATCAGCATCCCGAGCAGGAGCTGACTTCTTCAAAGCATCTTTCTTCAGGGAAACACAACACCAAGGAGAGCAGGCACTCAGCTCTTCCAGGAGAGATTAAAGAGGAAAATTAACCAAGCTGCAGCCTGTGCCCACACCAATAAGAGCAGGCGTTCACCTCCACTTCAATAATTAAAAAGATTTTTCACTAGTGACCAGCTGTCACTGACACATCTCCCGGCCACCCATGGACACAGGCAGAGGAGGGATGGGTGGGGGCTGCAGCAGGGCTCTGCTCCCAGGGGATTCTGCAACTCCACTGCTCCCAACACAGCGAGCTGCACGTGAGAGAGAGGAAGAAGAAGAGAGGAAGAAGAAGGGCTGGAGCAAAAGCTCCCTGCTTGCTCTTTTTTTCCCAGGAAGCTCTGAAATGGTTTCTTCTGGGACGGGACCCAAGGTTTGTTTTGAACAATTTTTAGCTAGACTGTGTAATGCCGACTGCATTAAAATGCTGAGACTTTGGGAGCAATTATCCCAAAAAATAGGATGTCAGGCAGCACAGTGCAAGTCGGCAATTAGGCTGCATGTTAAGAGGCAGAATCCAGGCATTAGCACCCACGGCAGCGCGCGGGGACGCACAGAGCATGGAGTGTATTTACAACACATGACCTAATAGTAAAAGCAATAATTAGCTACTATTAATACCGATGGAAGAAATGAGAGGGAGATGGAAGCCACAGAGCTGAACACAAGGTACCTGTACAGAGGGGGCTGATGCCAGCCAGCAGGAAAGGTGCCACGGTGTTGCGGCACGAGCGTGCTTGTCCCAAGCCCCAGCCATGGAAATGGGGGACAGGATGAGGGACAGTCTTTGGAAACCTCTGCAGCTGCATCACAGACACTCCTGCTCACCAGGAAGATGGATACTCCAGGCTGGAGTAGGTGGATTTGAGTCCCACCTCCACCACCACTCCATGTAACCCAGCTCACGTGCAACAGCCACTCCCTGTGGAAAACCTCACCTGGAATTTCCAAATGAGATTAGTAAGTGCCACGTAACCTGCAGGGGGTAAAACAGAAGGATAACATTTCCCCCACCCCCTCCCACCTTTTTAACTTATCCAAAATATTTCCAGGCCATTGGGCAAGGCAACAACTGCAAAGATGCAAAGCAACGCTCCAGTCTCCTGGAGCAAGATCCAGGACTGGCTCCAAGCTGTTGTGAGAGAGAAGAGGGTGCTCTCATCATGCAGCCCTTTGTTCTGCCAGAGGAATTCAACTGCTATAAATTCATTCCCCTGGTAAATGCAGCAGTTATCAGGCATTTTACCACGGGATTCCTGGTCTCCTAGTGAAGTTAAATGCAGTGCCATTACAGCAGCACTTTAACGTGTAAATATTACATTCCCAGTTCTTTAGGAGATGTTCATTTAGTGAAATAAAAACCTGCTAGTAAAACACCTGATCAAACCTTTCAGCTGAACTGGCCCAGTGATTGCTCTAGCACTGGAGGGAGTCCAATGACTGGTTGCAATTTATGATCACTTTAGAAAAAAAAAAAATCTACCTTGAAGCATCCTCCAAGGACTGAGTTGCAGATGAGATCATGGAGTACATTTACATCACAGCTTTCTAGAACATTAAGTGGCCACTAATTCATGCTGAATTCCTTTCTAATTCTGATGGAATCACATCTGACAATCATATAAATAGCCAAAAAAATTCCTCAGGAATAATGTTACTACAACAAGGAGTAAAAGGCAAAGGAATGATTCATCTTTCATGGTGAGACATGCCCTTTTCTATCATCTCTACTCACCCAAAATAATTTGCCCGGCCCAAATTTCACAGCCAGGGATGACAGAGACCAAGTTGTAAAGGGGTCAACTCTCCTGAGCCACAACCAAACCATGGTTGTAGTTTGAGGGAAAATGCAGTTGAAATCTGAAGCTGTGAGAAAGCATCAAGACAATTAAGCAACAAGATGAAGCTGCCTGAGGGAGGCTGCAGGAAAACCTTGATGAAGATTTTGCTGCAGGCAGGGGGGTGCATTAAATGACCATCATTTCTGCTCTAACTGAAAAATCCAAGGGTTGTGGTTGGAACCAGCCAGAGAGAACGGATGCAAAATATGACCATTTTAACCCTTTCAACTCAGCAGGGAGAATCAGGATTAGAAAAAGGTGAAAAAAAGACCACAATGCAGGAAAAAGCAGAGTTATAAGTGTGTTCAGAATCCTGTGATCAAGCTGTAAAATGGCAGAATTCAGAATAATGAAGTCAAAGAGGTGGAGTGGTGGGATCTATATTTAAGAGGTTTGGTGTTTTCTCCTTCCTCCAGCGAGAGTCCCTCCTCTCTGCACTCTGGAGCCAAGGAGTAAAGCTGGGCTGAGACTTTCTGCATCCCCCTGGCTCCAGAAAACAAATGCACTCATTCTGCCCTGGAAGGAAAAATGTTCCATCACACCCAACAGCACCACCTCACTCCAAAGGGGCTTTATGAAAAAGGCCACGACCCTTTGGCACTTGAATAGCACCAAAATTAAAATGCCATGTACACAAACAACTTTGGAGACAGCAGATTCCCTCCTTCTGCCTCTGCATCCTTCCTAGGAGAAATGCCTGGTGAAGCCACCAGCACATCTCACCTTGCTCCATGGACCTGAGAAGCCTGGAGACCATGAAGAAAAAAAAAAAGCTGTATTTTGACTGCCTCAATTAACCAAACAGCTTAAAACCTTGTTATTTGCCTGGCACCAGCAGAAACAGGGTCCATATGCTGAACTAGAACAAGAACTCGTTTGAGGAACTGCTGCCTCAACTGTGAGATGCCAAAAGCCAGATGGGGGATTTAGAAGAGCTGAAGGCTGGGCTGGGCAGGCAGGGGCAGCTCCAGCACAGCCTGTTCCTGGGAGGAAGCAAGAGGCACCAAAGCTGTGGGAAAGGGTTAAAAGGAAAAGCAAGCAACTTTCTTATCATGCACTCCTTGCCTTCCACTAAATTAAGGTTGGAATCAGGAATCAGACAACACTCCAGGCTGCCTGAAAATTGTTTTTACACATCTAGTATGCCCGTGGCCAAAACCTAGACAATATTTGTTCGGTGTGAGGTGGTTATTTAATGAATTCAAGGAGCAGATACATTAGGAGGAGCTGGAGCTCCGTTCTGCTGTTCTTCTCCTAAACAGAGACTTCAGGACCAATAGCAAGAGGAGGGCTGGAAAGATGAGTAGCTGATGCCCCGACTCTTTTGGAGAGTAAATACACCCTTGTTGAAGCTCAGTGGTGTGGGTTTGATGCAAGGCAGCAGCATCAACAGCAAGAAACTGCATTTTAAAATTCACATTGGGGTCAATAATTACGGGTAGGGAGTAGCAGGAGCATCTTTCCTTAAAGCTGTTAATAAAGTTCATCAGATAAGCCCATTCCTCTTTCCTAAAGACTGGAAAAGATTTTATAGCAGATTCATCACATCCACCCTTTAATTCTATTTTTGGAGTCTATTGAACTTTTGTATATGTTGAAACGAAAAGAGTCTATATTAACACAGCCACTTTTTTGTTACTGTAATGAGAGCCTTGAAACCACCACAAAGAGAAACATGCCTTTTAGCAGCTGAAACAAATTATTACAGCAACTGAGTCTTAAAAGGAATTTCAAGTAAAAATATAGTATTGCATGAAGTTGTTATGGCAACTGATGTTGTAGAGTAACTGCACTGGGGCAAGTTTTCCTCCTTCATCCTGCTCAGCAAAGTCTGGGAAAAGTTTATGATAAAATTGTGCCTTAATTAGTAAAATAAGTCATAAATATAGCTTATCCCAAAATCCTTAACATTCCAGCCTCATGCAGTCTGTGTGCAGTTAGTCTACTAATGAGAAAATATATCTACTAAAGCCCCACTTACCATTAAAAATCCTATCCAATATTTTTCTAATACAATTTATCAATTTAAACACATTGCACAATGCAATATTCTGCAGCATTCCATTAAAATGACAAATAGCTATGGAAAAAACACGGGATTAAACACACTGTAATGTAATCTACCAGTATTTAAACGTAAATAAAAACTTGGAGAGGGAAGCACACCGAGTATTTGAGAGTAAAAAGAGAGCAAGTTCAGCTCCTGTTCTTTGGGTTGGAGTATTAATAGGACAGAGGAAGCAGGGCAATGAGAAATGACAGTCAACTTCAGAGGATATAAAATTTCCATTAGGCTTTGTTATAAGATTACATCAAAGCAGTTCATATGTTTTAATCTGGGGAAAGAGAAAGCAGCTACTTGGGGTCCGTGCCTGGGGGCTGCCTCTGTGTACTGAACCAGACAGTTTGCATAATGAACAATTTTTATTCAATCAGGATTTCAGCACAGATAGCTCCCACTCAATGGGCTCTAGCACAAATGGGGTTGGAAATTGATGCTATTCTTCAAGCTCCACCTGCTGGCTCCAGAAGAAGTGCCGGTGGCTTTCCTGAAGGGCCAGTTGTTGGAGGGACACCAAGTTATAAATCCCTGTATTAAGTTATTGGGATAAAAAAAATCCAAGCCCAGGTTCTGCACTTGTCTTAGTTAAAGGAACAAACCAAGCAAAAAAAGAAAAATAACTAAGAAAAAAAACCAAATCCCAACACCAAACCCTGAGCCCATATTTATCTTGGGCTGTACCAATAATTTAGCTGCTTTAAGTTTGTGCAGGCAGAGTTTGAGCAACAGTGCTCCTAGAGCAAGGGTGCCCCTGCTGCCAAAATCTGCCTATCTGAACCCACCTGCTTGCTGAGGGAGTTGGCTTGTGCTCAGAGTGCAGCCAAAAGGGCAAAGCAGCCAGGGGAATTGTTCCATTTAGCTTGTGCCTTCTGCACAATAATTACTTATTTAAATTTTACTCTGCTGCTTGAGCCATTAGAAAATGCACTATAAACAAAGGTGATGTTATGCAGACAATAGCTGAGCCAGTCATTTCTGAAGACATGACTTATCTCCCAGGATGAACAGCTCTTAAGAGATAGCTGAAAAGGTTTATGGCCTAAACCCTATTTCCAGGGGTTATTCCAGTGGCTGCACTGCTGGATCAGCTCCAGCTCCCACAGCAGCACGGGGCTCACTTGCCCCACTGATGCAAACCAGGGTTACCAGCAGCTTTATGGGGGGAAAAAAAAAAAAAAGCCCAGGCAACACTTAGCTGCTCAAAACAGGCTTGTGAAATCCTAGGAGGAGCATTTAAGGGTTTCAAATACACACCTGCTAATTCAGAGTTAATTACCATGGGTGCAGCAGAGCTGTTTCTGCTGGCACCTCCAGGCTCTGCCAATTGATCAGGCACTGTGGCTGCTCCCAGGCTCTTGGAGAAACTGTTGCAGTGAATTTGCTTCCTGCCTGAATTGGGCAGGCTTTTCTTCTGACTGGCACCAAATCCCTTCTTCCTATTTCCAGAAGAAAAATAGCTATGTTTTAATCTAGACCTTCCAAAGCTCCTGCCATGCCTGTGACGTCCTGAGTGCAGAGTTATTGCTTTCCCTGCTTTCCCCTCATTTGTCTGGAAGCCTGGAGATTGCTGCAGCTCACCCCCAGTACTTTTTGGCTCAATTCAGAAATATTCTTTTATCAATTGCCCTGACAGTGATCCAACAAGAAGGGTGTGTTGGAAGATGATGCTAATCCAGAGAGGCTATTCTTCAGCTAGAGCATTCATGAAGTCTAAAGAACTGTTGGCAGACGGGGACTTGTGTAGTGCAATTAAAACTTGCTTCTGCCATACACAAAATATTGCAACTGGGAAGTTAACTGTGCCAAGCAGGAGAGGTGGATTAGCTCAAGGAACACAAACTGGGGAGAGAATCACTTCTCTCTCCCCCCCCACCCTCGAGCCTTATGCGATAAGCAAAGCTGAAATAATGAATATGCATTGCAAGGTGTTTGCTACAAGCCTGCTTATAAAGTGCACAGGCAGGAACTCCTGAAAGGGGGATTTAAGGATGAGGATGCAGCCACACACAACTGGCACACCACGTTCTGCAAGCATCAACTGGGCTGAACACCTCTCCTGTAAGCACCCAGCACCCACAACAATGAGCTAAGGAGTGTAAACAGAGTCTAAAGTTTATTTTCAGGAGCTAAATTATCCCCCTTAGGTCTGGCAAATTCAGTGGGAAACCAGAGCTGGGAAGGGGGACACCAGTATATCCTGCCCTTTCTGCTTTGATTTTGGGAGCAGCCACCAGCTGTCCCCCTTCCCAGCTGAGATACCAAACACCCTCAAAACCCCCCCAGAAAAGGGGGTTGACTCAATGATCTTCAGAGATCCCTCCCAACCCCTGATATTCTGTGATTCTGTGCTCAAAAAATAGGAGGCAAAGCATGGGAATCAACTGTTGCCTGGGGACTGGATCCACCATTAACACCAGATGCCACCTTGTTACTCCCAGGAAGTGACACCAAGAGGGGCCATTAAAACACTGTGACCTTCCACCAGTTATGGAAAGAAAACCAAAGTATCAGAAACAAAGTAGTGAAGTTTCAAAAAGAAATTCCCATTCGTTGCGTTTGTGTATTTGATTCCAAACGTGGCAATTAAAGTTCTAGCCAATTCCAGTTACTCTTTTTCTTAAATCTTGCTCAGTAATGAGCATGTTCTCTCCACAATCCAACACAAGAGTCAAGTATAACGAGAGCAAGTCAATCAAAGCTTTTTACAAGGTAAAGGCAGCTGCTGGAGCTTTAGCATCAGGAAGGGCTGTGATGACCCAGGCTTCCTAGAGCAAAGGCTGGCTTAACATCCACTGATGGGTGCTATATCAACACCATTCCTGTCTTCAGACCCCAGAAAACTGTACTGCTCCATGGGAGAGGTTTAAAAATGAAGATTTTTTTTTTTTTTTGGGGGGGTGGGGGGAATCTTATTAATCTCTTCACACAAGCTGGACACTTGGAGACTGCACAGAAAATGGGTTAAGGCTCACAAGAAGCTGAAGGAGGTAAATCAGAATGAGGCAAGTGTGCAAACACCCAGTCACTGTGACTCTTCAGCTTACAGGCCAAGGTATGAGGATGAAGGAAACCGTAATATCAAGTCAGATGAAGTGAACACGTTGATTTTTGACTAGTCTATCAGGAAGGGTCAAGTATTGTCTTGCTGTTAGAACCCATTGCCAACATGAAAGGATTGGCTGAAGCAAAGGAGGACTGACATTACTTCTCCAAATTATAAACTCTGCTTCCCAATCTATCTGAATGGATTAACCTCAAAACATGAGATCCGGATTTTAAAGATTCAGAATTCAGAAGCTATTATGAGTCAAGAGCAGGAATTAGCATTTCAGTTATAAATATGCTGTAACAAACTGACAGGAGTCGGCTTGCTGTTCCTTCCATTTTTGTAGATGGTGGCATCAGGCTTGCAATAGTTAGAGATATAAACCTACAAGTGATTTTTCACATCCCAGCTGGATGTTAACAACATGGAAGAACGCTGCTCCTCATCTTCTCACTGGTGCTCCTGTGCAGTAAAGCTGTTCAGGCAAGGGAGGGTGCTCCTCCTCAGCACAGGGGATGGGGTTTGTCCAGAGGAAAAGCATTCACGTGGGACATGAGGCTGTGGCATGCCACTGCGAGCTCCTACAGGTCCCCCCCTACCCAAAAGGCAGGCTGAAGAGGAAGACACCAGCACGCCCTGAATAAACAGGAGCCACTAATATCAGAGAAAGTCTCCAGGCAGTAAGTAATGAAGGCACTAAATAACTGTACCCGCTCTTCGGATTTTCTGCCAAACATTAGCCAATTTAAAAGGCAGCAAGAGGCCTTTTACACAGAGAGAATTTCTTTGAACGCTGACTTAAAAGCTGAAGTTTGGCAGGAAAGTGTCTGAGAAGGATGGGGGAGAGGTAAAAGCCAATTTTACCTGGTAATCTGCTACACTATTTGTGTCCTACCCAGACCACACTTCATGCATTAAGAACACGGTGCCGCTCTCCTCTGGGCTGGGGCAGCAGAGGAGCTAATGGTTTCTATTACAGGCGTGTGTGGAGGGTGGCTGTGGCATGCACATCTGTCTGCAAAATAGATGTTAGCTTTAGAAACCTCCTCAACACCTCCCTTCCATGGCAAACAGGGATAGCAGGGAGATTTTTGGACCCCCCCCTCACCGTGACAGGCAGGTGATTGACAGGGCTGGGAGCTGAAAGGCAGCACGTGCTCCCACTGTCAATAGTAAGGCTTAAAAGCAGCAGCTCTAACAGACTATTCCACAGACTTAAACTCACTTACTCTAATGAGGGTTTACACACACACACACACACACACACACACAAGGAGTCTACACATTCTCGGTGCAAGGAAAAAAACCCACCAAACAGCAAAATAAACAGCTGGTGAAGTGAAATAGGAGGTTAGAGCCCTCTCTGATTCAAGTGAAGATTATTAAAACAGCCCTAAAGATGGTGTTGGCATCGCTTAAAATGAGTTTGTTACATTCAGAAGAGGCAGTTACACATGACAAACCATTTTCTGTTTAATTAGAGGGCTCAGTGTGGAACACTTCCAGGCGGAGGAGGGGAGCAGATTGCTACCCAGCATCTCAATTATGGGGCAGTGCCTCAACCATTCAAATCACAAATGTTTTTAAGTGACCGCAGAGAGGGGGAAAAAAAAAAAAAAAAGCAGCTTTGTTTGTTCAGCAGGGCTAAGGAACAGGAGCTTTCCACAAACCTTCAGCAAAGTTGGGCTTTCTTGCACAATGCAGTACTGCTTAAGGTTTATTCCTGCCCAAAGGATGGCTGAAAAAAGGGAAACCACAGGGACACTTGCCTGTCCAGCCCTGCTTAAACCATTTCAGTTCTTCCTACCTGGTAGAACAGAGAAGGACCTTGGTATTCACACCAAAGCTCTGAAGGTAAGCAAGCATGGAGAGGAAATTCTAGCTAATACAAGTTAAATATAGGTTATGTTAGCTGCATTTTACAAGCACTAAGAATGTTATTGGAGAAAGCTGTCATTTTTAATGACAGCACAAGCTCCAATTACCAGATAGCTGATACACCTGGGATTTGGAATGTTTTTTTTTAAATCACTTGAAATCTAAAAAAACCTTCATTATCAGCTTCTGAGTTTGATGTAAATAACTTCACCTGGTGCTAAGAAGTTTAACATTTCACAGGGCACACGAAAAACTTAACATTTATAAATGTAGCTTCAGCTTCCTGGCAATTTAAACACAGTTTATGGCGACTTAAGCCTGAGCAAGGGACAAAAGGCTGGGCTGAAAGCAGAACCAGGCAGGGAAGACAAGCCAGGCCCAGGGAGGCAGGGTGAGCTCCCACCCTGAGGTCAGCCAAAACGATGGGAATGCAGCACCACCAAACCCTGGAATAAGGCAGGATGGCACCCTGGGCTGTGGATGATCTGTCAATTCAGGGAGAAGAATAAATCTTGCTGCTAGGCTTAAGGAAAGCCATTTCAGCTTGGAACAAAACCACATATCACCTTGAGCCTCACCCAGAGCACACACACACACCAAATGTGCAAAAAGGCTGAACACCATAAACAGCTACACTGAGAGGAAATCCTGCCTGCTAGGACCCTGCCAGGGCTATCAAAATGCCCCTTGGATTGTCCACATCTTCATGGCTTATCAAGCTTTGTAACAAACAAAAGTAAAAAAAAAAAAAAAAAGGTCTGCAAGCTTCCTTAGAAAAAGCTGGAAGGTGCTTGGAATAGTGTGCTGCCCAGCTACCAGAAACAGCCACGTGCACGTGGACGCTCCAAAACCTAATGCAAGAGAAGTAGCCAAGTTAAATGCTGAAGATTTTAGCTCCCCACAAAAGCCTCACAGTCAGCAAGAAGAACAGCAGCCTTCTAACTTGTGGCAAGCAGAAAGTGGGATTGAATCATTACTTGAAGAAGAACGTGTGTTTCAGTGTCTATAAATAAAAACCTGCGAGGCACGTTGCCAAAGAAGCGCCAAGTCAATAGAGCTTTTCTATATGCACTGTCAAACTTTACTTTTAGACAGTATATTAATTACATAGTCGATAATTGTGGGTTTCATTAGTGTATTAAATACCTCAATCAATAATATTTATCCTTCTCAGAGACAGTATTCACCAGAAAAAAAAAAAAGGGGAGTATTTTTTGATCCTGCAGTTCAAAAAGTCAGTACAGCATCCCAGCAAGGCTTTAATGGAAAACATAAAACACTAGAAACAGACAAAAATCAGATTATTACTCTTATTTTTCAGCCTTTTGTACAATAAGCCATGAGGGAATTCCAGGAGCGAAGCTGATGGCAAAAAAATTAGATTTCTTTCTCTTAATTGCTCAACGGTGATGTCAGAATGGCCATGACAAATGTCCCCATCTCTCATTTCTACATCAGATAAACCAGCAACCCAGCCCTGCTCAGCCAGCTTCCCCAGGACACTCTCAAAGAACCCATTTCTGGTGCATTCCCACATGGTCTCCTGCTGCAGTGCAGCTTTTGAGGCACCTTTAGCAGAACCTGAACCATCCCTATGAGGAGCAACAGACTCATGTGGGACCTTCACCAAGCTGAGCCCAAAGACAATCCCATCAGGCAACAGAAAAACGAGTTCAGGGGCTTTGTCTTTTCAAATCTCCCTTTAAAAGGCAAGAGGGTTGGGACAAATTAAAATAAACGCCTTTGCCAGTGTCCAGTTTATTTTAAATAACTTGCAAGAACAGTCACATCAAGGATGGAAAAAGTACTGCGAGCAGCCAAGACCCACTCCCAGAGGCAGGCTTTTGGCATGGCAGAGAGGCTGAATTTAACAACAAATCAATCCACTATAAACAGGAAAAAAAACCCACAACAAACCAAAACCAAACAACACCCCACCCCCCCAAACACAGACACCTCAGTATTCAAACAAAACAGGCAGAAAAATGCATAACAGTCCTCATGAAAAACCCATCTGGCAATTCAAACCACCTTGTTTAAAAAAAACCCAAACAACAACAAACAAAAGTGTATGAATGAAATGTAAAAGTGTAAACATGAAAAACAGGCCTAAAAAACCTGAGAGAAGGTCTGTGGGCCTCCTGCATCCTCACAGATAATATATTAAAGAGAATTTCCACTCCATGTAATAAGATTACTGATATTTACTGCACTACTCCAATATTTATAAGGCATAATACACTGCAGATGACTCCCTTCCCCAAACAGAGGCTTTGGAAGTAGGCAGCCTGCTCCATTTCATGTTTTCAGGGGCCTTTTATATAAAAGGGATATGAAATTTCTCTCTCTTTCCCACCTAAGTCATCAAAGCAGCATGAGAGGCACCTTCTCCAGCCAATGAGGCCAATCATAGTGAGGAAGAAGCCCTGTGGGGTGGCCACTCTTCTCCAAGGCAGATAAAACAATGGCCAGAAAAAAAAGAAGGCAAAAGGAAAGATGAGGAAACAGGATATGAAAGGAAAGTGCATTTTCCTCCCCCCCTCAAGATGTTAGGCTGTATTTTTTGGGGCAGCAAACAGCAAATGCAAATACCAGGGAGAATTAAGAGTCAAAACATCAGACTCATGCACTTCCACCCTCACCCCCCTCACACTAAAAAGGACAATCGCAGGGAGCTGGAACAGGGGAGCCCACACACACACCCACACACTCAGCCAAGCTGCCAGCCACCAAACACACAGAGCAGACACTTCTGATCCAGGCAAGACCACTATTTCTTTTTCACAACAGCTCTGAGTATATTCCTCCTCAAAGTTGTTTTTTTTTTTTGGGAAAAAAACCAAAACAAAACAACTGACCAAACCACCTGATGCATCTTAAAAACCAGACCTGAATCCAATGGAGTCTCCCCTCCAGAGACTCATAAAGGTCACTAACGATTAATTTAAAATCCATGGACAGTGAAAACTTAGTGAAGTCCTAACAAGTGGGAACTAACACACAAGCAGCAAACTACCTGAAGGCAGCACATCCAAGCAGGCCCTGATCTTTCCTCAGCCACACAGAATTTGATGTTCTCATGTAATTGCCCTTGTACCTGCCTGTTCGAAACCAGCAGCTTCCCAATTTCATCTCTGCTTTGTACATTTAATTTAAAGCAAAACATGAGCAGCCACAGGGATCTTCACCTCACAGAGATCTAGTTACGAAGTGTTCCAGCATCCTTTCAACTGAACAAATGTATATTCAGCCCAGGTAACGACTGAAGCCATCCAGCAATCACCTGGACACCAGCAGGGAGAGATTTATGATGAAGGGAAGGAAGAGATAAGCTTGTTTGCCAATAATCCCAATTAGCATTGTGAGACCACTCACTTCTCCTTAATTAGCACACTATAAAGAGCCCAGGGCCTTCTGAAGAGTCCCAGTTTCTCATGGCCTGTGTCAGTGCCTAAAGTGATCTACCAGGGTTTGGATGACCATGTCGACTTGGCAATGAGGTGTGAGAATGGGGACATCTTCATTGCTTCCCTGCCTGGGCTCCTCTGCTTCAAAACCTTTCTTTTGATTAAGAAATGATTTATTAACGAATTATCTCCAACAGTTCTAGCCTGTGATCAGGGGAAGGAAGCGAAAGATATAGATCCATGCATATTTAAGTGGGAAATCACATCCCCCTCTCAGAAATCATTTTGCTAAATTAGCTCTCTTCTAGGCCCCTCCCAAAAAGGGATCTTCATTCTCCTCCTCAGCAGTGCAGTCCTCCTCTGTTCACCCCAGCTGAGACTTTTTTTGCCTCTGTACACAGCAGCCCAGAACTGTCCACAGCATCCAGGAGCAGAGCTCACAGCAGAGCCTTATATAACCCTCTGGTACTTGCACAGCTACACCACAAATACCTTGCCTTACATAGCTGGATGTTTTTATCATATACTAGCTGATTAAAGCATGATTAAAACCCTCCAACTCTTCAGTCACTAATGAGCATCCACTTTATAGCAGTTTGGGGTTTTTTTTATTAGTCCTCAAATAAATGACTTTTCTCA
Organism: Apus apus; assembly: GCF_020740795.1. Taxonomy (NCBI): domain Eukaryota; kingdom Metazoa; phylum Chordata; class Aves; order Apodiformes; family Apodidae; genus Apus; species Apus apus. Next base: position 1,902,915 of record NC_067299.1, on the reverse strand, counting down.
CAAACTGCTCTGAGTTGATTTTCTGTTCCAGTTCTCAAGGTCATTCAGCTGATCCTGTAAGATACTTTAATACTCTGGAGTACAGATGCCTTCCCTCTCTAGTGCTGTGGCTCATGGGAGAGCAAACCCAGCAATTCCCTCTGGGAGAAGGAGCTGCCCCAGCAGAGGTCAAGCTGCAATGGCAGCAAATACAGGCAAAAATAAATCACAGAATCCCAGAATGGTTTGGGTTGGAAGAGACCTTGAAGATCATCCAGTTCCAACCCCCCTGCATAGGCAGGGACACCTCCCACCAGACCAGGTTGCTCCACGCCCCATCCAACCTGCCCTTCAACACTGCCAGGGATGGGGCAGCTTCCCTGGGTCAGGGTCTCACCACCCTCACTCTAAAGAATTTCCTCCTCATGTCCAACCTAAATCTCCTGCCTTCCAGTTCTAATCCAGCTCCCCTTGTCTTCTCACTTCAAACCCTTGGAAACACTTCCCAGTGCACAGGAATTACAAACAGCCCCACGGAACATTTTTCATTACCCCTTGTTAGCAGTCCCCTCAAGCTGGGAAGGAGGAAGCAGAACTAAGGGACTGGTTAGTAGAGTGGGAAGCTAGATTACCACCACTAACCTACCACTTGCCAATCCAGAACCGTGCTGAAGACTGTAATTTTATAGTCAGTGCTTTATGAGCAAGGTCAGAGGGAACAAATACTTCAATAAAAGATTCAAGACATCAGCAGAAGAGCACAGCCATGATCCCCAGAACCTCAAAAGAGGCAGGGGTTGCTCATGCAATTCGTGGACCCAGAATAACCTCCTTGATGTCCATCAATGGAAATAGTATTTCCTGTTCTTAAACAAAGAGCTCAGGCAACGAACAGGTAATTATGGGAAATAAAGGGCACCAACTGAGTACATGAGGAAACAGTGCTCTGTGGAGCCAAATAAATAAATAAATGTCAGTTTTGCTACCAGAGACCCATGCTGCAGCACTGCCTGGATGCTTGGAGCTGTGCAGCAAATGCCAAGCTGTGAGCTGCAGCCAGGGAACACATAATTAATGTGATTAGGAGCACACAGAGCTAGCATGCTCTGCTGACTGAAAAGCCCAGTAGCATAATTACTGTTTTCTGTACCAGCTCTATGTCTGAACAAATCTCAAAGCCTGGTTAGTTTTAGACTGCTGTGTAAACGTCAATAAAAATCCCAGAAGTGCCAGCTCATCAGCATTCCCAGGCACAGAAATGGGGAAAATATCACTGCATTTCCATCCTGTTAACATCAGGCAAAGAAGTCTCCATTCTTCAGTCTAACCTTAGAGTTTGTAATAAGGTAACATCTCCCCCAAGTGAATGCTTATTATGAAAGCTAATTAATTGCTTTCCAGTAATGAGAAGTCTTTGGTGTTCAAAGAAAGCAAAATCCACTACACAGAAATTAAACAGTGTTTATTGAAACAAAGCTTCCCCCATTTAAAGACCTGCTTCTGATTAACAACATTACAAATAAAACCAAAGAGACTGAACACACAAACATACAAAATATGTATAGGCAGGAAATGTGAGCTAAAGTAAGTAAAAAATCCATAGTATTAATTGAAGAGAAAACTAAAGCAATGCTTTGTAGTTGCCTAGATTTCCCTGGGGGATGAAGAGTCAATGCTTATCTGCCTTCCTCAGAAGAGACAATTTTGATTAATATCAGACCCATCTGACTCAGTCTATTAAACCCTGAAGGAAGGATATTCTTCAGATATAAGAGATATGCCTTTGATTAATAATTCTACCATATTGCCATTCCAAGCATTAACAACTGTGTGGCACCTGTGGAAAAAGAAAGCCTTTGAAATCTAGGGAAAGGAACTAACTCACCCTAATAGACCTGTTCTCCTTGGTCCACATCTGAGAGCTGTGTGGTGAAAGCTCTAACTCCTACTCTCTGCTCAACAAGTCCAAACGTCAAGGTTCACTACTTTCTTGCAAAGAGGAAGCACAAGGGTGATATAATTCAGCTTTGCCTATAGTAAGAAAGCAAATTCACTTCAGACATTTGTCTAAAGACCTTGGTAATCCATCTGGAGATTCCTCTTCAGAGCTGTCACAGCTGACTAGAGCCCAGCAGCCTACACCATTGCAACACTCTTACCTAGGAGGGGTGTATCTTCAGAGAAATGCAGGACATCACTGAGCCCACTAGGCTGGGCTACCATGCAGGGTGTAACTAATGCCAAATTGTCACGCACGAGTGGGACAAAAGTCAGGATCACATCATCTGTTGACTTTTCCTGGCAGTTGAGGCTTCAGCCTGGCAGCACTGGCCTCCTCACAGCAGCTGTGCATTCCTCCTGATGCTGGAGATGAGCCTCTTGCTGTACTCTCTGTAGTTCACAGGTTTGACATCCAGTGCTGTGGCCTTAATACGAGACTCATCCTGTGAAGGAGCAACATGGCACATCAAGGAAGAACCCTCAGAACTCCTGACATTTGGTTCTAACCTCCTTCTGCGCCAGCACCTTCCTGCTCTTGGTGGCAAGGTGAGCTGGGAGAGTCAACTTGCCTCCCAGAGCAGCTCTGCTGGCTTTATGTGACACAAGCCAGGCTTGATGAACCTGAGAGGGAGCAGCATTAATGACAGCTCAAGGCTGACAGTGTTTGTGTGAGCAAGTATCTCTGACAGCTTCTCATAAATCCAGGAGGAGAAAGCCACCTCCTATGGAGATAAGTCAAACTACAGGAGCCACATGCTACATTATTTGCTGTTTGCAGGTACTTACGTTGTAAGTCTCCAGCTTTACTCGGATCCTGAACTCGTAGGTGTTGAAGTTTGCATTCTGGAAGACTTCCTCAAACGCCTGCTCGTTCTGTGAGGAGGACAAAGACATCAGCTGCAGACACTCCAGGCTTCCAGCAGTACCATCAACTTTGGGAACAGATCATCTTTTGCTGATGTTGGCAAAATGGTGAATCATACAGGCAAAGCTGAAGCTTCCAAAATAATTCAGATGCCACAACCACAACTTAAAAGGTTTTAAAGAGAAAGTTTAGCTCAAGGTTGAAACTTTTTAGCTACTTAACCCAAACAATGTAGAGTTGCACCGAGTCTGCAGGCAAGTACAGAGAATGAAAATACTATAAATCCACATGAGATTCTCTCATGCTGCTTAACTGGCTAATTCTGATGTGCTGCTATGATCACAAACGCTGACAGAGTTAATTATTTCCCTATTAATTGTCTTAGTAGGCATTCTGTTCTCTGCTTATCCATCAAGGCTGCATGTATCCTTCAGATCCTGACACAGACCTATTTAAGAGGATGCTATATAAAAAAGTGGATGCATATTTTGAACATGCTTTTATAACCATTAGAAGACTCTGTCATATTTATAACATAAGCTGCTTCTAATTGCCATATGAACACTAAACATCATCATCATTTTTAACAGACAATTTGTCAAAACAGTAGAAAAGAAGCAGACAAGTTGTGGAGATTGTGGGGAGAAAAAGTTTATTTTTGCAAAAATTTGCTGCAAAAACCTTTGCTGACATTCCATAAAAATCCTGCAGCCTCATGATGATACAGACAAGTAATTATTAATGCATTTATCTACCAGATGCACTTGACTTGATCAGTCACTCCAGCAGCAGACAGAGCATCTGATCTGGAATTGAACCCACCTCAGCTCCACTCATTTTCCAAGTGTTACATCTGCTGTTTTTCAATGTGTGCAGCACTATTTTACACTACACAGTCATTCTCCTAAGGTTTAGAAAAGCACAACACATGAAGGTGAACAGGAGTAGCTGGTTTTACAAGCTGAAAAACGTAGAGATAGCCCTCCTGAATATTTAAACCCCCTTCTTCTGACCATCGTATGGATCAGAGGATAAGAAAACTCGCTTAATAAAGCATTTGGCTTCTGTTGCCAGCTCTGCCACAAACTCTGCTAACCATTAGTGAGTGGAAGATGCTGTTAGCATACCAGTCACTGCCTCCCTACATTACTGCCTTTGATAACAAGCACAGTGGAGAAGCAGATAAAAAACCATGCATGCATATCTATGCTGTGAGTGGTCACTGGCTGTACATGGACCCAACAGAGAGTGAGCAGTGGGAAGACTCCTCCCAGCTTCAGACACTGCAGCAGGTCTTCAGAGGAAAAAAAAACAACACTAAGAAAAGCTTACTGAAAGTGCATCAAGTCTCATTTTTAAAGGCTCATAAAAGTGTCAAATCAAAAACAATTTCTCCTGGCACACAAAGCATTCCCACTCAAGGGCTCATTCCATATTATGTTCCATTTTCTATCCTCAGCCATTTCCATTAGGCAGCTCTTCAAAAGACATTACATGTTTGTTCTGTTACACAGGATCCACTCTTCTCTCCTTCCCTACCCAGTCCTCTCCAGCATTTAAAGTGACTGAGAAACTTTGTTTGAACTCTAGCAGAGCCTAAGCACCCTCAGAGTAAGAAAACATTGACAAGTTAAGAAGATCTGAAAATGGAAATGCAAAAATGCAAGCACATCTAATTAGAATGCCCTAGCAATGTATCTGCCCACAGAACACGTGTCCAACCTTCATATCACAAAACCTTTTAGCAGCCCAGAAGCAGATGCTTTGTACCACTCACCCATAGAGAGCCAAAATGCAGGAAATCCCCCCCCAAATCATTCTTGTATGCAAATTACAGGAAAACTAGCTCTGCTCTGCAGAAGTGGATGAGGTCTACAACAGTCTCAGTACAACCAGGACTACAGCCTCAGCAATCCCTCCTGCTTTGGTGCCCTCTCACAACCAAGCAATGAGTACACCAACAACGGTGTACCTGTGGAGTTCTAGTATCAACCAGCCTCAGCCTGGGAGCACGGCAGTGCTCACGTGCAAGAGCTTAGCACACCTTCCCTACCATAATTCAGAAAAACCCCATACCAAAGTCACATAAATTTTATGTAGTTGACAACTAAAAAAATATTCTTTTGGTTGGAAACAGGGAAAAAGTGGCAGAAAAGCAGACAGTGACAAAGGGAGGAAAATACTGTCAGTGTTGAATGGCTGACAACCTTAAAAGTGTTTTAATCTGTCAAAGAAAGATCACTTAAGCATATCTGTCAATGACCCATTTTACAAGTCATGGTTTTTGTATGACCCACAAAGTTTCTGATGGTATCTGGTGGGAAAAAGAGCCTTCAGAAGTAGGCTAACACATGAGTTCAAAAAGCTTCCTGCCTACTTACACAGATACATACAAAGTGTTCTGGAACTTTTTGGTTTGGTAAACAATGTTTTGGAACACATTAGGGATAATATTGTTAGCATTCATGGCTAAAAGAGGGTTTTTTGCAGACTCTTCTAATCTAGGTACAGCACCAGAACAGCCTGTCCTCCCTACTGGAGTCAACATGTGTTAAAACTGTCAGGCCCCTACAGGCTGTGGTTCTGTTGTCAAGTTTTGGGCTGCCTCTCCAGGTCCAGGTGACAAGGACAGGCTGAATCTCCAGCTTTTAACAGCCAAAAGAGCTCAGAGGTAGACAGACTGACTGTGGGAGCAAACTATGGAGGAAACCAGCTCTCCAGGCAGATGGCCTGTGGAAAATAATCCTGAGGAGAGTAAACAAGTTCCTGCCAAGAACTTCAGACTAGGGAGAAGGAAGAATTTGTGAACTTTGTAAAAGATACTGAAGTCCAACATCTGGAGAACAATCTTGGGCTGCTGGGCCCCTGAGCTGGCTTATCACCCAGAGAACGGGCAAGATCAAATTCTAGCCAAAATAAATATAATATCCCTTTCCTTCATATGACACTTTTGGATTTGTTTTTATAATGCTGTTAATTTCCATAGCAACCACATTAACATAACCCACTGGCTCTGCCACCTCTGCTGACTTAGGAGCGCTCCACAGGGAGGAAATGATGCTCTCTGATGGGTCAGCACTGGTGATCCACACATACCTTTCATCTTTCTCCAAGCTGCCAAGCAAGAAACTTGAGGACAGCCCAACAACAAGATGTGTGAAACACAGTTCACTTATAGACATTTCCTAAGATTACAGTTAAGTGAGTTGACTGACCTTTTCCTTCAGTTCTCCCAGGAAAGCTGCATTTTGTCCAAGAATGAATTCTGCAGATTCTTGGAAACAAGTCACCCACTGATACTCTAGACAGTCTGCAATGGTCACCTAAAATAAACAAAAAAACCAAATGGTTGATTTGTCCAGTTGCCTATTCCTCAAGGAAGATGAAAGACAAATGAAAAATTTATTTCACAGCTGCAGTTTTAAATTTCCAGTAACTATCAGAGCCCTGTGTGCTGTTGGTACTTCCCATCACTGAGGGTGGAAAGCAGTAACTTGCTACCTTTTCTTTTTAAGCTCCATAGATGTCACAGTAACTTCTGGCAAGTTAATATTGACAGTACATTGTGTCACAGGAAAAGGCCAACAGGACCACAGTGGGACACACTGATGGATATTCAGCTCAGTTCTGCTGTCACTGAGGAGCAGTGAGTAAGAACAGGTAGTCCAGAACAACAACCACCAAGGGGGACACGAGTGAGGCTGTAAACTGCATTTATTTTGTACATACCTGAGTACCTGAGCATAAAACCATGTAATTCTGTTACAAGAAAACTACCTAAACATTCAAGGACGTGACTGAGCAGTAAAAAGATCAAGTACCAGCTTCACATGCATTTCCTGGCTGCTTTAACATTTAGGAATAGGAAAATAGGAAAGACAGTGTTCTGAAAGCCATGATGTACCCTCAGAATGCCCTTCTATGTTCTACAGTAATGACTCTGCTGTGTAAAGTAGCTCCTGCATTCCTAGAAGTTATCTGCTAGAAATTATTCAGCAGCAGTTTGTGTTTTAGTGACACTGCAGGGTTAGTTCCCTTCTCTCTGCATGCCCACCTGGCACAGCATTTCTAAGAAGCAGATACAACTCTAACTTAAAATGTAAAACAGGGAAAGGTTCAATGTTTGTGGTGTAAAGTGGCCATCACAGTAATAACCCTCAGACAACTTTCTGAAGCAGGCTCCATTAAAGCATGAGACAGAACAATACCTACTCCAAAAAACGTACTAAATATAGGTAGCAGCTGTAAAAGTGCAATTACTGCTCTCCAGAAATGCCTTTTTCCTTCAGTTTATCTTCACTACTGAAGAGGCGTAGGCCATCTGTACTCTGCACTGCATAGTACACTTGGAAACCAGAACCAACTGAGCTAGCATCAACTTTTTGGCAAGGAGAGGAGCTTTTAATTGGAGCACTAGGAAAACAAACTGCTAATCAGCTCAATGAAACATCCCTCACCCAGGTAGAGCACACAAGCAAATTGAACCATCCTCTAACCCACAGACAGCACAGTAACACCCCATTTCTGTTTGGGCTGCACAAGGGTGAGACACACTCTCTCCTCTAGTGACACCAAGCTAGGAGGTGTGGTCAATATACCAGAGGGACAGGATGCCATCCAGAGGGACCTGCATAACCTGGAGAAGTGGCCCCAGGTCAATCTCACGAGGTTTAACAAGGCCAAGTGCAGGGTCCTGTACCAGGGCTGGGGCAACCAGATATGAACAAAGGCTGGGGGAAGACATGCTAGGGAGCAGGTCTGTGGAGAAAGATGTGGGGGTACCAGTGGATGAAAAGCTGGACATGAGCCACCAATGTGCAAGTGCAGCCCAGAAGGCCAAGCACATCCTGGGCTGCATCCAAAGCAACGTGGCCAGCAAATGGAGAGAGGTGATTCTGCCCCTCTACTCTGCCCCAGTGAGACCTCACCTGGAGCTCTGCCTCCAGCTCTGGAGCCCCCGACACAAGAAGGATGTGGACCTGTTGGAGCATGTCCAGAAGAGGGCAACAAAAATGATCCAAGGGCTGGAGTACCTCTCTAATGAAGACAGGCTGAGGGAAGTTCAGCCTGAAGACGACTCCGGGGGGATCTTGTAGAGACCTTCCAATACCTGAAAGGTGCCTATACAGGCCTGGGGAAGAGCTGTTCACCAGGGCATGTAACAAGGGGTGATGGTTTCAAGCTAGAGAAGGGTAGATTTACGTTGGACATTAGGAAAAAAATTTTTAATATGAGGGTGGTGGATCAGTGAAAAAGGCTGCCTAGAGGAGTGGTGGGGGCCCCATCCCTGGAAACATTCAAGGTCAGGCTTGTTGGGGCTCTCAGCAATCCAGTCTAGTGCGAGCTGTTCCTGCTGATTGCAGGTAAGTTGGACAAGATGACCTTTAGAGATGTCTTCCCAGGGAAGCTGGACGAGATGACCTTTAGAGGTGCTTTCCCACCCCGGACACCCCCTGGTTCCAGCCCACTGGCTCACCAGCAGCATCATGCGGTACTTGAAGTTGGGGAACTCCCGATCGCACTTCTCGCAACGATAGAGCCCGTTCTGCTGGTCGATGACTTTCTTGTTGCACTCCTGAGAGGGACAGGCCTGGTACATGCAGTTCTCCTTGCGCAGATGTACCACCGTGCCCACACAACTAAAATAATCTGCCTGGGAGAGTGAGTGAGCAACATTAGCCTCAAAATACCCAATGTTTTCCAATTCTGAATTAACTACAAAGCAAGGCACCCGTGCTTGGATATTTAGGATTAGAAAGCTTTAACAGCTATAGATTATTGGGAAAGTGTATATCAGCCCCTCTGCTGAAATAATTTTCAGGCTTCCATTATGTTAAATAAAGCCCCTACAGCAAGATTATTGTGTTGCCATTGCAAGAAGCTCCAATTGCTGGGTTTTCTTTAGATAAAGTGTATTTGCTTCTCCATTGTGTCTGTTCCAATCTCCACTTTTTTCACAGGATTAGGGTTCTGCACTTTCCTGTGCTTCTTTTGAGATCCAATTAAAAATCAGAAAGTCTACTGTGTAGCATTACAGATAAGCATTTGATTAAACTATAGCCTACAGAGTCAAATACCCACTCACCACACTCAAATAATCACCCTGTTGGTTTAAGACCGTGGTCAAGTCTGTGATCAGACAACCAGAGGTGGTTTAAGAAGCATGTGCAAAAAGTCTCAGAGAAAACACCTGAATTACAGGTAGTTCTTTTCCTTAGATAGAAGCTCTTGCATATTCTGAACAGTTTAGTACTTAAGTTTGCAAAAAATAAATATTTTAAAATACATCAAGAAGCAGTATAAGCCTAGAGATGTTACTGGACCGGAACGCCAGACATAGGTTTTATTCTGAGCTCTTCTATTGACCAAGTGTTCACCCTTGAAAACCACTTCCTCCTAATGCATCTGTTTCTCCTGGAACACTTTGTGCTATTTATATAAACATCTTGGGGTGAACTTGCCCCCCTCATTTATACAAGGGCTTAGAATTTTCTTGCAAACATCGTATCATGTTGCAACACCAGCAACAAGCTTGAATTTATTTGAAAAAAAATATATTTAACAGCATAAATTCTGGCAGAGTAAGAACATACTGCTCAACAACTGTGCTACTTCAACACCTGCATCAACCCTGCCTCTATTTTCTCCCCAATACACAGGGCTGGAACTCGGTGGCCCATGTTTTACCTTATCTCCATGTCCCAAGTTCTCAGATTTGGCTTCATACAAGGTTTTCCAGTTGGTGTTGACCCCAGATGCTGGCCCACCCCTCACATCAGAGATGGAGGCACATTCCAGAAGCTGCCCCTCAGAGTCAAACCTGGAACCACAGAGACACAATTCTATTTTTGGCTAGGAGACCAAACAGACTTCTCAAGAGCTTACATTTAGTTTCATGTACTTAATACATGAGTATTTTTTTATCAATGATTGCAAAGGAAACAATTACAATAATTTGTGTATATTACAAACAAAAATAGCATTTCAGAAGAAGTTAATAGTCCGACTTAATTAGCACAGTATTTTATAAACCCACAAAGGATGACAGCTTTGTTCTATATAACTGCAATTTGTTTGCCAGCTAGTGGTCAAACCACGCACTGCATGCTTCTTAAAGTCTGTCAGATAACAAGATTTAAGGGCATCAAGATATTTCCATAATTAAAATTAAATTACATGGTACCATTATCTCCACAGCAGCTTTGAAAGAAAAAGCAAATAGCATTGAACAGATTAAGCTTCCTCTGTTAAAACAAGAAAGAACTGACTGCTGTTCAGCAAAAATGCCATCCCATTCTGGTGTGTTTTGTGATTTTGTGACACCATCAAGACTCAAAAACTGAACTTAATTGAAGTATGACACGAATTGTTAAGACTTGCAATCAATTTTATCTTCAACAGCCTTCCTGAAGTAGGGGAGAACCACAGCTCAATGACAAATGGAGAATGCCATTGTATTTTATCCCTGTCTGGGTGATTTAACTAGAACCCAAAAGGCCAGGATTCAGGAATCTGATGCCATTGGCACTTAAACCTATTTATTCATCTGCCACATCTCACTGTATTAGCTGTTATAACAGACAATTTAGAAACTACTTACAGTAAAAGCAACAAACCACACAGAAATCACTTTGCTTTCCTGACAACAATAAAATTGTTATTTTGCTATCTGAAAAATATCTGGTAAGGAACAGACACTGGAGGAAGTCAAGACAGTTCCTCTAGTCTATAGTCACCCAGTGCTTAACACAATCCACAAAATGGAAAAAAGCTGGTGAGAAAAAAAAAAAAAAAAAGATTGTTCTCTCAGATCTAATACCTCAGAAAGTGGAGCTGGTCAAGTCTGATTTCATGCTGCCTTCCAAAGCTTTGGATCAGCATGCACTACTCCTATTTCAATTTTTCAAGGTCTGTCATGGAATTATAAGTTTTTGAATTGGACAACTTAAAAAGGACAGCCTTTCAGGCTCTAGTGCTTTCAAGGAAGAGAAGTTTCTCTAACACTGGAACCTGTATCCTCTGCTACTTTTCTTCAGCGCTGCACAGGCTGCCCAAGCACACAGAGATTAAACAAATACTCCACAGCATCAACATAAACACCCAGCCATACCATCCTCGGAGCTTAAAAGCCTCTGGGCTATCAGGGTTGATCACAACTGTACTGGAGGACAGGACAGACAGGCTTCTACCACCAAAGTCAGAGACTCGGGCTCCTTTGATGGCTATCACAGGTTGTCTGGACCCATCAAACTGTTCAGCCTGTATGTGTGACAAACAGATAACATCACTAGCATGGAAAGCACTGAACTTGTGTTCATTCACTGTGACAAGAGACCAAACCTGGATCCAACTGTCCTCCTGTATTTAGAAGGTAATGCTTTATATGGTACCACTAGGAGTTGAAGAGAAGGCAGCCAACAATTCAGGCTGTAATCCTAACACCCCATTTCCCAGGGAACCAGAGAATCCTTCAGTCACACCACTTCTTGTCTCTTAATCCACAAGCAGGCAAACAGATTTACCCTGATCTATGTTGGCAGAGTCAGCCAGAAACTGATCACCAGCAGCCTCTAAGAAGCTGGTTAGACCCCAACATTTTGTGATATTGAGCTCTGGTTTACTTCACTTCTATCAGCAGATGGTTAATGGTGTTTAGCTACCCACAACATCAGTGCACTTGATCATTTAGCCATTAAGCATCACTGTCAAGCTGGCAGGATCACTCCCATTTTATGGACTGGGACATAAATCCCCGAGTATCTACAACACTGCTGGAAAACAAAGCAGCCTGTTAAAAGGATAAAGCAGCAGTTTAGTGCAGCTACTCAAACTTTCAATTCCAAGGCTCTGATGCTTTAAACTCCCAGTCTGAGATACAGGCTTCCCCTAGAGGGAAAGCCACTAGTTAAGCAGTGATTTATGCAGGGTAACATATCCCACCCTACAAATAAAGCTCAGCTCAAATGAGGCAGCAGTAGCCACTGGGCTTTTCCATAATCAAACTGCAACTCATATCCTTTCCTAAACTAGAAGTCTGTTCTCTTCAGTCTTTGGACTGGAGATGTGGCTGCAGTTGTTCAGAACACATTAGTCAGATCATGTCAGCAGTTTGTCAGCGAAAAGGTTAAGAACATCACACCTGAATGAAACCAGACAGTCTCTCACCTCCTCCCTGCCCCTGATCCTTGCACACCCGGGACCCTGTCTCCATGCTCTGCCCATCTCAGATGACATCAGCACACTCATTCCTCTCAGCCTACACAAAGGAGCCTTTGCTTAAGAACAGGTAGGACAGCACATACCTCATTTCCCCACAGTGTAGCTGTCACCAGTTTCCCTGATGTATCCATCAGGTGCACGTTCCTCTTGGATACCTCCCTATTGTTGGATTTCACTGTGATTTTAGTGACATCTTCATAGCTCTTACAAATACCAATTACATCTGAAAAACAGTTACAATTTAGAGTTACTCAAGGGTCACAACTGGGGAATACAAGATCACAAGAGAAGAATTCAAACCTAGTGTCAGATTTTTACCTTGTATCCTAGCTCCCTATTCAAATAAAATCTGATATGGCAACTACGTGTATGATGGTAGGAATGCTTCACTACAGAACCCTTCAGTGCTTTAATTTTGTTGATGAATTCATTAAGATATTAATGAATGCAAGCCTCACCACATTAGGGAGATCAAGGCATTGTACTATCTTTCCCCATCACATTCTGTCACAAGACTTGAGCCCTGATCCTGTAACACACACTCTTGCTGTTTAAACACAAGTCTCCCAGCCAAGGGGTTTCACAGAACCACTGGAGTTGGAAGAGACCTCCAGAGATCATCTAATCCAACCCGCTGCTAGATGAGGATTCCCTGGAGCACATGACACAGGACTGCACTCAGGCAGGTTTTGAACATCTCCAGAGAAGCAGATTCCACAGCCCCCTGGGCAGCCTGTCCTAGTGCCTTGTCACCCTCACCATAAAGTTTTCCCTCATGTTCAGATGGAACTTCCTGTGTTCCAGTTTATGCCCATTGCCCCTTGTCCTACTGCTGGGCACTACTGAAAAGAGCCTGACTCCACCCTCATTATACTTGCCCTTTAGATATTTATAGACATTAATAAGGTCTTCTCTCAGCCTGCTCTTCTCCAGGCTAGAGTCCCAGCTCTCTCAACCTTTCATCATAAGAGATGCTCCAATGCCCCAGTCATCTTAGTTGCCTGGACTCTCCAGCAGTTCCCTGTCTCTTGAACTGGGGATCCCAGAACTGAATACAGTGTTCCAGATGTGGCCTCAGCAGGGCAAAATAAAGATGACCTCCCTCAACCTACTGGCCACACCTTCCTAATGCATCCCAAGATACCACTGGCCACAAAGACACAACACTGGCTCACTGTTAACTTATTCTCTACCAGGACTCCACGATCCTTCCCCTCAGAGCTGCTTTCCAGTTGCAAAGTGACTGTTTAAGCACAACTCTCCCAGACAAGGGTTTCAAAGTGACTGTAACATGAAGCAGCATCTGGCCGGTGCCTTCACTGTAGCCCCACAACCCTAAGCTGCAACTTCAAAAAGTCTGCATGTTTGGGCACCCAGAGCTACCACAATCCCCTCTGCACTCCCTAAAAATACACCATTTTTAATATCACAGATCTACCTTTAAAATTCCTAGCTGAATGCCTCTGAATCACAGGCATCTTGTGCCTGTGAAACCTGAGAGCCCTCGCCCCCACCCAAGCCTCTGATTTTTCCGGAGTACTCTGCCCAACAACTGACAGAAAAACAAACCTCCAACACTTCACAAAACGAGCCAAAACAGTCATGCAACTTGGACTTGGATGCAATGAATTATGCCAAGATCACTACAGAGATAATTAGATAGTGAAAGAAAGCAAGACCACGGAAGGTATGAAATGCACACGTGCTGAGCAAGGACATTTTTCTTTCAGCCCTTTTCTGTGGAAAACAATGATCAGAGCACAATAAACAAGTATAATTTACTGCCTTTAGTTTGAGGAAAAATAATCATCTATTGTTAGCAGAACAGGGCAAAGGCATCTTAACACGAAA